>NC_090646.1:90445775-90767050 GCF_040937935.1 Hyperolius riggenbachi
ATAGACTTCAATGGGGAGGCGAACTTTGAAAACTAAAAATATTTATGCTGGCCACAAAAGTGATGGAAATGATGTTTCAAGGGATCTAACATTTGAGTTTTTGCATGGAGGAATGGAATAGACGCCAAAAGTCCCGGGGGGAAATCTGGATTTGACGCACAGCAGCGTTTTAAGGGCATAAATCACAATGAATGCTAAATTGGAGGCCTAAAGTGCTTTAAAACATCTTGCATGTGTATACATCAATTAGGTAGTGTAATTAGTGTACTGCTTCACACTGACAGACCAAACTCACTGTGTAACGCACCGCAAACAGCTGTTTGTGTAGTGACGGCCGTGCTGGACTGGTGCGCACCATGGCGAGAGTGCAGGCGATAGCGGTTTTCAAGCCCATATGGTCGCCAGGCTGAGGTAGCTCAATGACAGAACAACGGTGACTGTCCAGCTGATCAAATTTGGTCTGCCCACAATGAAGCAAGGACCTTATTATCTTGGGTGTGCTCCCCAACACACTCATATAGCCGTCGGTCATTGCTTCATTGTGATACGCAAGCCCCTTCACCGTGGCAAGGTAACGATCATGAAGGTGAATTGACACATGTACATGCCTTTTGTTTTGTTCTGGCAGCTGCAGTGCAGCCAGAAAAATTAGGCAGGCATGTACACACACCAGAAAAAAATGTCATTGGTTTTGTTAGCGGCCGCTGCTAGCATCCACCTGGAGTACTGGTCCCTGTAGGTGGTGGCGGAGAAGGCAGTAAAGTGGCCTACAGGCAGAGATGCTGTGTGGGGACCGACTTAATCATGGGGCAGGCAGTCACACGGCGTGCAGGCAGAGATGCTGTGTGTGGGACTGACTTAGTCTTCGGGCGGGCAGTAGCCCTCCGGGATCCATGCCTCATTCATTTTGATAAAGGTGAGGTACTGAACACTTTTGTGACCTAGGCAACTTCTCTTATCAGTGACAATGCCTCCAGCTGCGCTGAAGGTCCTTTCTGACAGGACGCTTGAGGCAGGGCAAGACAGAAGTTGGATGGCAAATTGTGACAGCTCTGGCCACAGGTCAAGCCTGCGCACCCAGTAGTCCAGGGGTTCATTGCTGCTCACAGTGTCTACATACACACTTAAGGCCAGGTAGTCGGCTACCTGCCAGTCCAGGTGTTGGTGGAGGGTGGATCCGGAAGGGCTAAGGCGAGACGTTGGACTATAGAATGTCCGCATGTCTGACATCCCATGAGATCGCTAGAGTGTCCTATCCTTGGACATGGGAGGAGGAGGATTACTGGCAGTGGCACCTTTATTCCGTTGTGCTGTGACATCACCCTTAAACGCACTGTAAAGCATAGTTGCCAGCTTGTTCTGCAAGTGCTGCATCCTTTCTGCTTTCTGGTGATTTGGAAACATCTCCGCCACTGTGTGCCTATACCGAGGGTCTAATAGCATGGCCACCCAGTACAGCTCATTCCCCTTGAGTTTTTTTATACGGTTGGGCCCTCAACAGGCTGGACAGCATGAAAGATGCCATCTGCACAAATTTGCATGCATATGTACTATCCATCTCCTCTTGTTCTTCCTCAGTGATGTCAGCTAAGTTCTCCTCCTCCCCCTAGCCACGAACAATACCACGGAAAAGTTAAGCAGCACAAACCCACTGCGACACCTGCTGAGGTTGTTCTTCCGCCTCCTCCTCCACCTCCAAAAAACACCTTCCTCATCATCTGACTCCTCTTCCCCACATGACTCTTCCTCCTCCTCCTACCCCCTCTGTGCTGCCGCAGGTGTTGAGGAATCATCTGCTTTTGCTGAGAATTGATCCCACAACTCTTCCTCCTGTTCCTGTTCCTGTTCACGCTCCTCCACAGCTTGATCCACCACTCTACGCATGGCACGCTCCAGTAAGAAAGCATATGGGATCAAGTAGCTGATGGCGCCTTCACTGCGACTCACCAGGTTTGTCACCTCCTCAAACGGCCGCATGAGCCTGCAGGCATTTCGCATGAGTGTCCAGTACTTCTACCAGAACATCCCCATCTCCCCAGAGCATGTCTTTTGACTGTAGTTGTAGAGATACTGTTTGACAGCTTTCTCCTGTTGTAGCAGGCGGTTGAACATCAGGAGCGTTGAATTCCAGCTAGTCGGGCTGTCACAAATCAAGCGTCTCACCGGCAAGTTGTTTCTCCTCTGAATATCGGCAAAGCGTGCCATGGCGGTGTAAGACTGCCTGAAATGTCCACACACCTTCCTGCACTGCTTCAGGATGTCCTGTAAGCCTGGGTACTTAGACACAAATCTCTGAATTATGAGATTCAGCACATGTGCCATGCAGGGTACATGTATCAACTTTCCCAAATTCAAAGCCGAAATTAGACTGCTGCCATTGTCACACACCATGTTGCCGATCTTCAGTTGGTGCGGGGTAAGCCACTGATCCACCTGTTTGTTCAGAGCAGCCAGGAGAGCTGCTTCAGTGTGACTCTCCGCTTTGAGGCAAGACATGTCTAAGATGGTGTGACACCGTCGTACCTGGCATACAGCATAGGCCCTGGGGAAATGGGGCTGTGTAGCTGAAGAGAAGATCGCAGCACCAGTAGAGTTGAACTGACACTCAGCCAAGGAGGAGGAGGAGGATGACAGCAAAGAGGATGTAGCAGGAGGAGAGGAGGTGGCAGCAGGCCTGCCTGCAAGCTGCGGTGGTGTCACAACACGGGCGCTGCACAGCCACATACTCCCTGCTTGCCAGCGGTCACCAGGTTGACCCAATCGGCTGTGTAAGTAATGTACCTGCCCTGACCGTGCTTGGCAGACCAGGCATCCGTGGTCAGATGGACCCTTGACCCACCGCTGTGTGCCAGAGATGACACCACTTGCCTTTCAACTTCATGGTACAGTTTGGGTATTGCCTTTTTTGAGAAATAATTGCGGCCTGGTATCTTCCACTGCGGTGTCCCAGTGGCCACACATTTTTGGAAGGCTTCAGAGTCCACCAGCTGGTATGGTAACAGCTGGCAAGCTAACAGTTCTGCCAAGCCAGCTGTCAGACGCCGGGCAAGGGGGTGACTGGCAGACATTGGCTTCTTCCGCTGAACGATTTCCCTCACGGACACCTGGCTTCTGCTGTGTGCAGAGGAGCAGGAACCGCTCAAGGTGAGAAGCGGAGGGAGGAGGGTGGCTGTGATTGTGAAGGTGCAAGGGAGAAAGCAGCTGAAGATGATGCACCTGAAGGAGGAAGAGGAGAAGGAGGGTGACTTTGCTTTTGTGTGCTGCTTTTCCTCAGGTGGTCTTCTCATTGCAGTTTGTGCCTTTTCTCCATGTGCCTTCGTAAGGCAGTTGTCCACTCCCTACGCGGCTGTTGGCCTTTCCACGGCTCAATTTTTGGTGGCAGAGAGAGCAGATGGCATTGCTCTGATCTGAGGCAGACTCACAAAAAATGTTCACACCGCTGAGCCCCCCTGGGGTGATGACATTATGGTGGCCTCAGCAGCTGACTTTGAAGGGCATGTTGGCTGGCTGTCCATAGGTGGCGATACATGTCCACCAGCTGTTTCTGACGACGAACTCCCCCTGCTTCTTTCAGGAACTCGTCTCCTCCTACTCCTCTCTGACTCCCCCTCTGAATTGTCCCCTTGTTCATCTTGTCTATTAAGCCGCATCTACACATGTAGATGCGGCCGCGATGCTCCTTATCAATCGAGCCGTTGAAGCGGCTCGATTGATAAGATCCAACAGGACGGATCTTGCTTCCGCCGATTCCCTGCTCGCTCCCCGCGAGGGGACAATGGCAGGGAATCGAGCGGAAGATAAGCAGTGCCGGTGGGGACGAGCGGGGAATCGAATGTGGCGCACGTGCGGCGAGTGGGGACGCAGCGGGCACGCGCGGGTACGCGGAAGAGGCGATCCGGCGGCTAATTGAGCCGCTGGATCGCAGCCTCATCTACGCGTGTAGATGAGGCTTTAGGATCCCATGTGGTATCTGTGAGGATTTATTGGAGTGAGGATGATATGTACGGTAATCTGCTGTGAAATACACTTTTAAAACTAGTTCCTCCCCTTCCCAATGAAGTCGCAGCGTATATCCCAGTATAAGAAGCAGGGCCAGATGCCTAAAAAATTGTAGCTCTCTGGAGATAGCAAGGACGCTAAGGGCTGCCCGACTACTGGTCGAAGCGGTGTTCTCCCACCAATGACGTTCAAACAACGCGGTAACCTTTATTTGTCCCTTTTATTTCGGCAACCTGTCTTGTGTGTATCTTTGTAAACTGTTAATTTTGTAACTTTTTACTTTGCTTTTGTAAATCTTTTGTGTATATTATTTTCTGTATTGTTCCACGTTGTCCTGGAATATTAAATCCTTATTTAATAAGCTTGACTTCTGCTGTACTAAACTAACACTCATAGCCTAGAAGAGACTGAAGTGTAACTAAGTTCATGCCTGATTGTATGATTGAGCGACACTACCGTATGAGATTGTAATTGCATTGTGTGTATGGGGCACTTCTGCGCTCGACAGCCGAGTGGGAAGTCTAACAGTATCGTTCGGAACGACTGTTAATGGTTTTGCTTCACTACAGTATAAGATTGCAACTGTGGGTGTGTGCGTTGCGTTCTCGTATTCGGCCTAAAGCGCAAAGCTGACCCAAATACGAAAACGCAGATTGCGTGTTGAGCACTCGACAGCTGAGTGGACGTGTCTAGCAACGGCTAGTGGTGGCAGTGGGAAGTGTTTGAGGGGTCCCAGCCTAGTTTGTAGCTTGAATAAGGCTGCTCCGCGCTTGATCTGGTCAAACCCGCAGTCGGGAACTGTATGCGCAGGCGTGCCGCGTGCCGGTTCCTGACAGCATCCGTAACATCATAATCATCCTGCCCAGCTTCACTTGCCTCAGACACCTCATAAACTGCACCAACAGCAGGTACTTCATCCTCCTCCTCCTCACACCTTACGTCCATAGTGTCGCCTAACTCAGACATATGAAGTGGTGTAACTTGCTTAGCACCTTCATCTTGTTGTAACAATAATGACTGTGAATCAGTGAATTCCCCACCAAATAACTCCTGCGAAGTGTCAAATGCAGTAGATGTGGTGCTTGTAGTAGCGCTGGTGACTGCGGAAGATGAGGTGTCCTGTGTTAAATAGTCAACCACGTCCTAACAATCTTGGTAGTTGATGGGACGTGCCTTCTTCTGAACACTATACTTTGGGCCAGGGCCACATGAAATCACGTCAGCACAACTTCGAACAGACCTGCCGGGTGGCCTGCCTCTTGGTCTGCCTCTTCCTGTTGTTTTGTCCATATGGGGGGGGGATGAAGTGAACGTTATGCACTGACTAGACTAATACAATGTGCAGTCACACAGGTGCAGTGAAAGTTATGCAGTGACTGGTATTACAATACAATGTGCAGCTGTCACACAGGTGCAGTTAACAGGTATGCACAGACTGGTATATTACACAGCGTGCGGTCACACAGGTACTGTGAACAATTATGCAATGACTAGTATTAGAAATTTGTAGCTGTCACACACACAGGTACCGTGAACAGGTGCAGTGACTGGTGGTATATAACACTGCATGCGCTCACATAGGTAGGTAGGTGCACTGAACAGGTGGGTATGCAGTGATTGGTATTACAAATTCGCAGCTGTCACACACACAGGTACCATCGGCAGGTGAAGTTACTGGTGGTGTATATAACACTGCGTGCGCTCACGAAGGTAGGTATGTGCACTGAACAGGTGGGTATGCAGTGATTGGTATTACAAATGTGCAGCTGTCACACACACAGGTACCGTGAACAGGTGCAGTGATTGGTTGTATATAACACTGTGTGCGCTCACGTAGGTAGGTAGGTGTACTGAACAGGTGGGTATGCAGTGATTGGTATTACAAATGTGCAGCTGTCACACACACAGGTACCGTCAACAGGTGCAGTGACTGGTGGTATATAACACTGCGTGCGCTCACGTGGGTAGGTAGGTGCACTGAACAGGTGGGTATGCAGTGATTGGTATTACAAATGTGCAGCTGTCACACACACAGGTACCTTGAACAGGTGCAGTGACTGTTGGTATAGAACACTGCATGCACTCACGTAGGTAGGTAGGTAGGTGCACTGAACAGGTGGGTATGCAGTGATTGGTATTACAAATGTGCAGCTGTCACACACACAGGTACCGTGAACAGGTGCAGTGACTGGTGGTATATAACACTGCGTGCAGTCACATAGGTAGGTAGGCGCACTAAACAGGTGGGTATGTAGTGATTGGTATTACAAATTTGCAGCCGTCACACACAGGTAGTCACTGAATGTGCTGGGCCTGGCAGTGGCACAGTAGGAATTACCAAGGGGCCAAGGACCAGCAGCTGCGACTAACTGCCAGGGCTGTATATGCAACACAAGTGTCTGTGGGACACACACACAAAAAAAATAGATCACAAGAACAACATTAGCTCTCAAAAGAGCTGTTGAGGATGAGGAGTGATTTTTAGCAATAAATATCAACAAGAAGGAACAACCTAACAAGCCTAACACAAGAGCCTAACTAAGCTTTTCTTATGTCCGCAGGTTCTCTCCCTTCTCCAATTACTGCAGCCACACGAGTGAGTGAAAAGGCTGACGCTGCCTGCGTTTTATAAGGTGGGGGGGGGGGGGGGGCTCCAGGAGGGAGTGTAGCCTGGTTGGCTACCCTGTGTCTGCTGACTGTGATGTAGAGGGTCAACGTTGACCCTAATGATGTAGTATAGGGGGCGTTTCGAACTCGCATATAGTTCGCGGTTCACTGCGAACGCGAACCACCGAAGTTCACGCGAATAAGTTTGTGGTCAAACCGTTTGGGCCATCTCTACTCAGGAGACCGTATACTGAGTGGCAGTGTAATAGGGGATAGTGAAATAAACAGCCACACATACTTTTTAAGTCCATGCCTCCTCCAAAATAACTGTAGCTGTTCCTCGAAATAAAAAATTGTTTGCAGGGGTTCCTTGAGATCCCAAAGTTATTTGCAGGTTCCACCAGGTAGAAAGGTTGAGAAAGGCTGATCCATATACTTTACAAGATCCGCACTGTCTAAAATCTTCTTTATTTATAGCTCTTTAAAACAGGGCAAACATTAAAGGCAGTGAAAACAGCATGTGCCGGATCTGATGACGGGATCAGGTATTTCTGGCATTATTGTCAGATCTGACAAGATTAGCTGCACGCTTGTTTCTGGTGTTATTCAGACACTACTGCATCCAAATAGATCAATAGGGCTGCCAGGCAACTGGTATTGTTTAAAAGGAAAAACATATGGCAGCCTTGACATTTTTCTCACTTCAGTTGTCCTTTAAAGTGACACTGAAGCGAAAAAAAAATATGATATGATGAATTGATTGTGTAGTACGGATAATTAGAACATTAGTAACAAAGAAAATATTCTCATATTTTTATTTTCAGGTGTAAAGTTTTTTTTTTATAACATTGCATCATTCTCTAATATTTGCAGTTTACACACTACACTCAGCACTCTAAATTGATTTCACAGAGCAGGCTAGTGAACCTTTGAACTGTCCTCTGCAGAAAAAACAAAATACAATGACAGACGCTTGAGATAATAAGTTTCCAAGCTCTCTGCCACTTTGAAAGTCGTGGAGATCAGTGACTCTTTTGCATAGATAACAACTGGAGTTTCTTAACTCTCTCTGTACTGCAAACAATATTAGACTCATATCTCTGCTGCTAATGTCACGTGTTATTAGTTGTTCCAACTTCAGATTCTCTTTAATCTGACCAATTTTACATTCTTCTACCAGCAGCACAGCAGATATGTATTGGACACAGGACTTGTTTTTATTTGGTCCAATACTTGCCAGTCCAGACTGCATTTTGGTATCTGAGGTTTCATTTGATTATTTCCATAACTCAAAAAATATTACACAGTGATGCTCTTTAGATGCTTCTTTCCCCGGGGACTGCAATCCAACTCAAACAATATACATTTCCATCACACAGGAGTTTGGTTTGGCAACAGATTCCCAGTTATAACTCCCCCATCAATATGTATTATTTATCAAAGTGACTAAATTAAACTCTATGTATTTCCTGTAACAACTGACCAGATCCACCATTTCAATTCAAACCTACTCTGAAAAAATGACCAATTGCAAACTGATTGGTTGCCAGGGGACAAACGGTTACTGTATTCCTTCACACACTGGTTAATGAGGTCCTGTGAGGACCCAGTATAACATATTGCTGGATGTGGCTACAGGACACTTCTTACACATTGATTAGGTGCAACCAGAGAACATAGCTTAGCTATTCTGGACTGCCACCTTACATCCATACATATGTAGTCATTGTAGAGACCAAAGGCGTAAAATGATACCCAGGTGTTTTTGAGGAAGCAGGTGGTTTGGGTGCCAGACGTTTGGACAGGGCACCAGCACTTACCTAAGCTACTTTCTTTTAGCAAAAGGGTAGTAGACTGGATGCCCAAAGTTGAAGAAAAAAATGCTTCCCCTGTGTGGTGCAGCACTTAGTACGATGACACAGTGATGGTGTATTTGACACACCAACACTGAACATGAAGGATGAAAACAATGAAAGATAGGTATCAATTATAGCAAGGAGCAAACTACGAGGGATAGGGTTTAGGGATGGTCAGAAATACTGATTTCTGATTCCGTGGTAATTCTGATTTCCATCAAAGCCAATTACTGAGTTAACTTATAAGTATTGGACAAATCAGATTTTACCGCAGTAATCGTAATGCCACTGACATTTTAGGGCAAACACAAGGCTTGGGAGTACTTGGTAGTATCCCAGTCTTGTGATTGGTCTAAAATTACAGTGGTAATCTGATTTTGGCGGAAAAAATCTGCATGCCCTGATTGGTCCAATGCTTCCGTGTGCTGTGATTGGGCTAAAATTACTGAGTTGCAGTAATCTGGTATTTCTGCCGATTCCCGAAATGCAGAAATTTCAATACCACAGAATCCGAATGAACATCTCTAATAGGGTTAAGGGGAAGTTATCCATCAGTTTTGGCATCAGGAATGGGCTTACTAGTAAGGAGAGGAAGTTAAAGTCAGTCATCAGGAATGAGGTTTTCATTGAGAGGGCATTTACAATTAGGTGTTGGGTGAGGGATTTCCTAAAGCCTCATCTACATGCGTAGATGAGGTTTCGATCCGGCGGCTCGATTAGCCACCGGATCGCCTCTTCCGCATACCCGCCGCGTCCCCGCTCGCCCGCGTGTACGCCGCATTCGATACCCGCTCGTCCCAGCGCCGCGCCGCTTATCTTCCGATCGATTCCCTGCCATTGTCCCCTCATGGGGAACGAGCAGGGAATCGGCGGTAGCAAGATCCGACCTGTCGGATCTTATCAATCGAGCCGCATCAGCGGCTCGATTGATAACACACATCGGAGCCTCATCTACGCGTGTATGAGGCTTTAAGGGGGAAGGTTTGAGTTAGGGACTGGAAGATGGTGCTCCTCTGAGGGAGAGGTTAGGATTAGACATTGAAAAGGGTTTTTTATCAATGGGGAAGGTTAGCATTTAGCATTGGGAAGGGGAATGCATTAGGGGGGAAGTTTGGGTTAGGGTAGTGAATGATGACAGAACAAACCCCAAAACCACAAATAAGGTGTTGCACAGATGAAACATGACATGATCTCTAACCATATACCCACAATGCAGCTGTGCCGCTCAAACCACTAGTATCAATTGTACATGTATGCATTTTGGAAATACCAGTTGTTTAATTCTGTGAATTCTGGACTAGGTGTCTGCAGTTCTCCCCACTCTGAGGTTCCTACTATCTCTCAATCAGAGCAATGAAGGGTGTTGCACAGAGAAAAGTCAACAGAGGGAAGCAAGCTCCTGTTTATAGTCTTCAGGCTGATTCAGTAACACAGTGCAAAGAGGCGTTGTACAAAGTGCAACGCCCAAAAGCACAAGATGTAGTTGGGAAACTTTCATGGATCAGACCCACTTCAAATTCACAATACTCTGGATTCTGCAAACACTGCAACAAACTTCACTTTAAAACAACTCCAACCTCCAATTCCTCTTCATGATTCCTTGACGTTTATGCTCTTCATAGCTACATAACATTATTTTGATAGTTATTAGTGTTATTTCAGTTTTCTGGCCAGAGCTGCAGGATCTGCTGTCTGGTTTGTGGGAGTGTCACTTTGCTTTATTCAGTGCGCGCAAAGGTTACTCAATACACACTGACAGCTGGTCCAGACACTGAAGGGTTACTGCTACTCCTAGCGCTCCCTGGCCAACACTTTGTTTACATTAGCGGGGAATAGCAGGGTTAAACTCTGCAGTGCTGCCCACTTTCACTCATTCGAGAGCATAAAAAGTAAATGTCCAACTAAATCGGAAAGGCAACTACTTGAAGGTAAACTAATTGCCCCAATCCCCACCACCAATTCGCAGTTTTTATGATAATTTTGGGGTGCCACCATAGATACCATTATAAAAAGTGGCTATAGTGTGAAATTTTCTATTTAACACACTAAGGGTTCGATTCACTAAACCGTGATAACTCATAGCATGGTCGTGCTAGCGTTTTCACGTGCCTTCGCTTAATTTTTGCGCACAATCGTGTACGTAAATACGCAATTGCGTGCAAAAACGCTAGAGCGGCCGTGCTATGAGTTATCACGGTTTAGTGAATCAAGCCCTATAGTCGCTATTTATAACGGCGCCCAAGTTTCTTACGATAGCGGAAGCCCACATTTCCAGCTTCGGTTAATATCTCCTTTACAAAACACTCTGAAACCTTCATAACTAAATAAAATAAGGCCACTACATGATCTGTGTGTCTCCTCTGCAGCACATAACATTTGCCAGAAACCCCAAGACAGTGATGACAGATGACTAGATCAATAAGTATCACTGCTGACATTGAGAACATATTGCATATATATACTGTACTGACCTTGTGATAACATACGGAGCGAAGCACACCACAAACGAGCCTATAAAAATACTGATCTTCTTCGTGGCACGTTGCCGTCTCCTCTTCTGCTCGCTCAGACACCTCTGCTTCACACTGAAAAGGCAGATGCTGAGTGTGATTACATGGCAATACATGGCAGGACAGACAGGGGACCCTAATACCATATCTCATCGAGACATACAGCCATATACAAAAGTACCGGTGAGAAAGCAACTATGGTATGGTAATCTGTAGATGTGACATGACATAGAATAAAGCTCCCACATCAGTGTTAAAAGCTTAATAAACTTAAAGCAAACCTGTTGCAAACATACATTTAGGAGATAATAAATTGTATGTGTAGTACAGCTGAGAAATAAAACATTATTAGCAAATAAGAGTCTCATATTGATTTCCAGTACAGGAAGAGTTAAAAAAAACTTCGATTGTTATCTATGCAAAAGAGCTTCTCTGTGCTGTTCGACCCACTGGGTCCAATGCAGTCCTGTTTTCTGAACAGCAAAGAAACATTGAGATAAGGTTTTACTGCAGGGAAATTTTAAAGGGCCGTTATTTCTGCTTTGTTTATTTAGTTTAAGTATTTATTTAGTTTAAAAGGCAGAGTGTAGCTTTCAAACAGCAATTGTGACATAATGATGCAATGTTATTAAAAAAGCTATTTAAGTGAAAATAAAAATTAGACTTTTTTCTTTGCTACTAATGTTCTATTCCTTACCCGCACTACGCATACAATTCATTATATCAGAGATCAACTGAATTTCCTGTTCGTTACACGCATGTGAAAAAAACCATTAGCGATTCAACACAGTAAAGATGCCAGCATCACTGATCAATAAGAACATAAATCAGGGTGAGGTAAAATACCACACTGGGCAAACATTAACTTAGGAATTTTATAAATGAATGTTGTGGGAAAAAATAATTTCATTATGTTCAATAAAGTTCATCTTTAGGTACCTGGGAAGAAGTTTATTGACTTGAGAACCTTAACTGAGTAAAAATAAAAAAAGTTTCACTTACCTGGGGCTTCCACCAGCCCCCTGCAGACATCCTGTGCCTATGCCAGGACAAACCACAGCCAGATAGTTTCGTTTTCAGTGACTGGCAGGCCATGCATCCTTGATCGCGCTCCTGTCACTGTGGCCATCCTGCGCATTTGCAGTTTGCGTACTATAAGTACACATGTACATAGTATGCGTACTGCGACAGGAGCACAATTGTGGCCATGCAGGCGCACTAGCCAGGCGACTGTATAGATGCTGAAAACAAAACTAGCTGACTGTGGGGTACCGGAGGATCGGTTTGTCCTGGCGTAGGCACAGAACGTCTGCAAGGGGCTGGTGGAAGCCCTAGGTAAGTACAACTTTTTTGTTTTTACTCAGTTAAGGTGCACTGTAAGTATGTGTAATCAAACATAAGAAAAAAAACCATTATATTGATTGATAACAAATGTCGAAGGACCCCTTCCCCTGTTTTGTTGTTCCATTCTGCCATAAGTGGACCTGATCCAATTCAAGTTTTTTCTTAGGTGATATTTTTACATTATAAGTAAAATACCTTTTAAAGAGAACCTGTACCGAGTAAAAATATTTAAAATAAACACATGAGGTAACTTCAAATGAACATTACATACTTACCTTGCCATCAGTTCCTCTCAGAAGCTCACCATTTTCTTCTGACAATGATCCCTTCCAGGTCTGACAATATTTTGTCAGAACTGAAATATATCAGTTGCTGTCAGTAAAATAGCAGTTGCTGTCAGTTATAGCTGAGAGGAAAACTGATGTACCAGGTAATGTCCAGGTTTCCCTATGGCTCAAGTGGGCATTGTTACAGTTTAACTGTGTGCGGACCAGAAAGCTGTTATGGGCAACGGCCTTTTTCAAAATGGAGGACGGAAAATTCCCTTGATCACAGTGAACAAACAGGACGCGGGACGGACAGGAGAAAGACACTGAGGAGTAGACTACATGGAAGGTAAGTATGACTTGTGTATGCTTATTTTGACTTTTAATTTTCAGTTCAGGTTTTCTTTAAGCCACCAGAAAGCAAGAAAATGCTCAGAATAATTTTAACTTTTTCATCTATTGTTTGTGCTTCTGCAATTGTAGAGTGCACAAGATATTTTAAACAGAAAATGAAAAATTATTCTCCTGAAAGAAAAAAAGATGAATTGGGTCAGGCTCAATGTCTTCTTTCACCCCTCTTGTGTCCCAGCTTAGTCTAAAGTGAGTAGTTAGTGGATTTCTTGTACTAATACAAGGGCCAAGGGATCGTCTTCACTCATTGCAGTTGAAGAAGTACTCTGCAGGATTTATGAAATATTCTCTAGGACAGAAAAAAATAGTCCAGTAAAGATATTTGAATTTCTTTGGTTATGGTTAAATCATAGGATCTACCATAAATACGAGTTTCTTTAAACTGAATCCAAAAATGAAAATGTGAAGAACAAGTGTAAAAGGAAAAATTGGAGGCCGAGGGCCATATGCAATTAACTTTATCTCCTGAGTTTTCTCCTAGGTGATATTTTTAAACTTGTCAATAAAATGCTTTTTTAAACCACCAGCAAGTAAGAAAATACTCAAAATAATTTTGATAGTGCTTTTTCATTTACTTTTTGGTACTTTTTTAGTTGAAAAGTTCTGGAAAGTTTTTTGAAATAGAAGATGAAAAACTATCTCCTAGGAGAAAACTCAGGTGAAAAAGCTAATTGCATATGGGCCCCAGGGTCTTGTACAAAAGTTACCAAAAAGTGGCTATAAACAATATTATAAAAGAATGGCTGCTTAGGAATCAGGAAGTGGGTGGGACCCCAGGAAACACATTCATTGGGAACTATTTCTACTCACCTTTCTGGTTCCTGCGGCCATTCAGGGGCGTAACTAGGAGCCACCGGGCCCCCCTGCAGAGATTCTGATGGCTCCTCCAACGGTGTTGTGTACAACGTTTCTGAAGGAATCTACAATCGATGTCTACCAGCTCTGATCAAACATTTATTGAATCTTTTTACAACATCAATTATATTCCATTGATCTAAAGAAAGCTTATACATATTTTTTTATATAATCACTTTTTATAAACATCAAAACCAAATAATGTGGTGATGTTTAGTTTGGCTACCTACCTTAAAGCTTGTCATTTCCATCACCAAAATACCGAATGCAGTATTTTACAGAATAAGATATTTTTTTACCAAACAACCCTTTGTGAATTTAGGCCAATCTGTATTTTTAACCTTTCAAATTGTCAGACTCAGACATTTTTTTAAATTGCTTTTCTCCCCATTTAAGTCCTACTTTTTGGCCTCTTTACAGCCCAATGTTGTTTTATCTGTTTAGATACAAAGTTCATGAACATGCAGTCTTGTCTATGCAGCAGTAGAACAGTAAAATTCCTAGCAAAGAGCTCACAGAACTTAGGACAGAGTGATGGACAGATACCCTGCCCTTCCATTTTTTCCAAGTTTCTTGCTTAAACGGAATATCAAACATGAACACAGAGTAAACAAAGCCTGAAGATCTGTGAAAGTGAATAAGGTAAAATAAGGTATGAAATTATGAATAACAATGACACAGTGTTTGAGGCATGCTCAGGGCTGGATTTAGGACAAGGCCACCTAGGCCATGGCCTAGGGCACCACAGGAGCAAGGGCACCAAAGCAGCAGGCTGATCTTATGCAGCATTAGCAAACTAGCAAATGCTGCAATGCAGGGAGATCATGCGAGCGCCTAACCACGGTACTCTGGTGCTAGCCACCTGTGCATCAGCCACCTTGCTCTCTGTACACATTTGCATTGTGGCCGGCGGCTATGGACTTGGGCAGCATTGGAGACAGAGGGGAAAAGGAAGCTTCTGCAGAGAAATGAGTGACACTGATGGCTGCTGCGGTGTGAAGGCGAGCTGGCTACCTATACTAAAAGGAGGGAAGTTGGAAAAGGAGGGATTAAGGGAGTCATCAGGTTACCTATACTGAAGGGAAAGGGGGAGGGGTCATCTGGCTACCTATACTTGAGGGGGTGGCTGGTGACAGCGGCCTTGGGCGGTAAAGAGTACAAATCCAGCCCTGGACATGCTTGCTCAAGAGCCAGTGTAGCTGCCCCTGAGCTTATGTAAGCCTACATGGGGCTCGATTCACAAAAGGGTGCTAACTCAGTTAGCACGCCCAAAGCCTTTATTGATGGCACACAAAGTTTAAGCGCTGTGCGGTGCGCACAAAACTAAACCAACGCACCGGGTGCGCCTAAAACATTGCACCAGGTGCGCTCGAAACGTCGCACAATGCGACGATTCAGGCGCACCCGGTGTGGTGGGTTAGACGCACCCAGTGTGACGTTTTAGTCGCACCCGGTGTGAAGTTTAGCATGCACCGCACAACGCTAAACCCTGCGCGTGCTAACTTAGCGCGCAAAACTTTGCATGTCCTAAAGGACTTTAGGCGTGCTAAGGGGCTTTTAGGTGTGCCAACTAAGTTAGCACCCATTTGTGAATCAAGCCCATGGTGTAACCACTACAATTAGTAAAGTGGTGTGAAACTCAGCATTTCTTCTTTTGCTCTAAAAGATTTTTTTACAGCCTTAAACCTGCTACCAGACAAAAATGGTAGTAGAACAGCATTTAAACAGTTAAACACAGCACTTTCTTCTTCAGTGAGGATGTTATTGCTGAAGTTAGATTAAAACTCAAGTGATACGATTATCTTGTTTATGTTTACCTAGCAGCTACACTGCCACTATAAGTAAACATTGCTGTGCAGTGATGTAGCTTGGACGGACAGCAGAAGGTAAAATCCGCAGAGAAATCTCACTGAGTACATTATAATATATAAATACAGCAGCTATGCAATTAAATGCAATGGCAGCTTTCAGAGCAGATAAACTGTACTTTGGGAACTTGTATTTTGTAAATGGACAAAATACTTGTGCACAAAAGCAAATATGATAACTGTATGGGTAATAAAAAGTGAGAAAACACATTTTTATTGAATATTATGTCAGCGTTTAATCCCACTTTAACCCTGGTCATCGTATCCATATACCATACAATACCATCCCATGCCACATACTATATACAGTATATCACTGTGCTACAATAAGAGTTTACATGTCAAAATACCACACACCCTTCACATGATAAAAGTACAGAATGGGAAAGCCTAAAGATTCCAATGGCAATTTGTTTCTGTACTGAATACAGGTAAACCAATTCTATCACAGAGATGTTCACCATGCTATTCAAATAAGCAATCCGCAATACTGAAGCCACATGGTCTATTAGAATGTAATAGAGGGGAGGGGGATGGTCTCCAGTGGGCACTCTGAAAACATCAGCTGTAATACCTGAAAGTGGCATCTCCCAGTGGCGGTTCATTCATGAAGCAAAGTGAAACATTTGCATCAGGCGCAGAGATTACAGGGGCAGCATGTTTGTACTGTCTTTACTCTAACAGCGTCCAGTCAGAGTTGGAGGAGAAGCGAGAGGAGAGCGAGGTGAATAGGTCATCATTAGGGAAAAGCCGCTTGTTGTGTTGTGTGAGGAGTCTGACAGTCAGTGAGGAGGGGGAGGCAGGAGAGCAGCAGGGTTTCATTTGACTTGTACAGCAGAAGGGACGAGGTGGCACTGCTGTCCTGACTGAGGAGGAATGGAGTTGCTGAGGTTTGTTTGTCAGACTCACAGCCAGCCAGTGTGCTATTGGGTTGAGTTGCAGCATGGCATTAAATGAAGCGGAGTAAATTGTCGGGTGCTGTGTGGTCATTCCAATTGGGGGGGGGGGGGGGGGAATTCTCACAAGTTTGCCTCAGGCAGCAAAAAGTCTAGAACTGGCCCTGATCTCTTTACTGATTTGCTCCTCTGGATAGGAAGGCAGTGTGATGTCATCTGCAGTATGGAAAGGTGCCAACGAAGAGCAGCAACCTGTGCTGTGTACTGTATTCCACAACTCCGATCACAGAAACCTGAAGTTACATGTGTATTGTGGGATACCCAAACAGCCTACAGCTGTCTCGCTTAAAAAGAATGCTTGTTTGCAGCTTTTGCTAGTAGTGGTTTGAACAGCAAAGATGCTGCGCTTTTAAATGCATGCCACAAATGTACACCTATATGACAGATCATAACGGGAGATGGAGAGTGTGCATGTATTTATAGATAAAACTAAAAAAAAGGCCATTGTCACTTAAAGTAAACCAGAGATCAAAAAAATCGAAAGAATTGATACTTACCCGGGGCTTCCTCCAGCCCCATCCTCCCACGGCCTGCTGTTCAGCCGCGATCAGCCCCGATAACTGGCTCAGTCATCTCAGTCTGGGTCTAATGCACGGGAGGTATGCGCATGCACAGAAGACCCAGACTGGACCCAACTGAGCCTGTTACTGGGGCTGATTACGGCTGAACAGCAGACGGCAGGAGGATGGTGAGGGACTCACACGTGCTTATGGGGCTGGTGGAAGGCCTGGGTAAGTATCGAATCTTTAGATCTTTTGATCTCTGGTACACTTTCAATATATTGTATTTCCCCTCTACCAGAAAATTAGCAACAGAAGAGAAAATTGTACACATGTGCACGAGCCACAAAATTACTTGCGTGTACATATGTCTGCAATGGCTGCCATCTCCATGGAAATGTCAAAGACCGCCGGTACAAACACAAGTATACAACAAAGATTCATTTTTTAATTTCTTTTAGTGATTGCTTATAATCATGCAGATTTAAAGCTCTGGAGGGCCACATAAAATGGTGTGGGGGGCCGGATTTGGCCCACGGGCCTTTCAGTTGACACCTGTGACCTAGATTAATTAACAAAGTCTGTAGCAACAACACCAGTCCAGGTTTGCAACACTCTTGGTCTAATGCACTGATACACAGGGCCTTATTCAATTAACTTTTTATCTGAAGTTTGCTACTAGGTGATATTTGCACGTCTAGTCAATGCCTTTTAATACCTTTTAAGCCACCAGCAGGCAAGAAAATAATCCGAATAATGTTCAACAGAACCTGTACTGAGTAAAATTATTTAAAATAAACACATGAGGTAACTTCAAATGAACATTACATAGTTACCTTGCCATCAGTTCCTCTCAGAAGCTCACCATTTTCTTCTGACAATAATCCCTTCCAGTTCTGACAATATTTTGTCAGATCTGAAATATATCAGTTGCTTTCAGTTATATATCAGTTGCTGTCAGTTACAGCTGAGAGGAGAACTGATGTGTCCATGTTTCCCTATGGCTCAAGTGGGCGATGTTACAGTTTAAAGGGATACTTAAGTCAAAAACAAAAAATGATTTTTACTCACCTGGGGCATCCCTCAGCCCCCTGAAGCAGTATGGTGCCCTCGCAGCCTCGCTCCGATCCTCCTGTCCCCGCCGGCGGCTACTTCCGGGTTCGGCGACAGCCGCTGACAGGCTGGGAACGCGAGTGATTCTCTGCGTTCCCAGCCGCTATATCACCCTCTATGCTGCTATAGCGTATAGGTTATACGCTATAGCAGCATAGAGGGTGATATAGCGGCTGGGAAAGCGGAGAATCAGCCGTGTTCCCAACCTGTCAGCGTCTGTCGCCGAACCCGGAAGTAGCCGCCGGCGGGGACAGGAGGATCGGAGCGAGGCTGCGAGGGCACCATACAGCTTTAGGGGGCTGAGGTATGCCCCAGGTGAGTAAAAATCATTTTTTGTTTTTGACTTAAGTATCCCTTTAACAGCATGCTGACCAGAAAGCTGTTATGGGGTAATGACCATTTTCAAAATGGAGGACGTATAATTCCATTGATCACAGTGCACAAACAAGACGCAGGAGAGGAAAAATAGATTGAGGAGTAGACTACACAGGAGGTAAGTATGACTTGTGTATGTTTATTTTGACTTAATTTTCAGTTCAGGTTTTCTTTAACAGTATTCAGTACTTTTTTTTACTTCCTTTTTTGGTACAGTTTCAATTGGAAAGTGCTGAAAAGTTATTTTAAACAAAAGATGAAAAACAATCTCCAAGGACAAAACTTCAGAGAACAAAGTGAATTGAATAGGGGCCAATGTGAATTGTATAATTAACTTTTTCTCCTGAGTTATCTCCCAGGAGATAATTTTCATATGGTTTTTAAAATATATTTTAAGCATTTTACAATTGAAAAAAGTACCCAAAAGTTGGTGAAAAAGTACTAACTTTTCATCTTTTCTTTAAAATAACTTCTCAGCACTCTGCAATTGAAAAAGTATCAAAAAAGTTGGTAAAAAAAAGTACTGTCAAATTTATTCTGAGTATTTTTCTGCTTGCTGGTGGCTTAAAGGGCATTTTGTTGTTAAGATGAAAATATCACCTAGGAGAAAACTTCCCATAAACAAAAAGAGACAAGCCCATACAAATAACTTACTCCTTTCCATGATTCGCTCTATGAATATGTTAGGTGAGTCAAAAGCAAAGTGCATAAAGAAATGGATTATGTGTAGCAACTTCCCCATTGGTTGCAAGGAAGGGGTCTTGGGGTAGCTGTGAAAAGCAGCACTCGCACAAGTGGCCGATAAAGAGTGCTGTAGTAGGAAATGAATATATTATGCAGACTTCAAATAATTCCAGTACTTGTATACCACTTTCCTCCTGTCAGACTCAAAGCACTTGCGAGACAGCCACTAGAGCGCACTCAATAGGTACTAGGAGTTTTAGGGAGTTTTAGGGAGTCTTGCCCAATAACTCCTAACTTAAAAGGTGCTGGTTTAAATAGGAAGAGCCGAGATTTGAACCCCAGTCACCTATGTCAGGGGCAGAGCCCTTAACCATTACAGTCACATTAAGTAAAATAATATAAGAGGTTAACTCACGACTACAAAAAGTTATCACTCCTGCTATAACAAGATTATCCAAATTGAATTTACTGGATGCAACTGTGGAAGTGAAAGAGGAACATGAAAGCCTAATGTGTTCCTGCTTTGGGTCCTTACATTGCTATCTGGCAGAGAAGCAGTATAAAACTATACTCAGCTCAGCTGCACAGTCACGCCCGTCTTCTACAGCTGACTAAGGGCCCCTTTATACCTTATGTGTTTTAATGCATTGCTATGCGTTGCATTGTGTTTTAATGCAGGTTTTCTTTCTCCATAGCAGTGCATTGTGAAAAAGCTTCAGTTTTCCTAATGTGAAAAAGTCTATAGGGGAACACGGACACTAGTCTACACATCAGTTGTCCTTTCAGTTACAACTGACGGCCACTGATATAATAGTGTAAAAGGGTAATTTTACACCTATTCAGTTGCTCTCCGTTATAACTGAAAGGACAACTGTTTTTTAAACTAATGCCCATGTTTGCCTATGGCTCAGTTCCCTCCATATGTGTTTTAACATCAGTTTTTCAGAGTCTAGTGTAAAAGAGGCCTTAGGGTTCTATTACACTATATTAGTTGCTGTCAATTGTAACTGAAAGGACAACTGATGTGCAGACCAGTGTTCATGTTTCCCTATAGCCTCTTTCACTCTATATGCTGGAGAACTGAAGCATTTTTTACAACACACTGCTATAGAGAAAAAAATGCATTAAAAATAAATGTAATGCAAAGTAAAGCATTTAACCACTTAACGACCACCTAACGCCGATAGGCGTCGGCGGGTCGTTAGTGGTATAGCATGGAAACCTTTCCATGCCAGTTCACGGAGGGTGTCTCCGTGAACAGTGTGCAAGCCGCAGATCGCGGCTCGCACACGTAATGCAAACACGCGGGGAAGAAATCCCCGCTGTTTACATCATACGGCGCTGCTGCGCAGCAGCGCCGTAAGCCAGATCGGCGATCTCCGGCCTCTGATTGGCCGGGGATCGCCGGCATATGATAGGCTGAAGCCTATCCTACAATGCGCAGGACGGATATCCGTCCTGCGCAATACATGGAAGAAGAGGTAGGGAGGGAGCGCAGAAAACGCTGCGGAGGGGGGCTTTGAAGAGCCCCCCCGCAAAACGCAGCAAGCCGGCGGCGATCAGACCCCCCCAGCAGGACATCCCCCTAGTGGGAAAAAAAGGGGGGAAGTCTGATCGCCCTGGCTATTTCCTGATCGGTGCTGCGGGCTGGAGAGTCCACGCAGCACCGATCAGAAGAAAATCCCCTGGTCCTTAATTAAACACATTGGGCCTGATTCACAAAGCGGTGCAAACTGTTTAGCATGTGTGTGCTAAACAGTTAGCACGTGAAGTGCCGTTTGCGGACTTTTGCGAGCGCAATTTGCCGCGATTTGCACGATCGCGGACTTTTGCAAAAGTCCGCAAACGGACTTCACGTGCTAACTGCTTAGCACACCCGTGCTAAACAGTTTGCACCACTTTGTGAATCAGGCCCATTAAGTGTAAAATGGCCCTTAGGCTTGGTTCACAAACAAAAAGGTGTCCTGTCCAGTTTTTGACAGTTGGCACTTGGCCTCAGTTTTGCATGTGTTTTTATGGACCACACATAAATCTGTACATTTCCGGTCATGTCTTGTCAGTTTTGAATCAGTTTTGTATGTGTTTCTACGAAGGCTGTATACTATATACAACCATACTGCCAGAAAGGAAAACAGCAACCTACTACAGTGTCACTTTAAAGAAGCATTCACTTGTTTTTATACATAATGCGCAGCAGAGAGAGTGCAGAAAGGGGCCAGCTGAGCAGTTAGCCTCTCGTGGAATCCTATATATCAGCCACCTCTCTGCTCAGAGATAAAGATAATGCACTGGAACAAATTTGTTAAAGCAGACCTGAACTCAGAACATCTACTCTGCTCTAAAAGACACACAACAGCATAATAACCTTTATACAAAAAACATTTCTTTGTTACAGCTGGTACAAATGCTAAAACAGATCTGCAGTATATCTACTTACTTATTCATGGAAGCAGACATATTGTTAACATCCTGTGCTTTCAAATGAGCTTATTTGCCATCTCTGCCTTGGCAGTCATGTGACACAGGGTAAAGATCAAATTACAAATCACAAATTGTGATTAAACACAATTGAGGGGGAATTACACAGGCTAAACTCTATAAGTGCAGTTCCTTATGTCCTGTGCAAGTGTTCAGGTCCACTTTAAGTACAGTAGATGGTACTGTGTTGTGTTAATTACACATCCAAAAAGAGACCTTTTTTTGGTAACATTTCTATAGGTAAAAATGAAATACTGCATATGATTATTTCATATATACCCACAGTTTCCAGCAGGTGGTGTGATCCTCCAGTGTTAAGGATGTTGAGATCTCCTTGTTTTGCTTCTCCTTACACAAAAGCAGAAGGTAGTTTTTTAACCTAATTAAGAGTAATTCATCAGTCTTTTAATTTAAGGTAATTGGATGTCACCACAAACCATAAATTGAGAAGAGTTTTTATTGAAAGTATCCGTTTATATCTCAATATGTTCGTAGCACACGATAAGCATGAACTATTCCTAGGCAATACTTATTCCAAGGTAGGCATGAGCGAGAACGTTCTCGCAAAAAAAACAAGATCGTCCTGCAGTATGGGGGAGGCAAAAGTGGTGTATGTGGGGGTTAACCTAAGACACCACCTCTCTTCCCGATGCATTCTATGCTGCATTCCATCTTCTTACACTTCCACCTTCTAAGCCGGAACTTCCACTCTGAATGCGAAAGCGTCAGAAGATGGAATGCAGCATAGAATGCATCGGAAGATAGGCGGTGGCTTAGGTGAGTAAGCTCCCCCCCCCCCCCCCATACACAGCTCTCGCACACACTTCAGAACCATCTTGCTTTGCACAAGAACGTTCATCACTACTGCAAAGCATAGTTAACTAGTTGAAGGAATCATATTTTTCAGTAGTTAATATAACAAATAAATACAAGGGACAATTTATATTCTCTTTTGAGGGATTTTTTTTTACAGGAAGCTTGTTAGATGGAGACACCAAGATTTTTTTTGCAGTGCTGAAGGCTGTCATCATTCATCTTCCAGAAGTAATGTTCAGGAACTGATATATCATTACGTGTGATACTGTAGAAATGAGGTATGATTGAGTCAGTGGTTTCACATCTGAGAATAGAGCTACTGATGAGAAAATCCAAACTGGGTGATTGCACTGTTATGGGTTACTGTAAATTCACTAGTGCATGAAAAGAATAAAGCTTGTAATGCTGGGGGGGGGGGGCATACTTTCTGAGTCAGCGTGTGTGCTCCAGACTATGTAGCTGGGTAATGGAAGAGGCTACACAGATGGACACAGGAGTAATGAACAAGGGAACAAGAATGCCCAGAGCAACTGTAGCTCTGGGCCGCCTATCAGGCTAGATGCTATGTGATACAATACACAACAGATGTAGTCGGTAACAGGCTAGGGTCATACATGTTAGATCAGATGGCAGTGGTACAGTGGACTAGGCGGAATCAGAGTCAGTAACAGGCTAAGGTCATACACGTTAATTCAGAAAAATAACAAACGGCTCAACTAACGGATAAATATATATTCTCAGATCTGCATATATATTTATCAAGAAACCAGCTAAAGCACAAGTAATAACAATTAACAAGAAGACAAACAACAGACAGACAGATGGAATGCTTTGCCAATCTAGTCGCTGCCCCAGGGACAGCAAACATTCACACTGACATAGACAAGACTAACAGGTAGGAACGTAACTAATGGCAACCACTGCTTTAGTTATGTCCTCAAGAACAAGGCAAGAAGGAATACTACCAGTCACCAACATGGTGCTGGCAGAATCCAAGCTATCAGGATCAGAAGGACTTTACTATCCCGTGGATACAGCAAACGTCCAAGCAAGTTAAACAATGCAATATACAATTCACATGAATGACCCAGCAACAACTCAGAGAGCTGAACGTTATGTCGGATGGGGTCTGAAATGGGAGGCAGACTTTTATGTGGACATCAGCCAATGGATGCAGACATGCAAATTCCCACACAGCTGAATGGTAATCACTCAATCCTGAGCTAGCTTGATTACAAGCTGCTAGCTGAAAGACTCTCATAACAAATACATGCAAAATTTTGCAACAACATGCATGTAGGAAATCCAGGGCTATCTGGCTGCAGTTCAACTGCAGCAAGCAATAGGAGGAGTCATGACAGCATCATGAGCTGCTCTGAACTGCAGAGTGATTGCAAATGACAATGAGACTTATTGCAAATGCGCAACCGAATGCAAGCAGATAAGTCAGAACTGCTCGGTTGCAGTTCCATTGCAACCGACAAAACATGCTACAGGAGAGATCCTGACAAAGCTATCCTATCGGTCATTTTAGGATGTATCCACAAAGCCCCAAGCAGCCTCTGGCCAATGTGGTTCCATTCACTGCAGCTAAAATGGATCTCCTCCAGCCCACTACTCAAAAATGCTGCTGGGCAAACCTTTGTTCTCTTTACAGGCCACACTGTATTATATTACAACACTGGCTTGAACATGCACATTGTCTGCAGCAGGGAAGCCCAATAAGCAGCAATTGAGGGACTCTACATGGTCATACGCATTGCTTGGCATCAGAGGTAGATTAAGGCAAAATTAGGCACTCACTTTCTGGAAAGTGGAAGTGAGACAGGGGGTCATCGAAGGTTTTATCCAGGCCCTAGGGATTTGCCTAGGCTGACTTGTCAGTAATCTGATTCTCCTCAGCAACATTTCTACTGTGAACAAACCCTTAAAAAGGTCCCAGCAGCTTAAAATATAAGTAATTTACTTACCTGGGGCTTCCTCCAGCCCCAGCACCTGCAATGTCCCTCACCGCAGCTCCGCACTCAGCCGCTGGAGGAAGTGGAGGAAGCCCCGGATAAGTAAATTACTTTTTTTAAGCTGCTCGGACCTTCTCTGTAAAGCGGACCTGAACTCAGAATGCCCTCTCTGCTCTAAACAATATGCAACAGCATAATAACCTTTAAACAAAAACATTTCCTTGTTAGAGCTGATACAAATCCTAAAATAAATCTGCACGGTTTATACTTCCTGATTCTTGGAAACAGACATATTTTTAACATTCTGTGCTTTCAAATGAGCTTATGTGCCGTCTCTGCCATGACTGTCATGTGACACAGGGAAGATATCAAATTACAGCTTGTGATTAGGCACAGATGAGGGGTAATTACACAGGCTAAACTCTCTAAATACATACAGGTTGCATTTCTCTAATTTTTACTTCTGTCCTGTGCAAGAGTTCAGGTCCTCTTTAAGTACAATGCTTTTTTATAGTGACAATTTGCAGTTTGCCATGACATTTAATAAAAGCCTGTTCCCTTAACCTATTTAGTTTCTACGTCCAGGAACCATGCTCGCTACCGTTCGCCCCCACGGCCGATCGCACGCGTGCACGCGCACTCCCGGCCGCAGATTCGTTAGCCAGGGAATCAATGTATCGGGCTATGGTGCCCGATCACTGATTCCTCTCCCCCGCTGAAAAAGCGACAGCTTCTCTCGGAAGCTGCGCCTTTTCTGGCCGTTCCCTCCCCGATGCGCCACTCTAAGCGTGTGTTACGCTTAGAGTGATGTCATGTAAACAAACTCATGGCCGCCATCTTGTGGCCAAAAAGTAATACTACAACTGAAAATAAAAATAAATTAAAATGAACACACATTTGCATTATAAATCTATTGTTTACCCCCCACCCTCCCAAAACTACCCAAATAAAATGTTTACTATATAAAAAAAAAACCATTACAATAAAAAAAAAAACATGTAAATATTTACCTAAGGGTCTAAACTTTTTAAATATCAATGTAAAGATGAAATATTTCTATATTTTTTTTATTTTAAACTTGTTAATAGTGATAGATGCAAAATGGAAAAAATGCACCTTTATTTCCAAATAAAATATTGTCGCCATACATTGTGATAGGGACATAATTTTAACGGTGTAATAACCGGGACATATGGGCAAATACAATACACGAGTTTTAATTATGGAGGCATGTATTATTTTAAAATTATAATGGCTGAAAACTGAGAAATAATGAATTTTTAAATTTTTTTCTTATTCTTCCTGTTAAAATGCGTTTACAGTAAAGTGGCTCTTAGCAAAATGTACCCCCCAAAGAAAGCCTAATTGGTGGCGGAAAAAACAAGATATAGATCAGTTCATTTTCATAAGTAGTGATAAAGTTATAGGCTAATGAATGGGAGGTGAACATTTCTCATGTGAAAACCACGGAACCTGAATGGGTTAATGTCTATTGTGCCTATAGTTTTGTCACCTCCCTTGATCCTAAGGTGACATCCCTCCTTCCCCCTAGAAGGACATTAGCACTGGAAGCTGCCATTGCATGCAGATGGTATGTCCAGTTCACTCAAAAAACACTACAGCAAGGAAAATGATCTCTCTTATCTTCAATAAATTAAGCTCTTTGCTTTGTTTGCAGTTGCCTTATCTCCTGCAATTAGTGATCAAAGAACAACCTGGGCCATCACTGCAGCCACCACAGCTAAATGCAGCACAGGAAAGTTGTTTACAGCAAAGTTGTTCTTATAAGTTATTAAAGCGTACCTGAGATGGTACACTGGCATTTATTTATACTTACCAGGGGTTTCCTCGAGCCCCATGATCCCTGTGGCTTCCCTTGCCGTCCTCTTCAGCCCCTCCGTTTACTCCTGGTAGTAATCTGGTCAGTCATTGACAGTTGTTGGCTTCTGCACATGCGGGACTCAGCTGCAGGACACCCCGTCACGCTCCCAGCCCCTGAAGCATTCTGCACCTGTGCAGTACTACTACCGGGAATCATAGTGGCACAACGGAGGGGCCGAGAGGACCGTGAGGGAGGCCATGGTGCTCATGGGGCTGGAGGATGCCCCGGGTAAGTATAAATAAACGCTAGTGTACCATCTCAGGTTCACTTTAAGGTGTGTCTTATCTGTTGGAATAGAAGTGAAATTCTGACTATAGACAGACATTAAACGTTTGACTGGTAAAATCAAGATAACAGTCACCTATATTGTTTGTTATGTCCTCCATAATCAAAGACAATTACTTGTCTTTAAATGCATAACTTATTAGTTATGCAATATACTGTACATGCTACTTTGATTTTAGCTCTACAGTATTTTCTATCACAGGACAAATGTGTACTCTGAACCTATCCTTCTAGTAAGCTGGCTGCAATGTATAACATTTAAAATGTACTTCTAACCCCCCACCCAGAGTATCCTCCCACTTCTCACTTGTCTCTTACATTCACCTTATTATTTCTATTCAGGATTTATCATCACATCAACATCAACAAACATTGATTACAGTGGAGCTACTCATTTGGGTAAAAGTGGCAGATTTCTGGCAACATTACAGGGCAGTTAATTGACTCAAATGGTAGCTGAACCAACCAGAGGGAATGCACTTTGGATTTGATCATTTCAAATAGACCAGATAATGTATCAAATGTACAGGTTCAAGAACCTTTGGGGAATAGTGATCACAGCATAACATTTCATCTGATGATTGATAGGTTGTGGTGCAACTAAAACTATGAATTTTAGAAAAGCACAGTTCAATCAACTCAGACATCAACTAAGTTCAGTGGACGGTAATAATACTGTATACTACAAGGGAAGGACACTGAAAGGAAATTGCAAACTTTTGAAAATTACTCTCAATGAATAGTGTTGTAAATATATCCCATTTGGAAACAAAACTTCTAGGAATAAAAAACAGGCCTCTATGAATGAATAGAAAGCTTAGAGATAAAATGAAGTGGAAAAATAGTGCATGTAAGGCCTTAAAACAGGAGGGGGTCGAGGTTGCATTAAGCAATAATAGGCTGTGCAAAAAAAATGAAGCTGGCAAAGACTAAAGCTGAAAATCAAATTGCTAGGTATATCAAATCAAATAAAATCCAAATACGTTTTACAAGTATATCAACAACAAAAAAAGAAAGTTGGACTGTACATTATTGTATTCCTAAAGGATGAGATAGGGAACTCAATGGTGAATGATGTAGTAAGGCGAACTATTGAAAGCTTGCTTTGCTTCACAAAGGAAACATCGTTGTTGCAAATTGCAGAAGCATCCCAATGTTCCAATTTTATTAATAAATACTTAACACAGGAAGTAGTCAAGGCAAGACTAAATAAAATCAATACTGATAAAGCACCTGGCCCAGATGGCATACATCCTCGGGTGCTAAGAGAATTAAATTCAGTTATTGATAAAACCCTTCATCTTATCTTTTGTGACTTTCAAGTGGGATGGCCCATGTTTTACCATTATTTAAGAATGGCAGAAAATCAGATATTGGAAATTCTAGACCTGCAAGCTTAACATAAGTTGTGTGCAAACAGAGGGATTCCTAAGAGATGGTATACAAGACTTTGTAGCACAGAATAATCTAATTTCCCAGCATCAACATGGGTTTACTAAGGAAAGGTCTTGTTTGACTAACATGCTCAGCTTTTATAAGGTAGTGAATGCTAGTGTGTGGATATTGGGAATACTGTAGATGTGATATACTTGGACTTTGTAGAGGCCTTCGATACTGTACCCCACAATAGTCTGGTGCAAAAGTTGAGGATGTGGAAGAATCTGTGTGCATGGATAGGGAACTGGCTAATGGACTGAAAGCAAGGAATTGTGGACAGTGGATCATATTAAAAATGGGTTACTGTTACCAGTGGTGTTCCACTGGGGTTGGTATTGGGTCCAGTATGCTTCAATTTATTTATGAATGACCTAGTAGATGAAGTAGAAAATAATGCGACTATTTTTGCGGATGACACAAATGATCAACTCTCGGGAAAATAGTGAAATATTGCAGAAGGATCTGGATAGGATAGCTATTTGGGCAGTTGGGCACATATATAGCAGATTAAATATAATGTAGAAAAATGTAAAGTCATGCATTTTGGTCATACCATGCAATGGTCTAGCACAGGGGTGTCAAACTAAAATACAAAGTGGGCCGAGATTGAACACTGGGACCAAGTCAAGGGCCAACCTCAATATCTACTGACCACTTTCCTGCCTTATAAAGTTCCCTGGTGTATAATGGCTCCCTCCAACCCTTATACAGTTCCCCAGTGTCTAGTGGACCTCCTTCCTACCTATACAGTTCCCTGGAGTCAAGTGGTCCTCACTCCCCATACAGTTCCCCAGTGTCTAGTGGCCCCCACCATACCCCATTTCTCACTGGAACCCTATTCTTTTTTGCAACCACACTTCCCTTCCCTGCGCTTGCACACAGAGGGGAGTGCAGCTGTGAGAGTTGCTTAGAGGGCCCCAGGGATGGATCGGTGAGGTCCAGGATAATGGCGGAAGCCTCGTGACTATTTAAAGGCTTCCCTCTGCTAAGGTAAGTATGTAACATTTACTCGAAATTTCACTTCAAGTTCACTTTCAACCAATATACCATTGCCATTATTATACATGCACACCTCACTCCTATTCAAGTCCTGGTTTTACATTGTGACACAGCAGTGAACTTAAATACATCCCATAAACGTCTTCTATATACAACTAATCTGATTTTATGCTATGTTAATTTTAAAGAACCAGGCAGCATCGGCCAGTGTGGTAATTCATTACATTTAAGATGGTTCCATTACTATAATTGACATAATTTTCCTCCTATCCTTATATATACAATATATATATACAGTGGCTTGCAAAAGTATTCAGCCCCCTTGAAGTTTTCCACATTTTG
Source organism: Hyperolius riggenbachi (assembly GCF_040937935.1). Classification (NCBI taxonomy): domain Eukaryota; kingdom Metazoa; phylum Chordata; class Amphibia; order Anura; family Hyperoliidae; genus Hyperolius; species Hyperolius riggenbachi. Next base: position 90,475,317 of record NC_090646.1, read on the forward strand.
TCACATTACTGCCACAAATATGAATCAATTTTATTAGAATTCCACGTGAAAGACCAATACAAAGTGGTGTACACGTGAGAAGTGGAACGAAAATCATACATGATTCCAAACATTTTTTACAAATCAATAACTGCAAAGTGGGGTGTGCATAATTATTCAGCCCCCTTTGGTTTGAGTGTAGTCAGTTGCCCATAGACATTGCCTGATGAGTGCTAATGACTAAATAGAGTGCACCTGTGTGTAATCTAATGTCAGTACAAATACAGCTGCTCTGTGATGGCCTCAGAGGTTGTCTAAGAGAATATTGGGAGCAACAACACCATGAAGTCCAAAGAACACACCAGACAGGTCAGGGATAAAGTTATTGATACATTTAAAGCAGGCTTAGGCTACATAAAGATTTCCAAAGCCTTGAACATTCCACAGAGCACTGTTCAAGCAATCATTCAGAAATGGAAGGAGTATGGCACATCTGTTAACCTACCAAGACAAGGCCATCCACCTAAACTCACAGACCGAAGAAGGAGAGCGCTGATCAGAAATGCAGACAAGAGGCTCATAGAGACTCTGGATGAGCTGCAGAGATCTACAGCTCAGGTGGGGAATCTGTCCATAGGACAACTATTAGTCGTGCACTGCACAAAGTTGGCCTTTATGGAAGAGTGACAAGAAGAAAGCCATTGTTAACAGAAAAGCATAAGAAGTCCCGTTTGCAGTTTGCCACAAGCCATGTGGGAGACACAGCAAACATGTGGAAGAAGGTGCTCTGGTCAGATGAGACCAAAATGAAACTTTATGTGTGGCAGAAAACTAACACTGCACATCACTCTGAGCACACCATCCCCCCTGTCACATATGGTGGTGGCAGCATCATGCTCTGGGGGTGCTTCTCTTCAGCAGGGACAGGGAAGCTGGTCAGAATTGATGGGAAGATGGATGGAGCGAAATACAGGGCAATCTTGGAAGAAAACCTCTTGGAGTCTGCAAAACACTTGAGACTGGGGCCGAGGTTCACCTTCCAGCAGGACAATGACCCTAAACCTAAAGCCAAGGCAACAATGGAATGGTTTAAAACCAAACATATCCATGTGTTAGAACGGCCCAGTCAAAATCCAGATCTAAATCCAATCGAGAATCTGTGGCAAGTTCTGAAAACTGACGTTCACAAATGCTGCCTATCTAATCTGACTGAGCTGGAGCTGTTTAGCAAAGAAGAATGGGCAAGGATTTCAGTCTCTAGATGTGCAAAGCTGGTAGAGACATACCCTAAAAGACTGGCAGCTGTATTTGCAACAAAAGGTGGTTCTACAAATAGAGATGTGGCAAACTGTTCGCTTGGCGAACATCTCTGGGGGTTTTACTACTTCCGGGTCGCTCTGACTCGGAGTAGTATGCCTGCGCTGCCCGGTGGAGCGCGTCCTAGATCGCTCTCCTGTTGCCGGGCACTCTCTGCGCATGAGCGTGACGTCGTTCATGACGTCACGCACATGCGCAGAAAGTGCCCGGCAACAGGAGCGCGATCTAGGATGCACTCCGCCGGGCAGCGCAGGCGTACTACTCCGGGTCAGAGCGACCCGGAAGTAGTAAAACCCCCATGGATTCAGAGAAGTTCGCCGGCGAACGGTTCAGGAACTGTTCGCCACATCTCTATCTACAAAGTATTGACTCAGGGGGGCTGAATAATTATGCACTCCTCACTTTGCAGTTATTTATTTTTTTAAAAATGTTTGGAATCATGTATGATTTTCATTCCACTTCTCACGTGTACACCACTTTGTATTGGTCTGTCACGTGAAATTCCAATAAAATTGATTCATGTTTGTGGCAGTAATGTGACAAAATGTGGAAAACTTCAAGGGGGCCGAATACTTTTGCAAGCCACTGTATACTGTATATATCATATACTATAGCATAGTAATTGCAATGTTTCTTACCACAATCTGATCTATATAGTCCAAAAATCTGCCTCATCTGGTACACTGAGCATATGATTAATTGTACATCACAATTACCACCAGCATTTCTGCGAAATACGTTCCAATTGCATTGATTAGTAATTTGTGCTGGTAATATATGAGTCACTGCTGACCTTTATAATGCTGTTATTCACATTTTAGGCATTTACAATGTGCAATGCAAGTCATTTCTGCCAAGGCTAATTTGCATATCTACTCTATGGTGCCATCCATTAAGTTATGGCACTGGTACAGTTTGGATTTTAAGCAGTACGGTCCTGTGCTGCATATAGTAACCCATAGCAACCAATCAGTAACTTCATTTCTTTGTAATTGGCTGCCTTAAAGTGAACTAGATGGAAAAATAAAATGATGAGGTAAACAATTGTATCTATCCTCCTATGCCTAAAAATTACCTTTTTTTTTTTTTTTTACATATCCCACTGTTTTAAATTATGTTTAAAAATTTGTGTCATGTCTTATTGTCTTTGCTGACAAATGACATGGTCTTTCAAGTGTCCCAAAGCTAAAATATATGAACTATTGTCCCTTTTTATCTATCCCTTGCACTCCAAAGCTGTTCTCTGCCAGGAAAGAGTATTTTGGCCGTACAGTATGTCCTTATCAGTGGGGGTTACGCTGTAGTCAAACTTGGTCCTGATTGGAGAGAAGTTGTCATTTGCATACCTGAATGTTAACTCTTTCAGGGAGAAAAATAAAAAAGAAACACAGCCTAGTTATTAATATGCTCGGGACTGTACATAGACATGTTTATCCCATTGTTTTTTATGTCACCTTGGGTACACATTAAAGTTATAAAGTTTGAAATTTGCATATAAACTATTAAACTATTATGATAGTGAATGAACATCAGTACCCCTTGTTCCATTGCACTGTATTATGCATATAAAAGGACTATCAGACCTATTAAAACAATGTAAACCCTAGAGCAATTATGATAAACAAGGTATAGAAATCCATGATAGTCATTCAAGTTTTACATTTAAAAGTAGTACTCTGCCCAGTGCCCACACACATGCTTTCTCTAGGGGTAAAGGGGCCAAACCCAATGTAAGAAAACCATCACACTATCACAACTAAGTTTTATATTTCATCATCAGTTGATAAACTTGATGACATCTGTTTTAATTACCCTTTTATCTAGTGCCCTTATTTGTTGCGTTCTTTAGAGTACATTAAACTATTCCTGTTATTAGTTGTTCCTCAAAGGAGCTCACATTCTTGGTGGTAGTCTATAGTCCCTTTCAGAGGCTAGGGGAAATCTGGGTGATGACAGTCACCTTATCGCACAGTCAGTATGTAAAAACAGAAACCCACCCCCAAAAAGGAGACTTCTTGCTGTCCTGGATAAGATATGAATCTGGGACTGTAGTGCTGCGCAAGGCGGAAGTGCCACATCTATCTATCTATCTATCTATCTATCTATCTATCTATCTATCTATCTATCATCTACCTGCAAGTCTTAACTTATATTTTGTTTTATTCTTATGAGATAAAACTACTCGACATCTGATGACTGTTGTCTCCTGTAAGTGATCTCAATCACTTTGGGAAATGATCTGCAGCCCATGCACCAGCATGACTCCTCCCTGATCTCTCATCCTTGACCCCACTCAGGAGAAAATGATTAGCACAGTGGGATACTCCTGGCTGAATACTACTGTGTCCCCCACAACAGAACACCACCAGCCTCTCTCTTACCACCTCCATTCTTCACAGAAATACATATGAACACTTGTCTAAGCAAAACATACTTATTTATACAGTGATCATTACAAACATCTTTGGTAGGCTTATTCTGCATTGTTTCTAACAACAGCCATAGCATGCCTTTAACTAGATTAGTTTGGGAGGTTTTTCTGAACAACTACAACATAGAAGAGTGCAGAGGGAGAATTGGAGAGAAGACATTTTTGGTTAAGGCTAGATGGACACTAGGTGGACAGTAGCAGCAAAGAGTGATGGAGTTAGCATTGGAGGCATAATTTAAAAAACGAACTCTGTATTGAAGTTATTGCTTTTTTTGGATGATCATCTCTGCTAAAGGCACTGTTAGAAATGATATTCAAAAATGAGCAAAAGCGTAGCATGTAGTGTCTGCCAAACGTGACATTAATCTAACATTAATCAACTTTGTACAATACAGATCAGTGTCTTCAATTTTGCCTGTGTTACCCTGGAATGTACCCAGCCATAGGAACATGAGCTAAACCCTGGCATTAAATGCTAGTGTGAACTCACCCTAAGACATTTGTACTTTGGGTTTATGAAGGGTGCAGTTTATTAGATTGCCAGCTTGCAAATGTATGGATCCTCGACAACTGAATCTGCATTATGCATGCCTATCCTTGAAAATTCAGAGCAAGCATACAACTGTAATGAGGTAATTAGTGAAAAAGTTACCTGGGGTGTATGTCTACCAGCAACACAAGGGTTTGCATGGTGATAATGTCTATTCTCCTGCAATGGAAGCGTGCCACTTTCAGCACCTTTAAATAAGTAAAGCACAATATAACCAAGGAAAGCATGAAGCTAGCAGCGTGGAAAACGACGGTGAAAGCTATAAAGCGTTTTTTCTCCGGGGCTTCCTGCACGTGTAAGGTACAGGAGGCGTAAAGGCTGTTATAGTCTAACCAAGAGAGAAAGAGGGAAACCAGAGGAAAAGTGAGAGAGTGCAGCCAGGTGTACCCCATCATTATAGCAGCGTCCTTAAACCTCATCTTGCTGGTGTAACTCAGAGGGAAAACCACGGCAATCCATTTGTCTATGCTGAGAGCTGCCATGCTGAGCATGGTGTTAGAAGTCAGAAAAGTTTCCAGAAAGCCCAGAGCCTTGCAGAGGGAGTCACCGAACGGCTGCTGGTGACTTAGCACAGCCAGGAAAGTGGAGGGCATGTTTAGGATAGTCAGAAGGAGATTGCACAGAGACAGATTGACCAGAAAGATCCCAGACACCTGCTTCCTGATCTCGGCACTGTACAAGAAGCATATCAGCACCAGGAGGTTGGCCAGTAAGGACACCAGGAACACTATTATTAGTAAAACGGCCAGCAGAATCTCTGCCAAGTGCATTTCTCAGCAGGTATCCATCAATTAAAAACTAGATGGCTTTCTTACATGCTTGCCTCCTCGTATATAACTCCATGGCTTGGCATTGGACAAGACTTGCCCCTCGCTCACCCAGTGCTGTTCTCTTTGAGGCTGCTGTCCGAGGTGCTGAAGCCAGGCAGACTTACTCAGAGCTGTCCTCTATGAGGCTGCTGCCCAAAGTGCTGAAGCCAGGCAGACTCACTCAGTGTTGTTCTCTATAAGGCTGCTGTCCGAGGTGCTGAAGTCAGGCAGACTCACTCAGCGCTGTTCTCTATGAGGCTGCTGTCCGATGTGCTGAAATAAGGCAGACTCACCAAGCGCTGTTCTCTATGAGGCTGCTGTCCGAGGTGCTGAAGCCACACAGGCTGCAGTGCAGACAGTCCGCTTCCATCTCTCTGCACGGGGGACGTGTTGCTGTATGGGGGCATGCAGGGGAGAGTGCTTGCATTCCACTGTCACACCGCACTGATCCAGCAGCTCCAGGGCAGGTCTAGCTTAAGAAGCAGCACTATCTAGCACTTGTGCATTGTGAATGTGAGTGGCACACCTTCTCATCAGAGAGAAAGCCTGGAGAAGTGTGACTCATGCGCTGGGCAGAACCGCTGACAAAGGCAAGACAGGCAACATCAGCAGCCACTACTATGAACATCACTTGTCTGCTGCTTCATTACACCTAAACGTCTGTAACTATGAGAGATGATGTACAGAAAAAAAAACCTCTTCAGTCCAGCCACAGCTAATTACACATCTTAGCTTTTAAAGTGTTAGGGCACTTATACCTGCTTTTTTTCAATACAATAACATAAGTGTTTGCAGTTTGCATTATTATTATTATTATTATTATTATTTTTTTTTTGACACAAAAGACACAGAGACGTCACTCTTAGAGCAAAAATAATACTAACAGTATGTACAGTATGTGATTTCAGCTTTATACAGCCCCCTCCCCCCCCACACACACACACAATAAAACATTTTAATTGCACACACTATAGAACACTTTGCATATGATATAAACCATAAGCCATCAGAAAAGGATTAGTATGAAATGGTGCCCTGGGCAAGATAACACTTTTTGCCCTCCACTGATGGTCACCTGGCTTATTTAGTTAGACTTGGTGGGGGCTTGCATTCACCATGCCCCTAGACTCTTTCCAGGTCCCAGGCAGCTGCCTAGGTTTGCCTTATGGATGATAAAGCTCTGTATGTCATACAGCACATGCTGCCACTATGCACCTCAAAACCAGCACCCTGTACGATCTCGCCGCCTATGCCGGCAGAACGCTAAGATCCACGCTGAGGCGCAAGCCTCCGGATCTCGGCGAGGCTCTGATGTCAGTGGAGCGCAGATCGCTCAACTCCCATTGGCTAGACAGCGGACGAGTCCTCAGTACATGCTCCGCCACTGTAAACAGTGACAGCATGGTGCATGGCGTGTCAGCAGGTCAGCTGCCGCTTAGCTATTGGTTACTTTGGATTCCCTTTATGTTGATTGATTAGTCCTGGTATAGAAGTACGGTACCAAGTTGCCTGTCTTGCTGCCGACTTGTGTCTGTCTCTTAACTAGCTTCTTTCAGATTGCCTTATCGTTGCCGACCTCTGCCTGTCCCTGACCATGCTTCTCTATTGGATTACCCATTGCCGACTCAGCTAGTACCTAGATTCCCATGATTGCCACCCGGATGGATCCCTGCTTGTTAAAGGACTTGCATTAACTCTGCCTGGACTGACTATGGCCTGTTATTGACTATGCATCTGTTTAGTGATTTAATACAACAGCCTGCTATCTTTGCCATCATCTGGACTGCCTCAGCCTATAGGCCTCAGGTGACTATTAAGAATACTGTGTTTGCATTGCTCATTGCTGTGTTTGGTGATTGCTGTCTGCCAGATTGTATGCTACATCTGCCTGCATCGTACTGTAGTTTATATTAGGCAGGAGTCTTTGCAGGCATTAGGGCTGGGCTATAGGTCAGTCATATGGGCATACAACCTGACTTATAGCAGGTACCCAGACAAGCCTGACACATCCACGCTACAACTTCCGACATCATGTCCTCACAGAACAATTTCAGTGCTCATGTCCTTCACTTTTCAAGATTGGATTATGAAGCAAGACAGTCTTCATTTCGGAATACTTTTTCACAAACACTATGGGATAGGTAACATACTAATAAGTCGACTGCTTTCACCCAAAACAAATCTATAGCAAAAATATTAGACTATGACTATGGTAGGGATTAGATTGTGATCTCCTCTTAGGACAGTCAAAGACATGACTATGAGACCTGTAATGCGCTGCAGAAGATGTCAGTGCTATAAATACATAATAATAATATGGAGGAGCAATTGACTATGATTAGATTGTGAGCCCCTCAGAGGACAGCCAGTGACATGACTATGTACTTTGTAAAGTGCTGCGGAAGGTGTCAGTGCTATATAAATACATAATAATATTTTGGTAGGACATTGGACTATGACAATGGCGGCCCACAGAGTGTGATAAGTCCTTGTGTAAACTGTTGGGTGTACCTTCATCTATCTAATGTTAAAGTACATTTTGGTGCATAATGTAATGCCAGAAGCCATTACATTATGCACCATGCATTCCCCTATCCCTGTAGGAACAGTGTGCTTCACTATTGTATACCAGAACAATGCCTCTGTACAGCGCGCATTTCTTGCAGTGCTACTTGCAGTATCTAGCCATCAGCAGCACAGTGCAGCCCCGGTGTCCACTCTGCAGTCCTGCGCTCCTCCACCAGCCCACTCAGATCACTAGGCTCTGGAAGGCCCTAGAAGGACCTTCTTCGGGTCACAGCACCACCTGGTTCCAGTCAGAGCAGGGTGTATGCATTGTCCACACAGCAGACACATCTGAGAGCATACTGGTCATGTGCAGTTGGAAAACATTTGTGACCACATATGCCCAATACGCTCCCGGAGGTGGTTGCTAAACAGCCATGTGGGAGTGTGCATAAAGAGGGTGTGCAGAGTGGAAAGAATGGGTGCTACAGTGGCAGCAGGGTGAGAAGGCAAGAGGCAAGAAGGGGCCACAAAGTATCTGATGATATAAAGAATATACACAATTCTCACATTTTACCTTAAGAGCTTTAGAAGATGACTTCCCCAAGGGACAGAACCCTCAAAAGAACACAGGCCTGCCACACTCACAGCAATTCACTATGCAGACAACAGAGACCCACTGCTGGGGCACATGTCTCTCCTAGCTGTTACACCTGGGTCCTGATCTCACTATGCTGTCCTGTCCTGGGAGCACACTTGTCCGTTTGTGTGTTTTCTGCACAGGAGAAGCAATGTTAATCAGTCGGCTAGTGCACACTTGAATGTGTTTTCCCCATACAGATAAAAACTGACAGCAGTGATGCACTGCACATGTTTTCTCTATCAATTACATTAGATTCTGTCATACATTCTGCATTTTTTCACACATACAGACACACATGGTTTGCAGAAGAAACATACAGAAAAACTGACAGATGAGTGTGCTCCCAGTCCCTGCTTCTTATTACACTCACTTTGTCTACCTCTGATGGAGCAGAATTCCAGCTCTGCAGACTCCTCCAAGCTCACTACAGTACACAGCACCTGGGGTGGGGGTTGAGAGGCTGGGGGCAGTGTGCTGTACACAAGACCCCGCTGCACACTGAATAGTAACGGTCTACAAATCTTTGTCTACAAAACTTTGCATGATTCCTTATCAGTGGCTGAGCAGATGCAGTCAGTTAGAACAATTGTGCAGAGAGTAAAAAGCTTTTTCTCTCCGCACCCTTAGTTTTCAGTCTCTCAGGACAGAAAAAATAACTTTTTTTTCCTTTTCCTGGACTGCCAGAAAATTCTTCTGTGCTTCACAGACCACCTATAGTGCCTGTGGTTTGAATTGCCCCTGGCTTTATAGTAAAGGAAAAGAAGGGTATCACATGAGATCAGCTTAGGCTCTGAAGCTATTATGCCACCTAGTAGAGGGTTAAATTGCCTCTCCAATCTCATTTGGCATTTCTTCCTCGAAGCCTTGAAAACATCTGTAAATATTATAGTGTGCATGTTTTGCTCATCTTACTTCTGTAATGAAAGACATAAATAAGCTTGTATTATAGAACAAACGCAAATTCAGTAAAACAGGTACTATATTATTGATCAGCGTCTCATTATAATTTATTTTAAGCACTTAGGTATGAGTACACTAATACTTTGTAGTGGACCCATAAGTACTTTGTTTATTGAGCAATTACAGCTCCATATTAATGAGAGGGTAAGGTGGAAAGGGGGGGGGGGGGGGTTGGGGCAATATTTACATTGAAAATATGCATATTAAACCAGTGAAAGTCACAATTCTTACTAAGCTATAGTTAAAGATCTCTTTCGAAGTCTAGATCATGTTCACTGCTGTGTCTCCTCTTTCTGCTCATGGCACAGTGTTATGCAGGAGAACAGAGGCGCCAAAAGGATAAAAGGAAGCTAAATGAGCTTAAAAAAACAAATTCTTGGTAAATAGAGGAGGTAGTGGTGGACTTACCTCCTCCAAATAGACACATAACGACTGTAGTAAAGACAGTCAATATATTTTATTTATGAACTCCAAATATGCAACACGTTTCACCGGTTTGATCCTGCTTCATCAGGCAATAACAACATAACAATAACATATGTGGTCAGTAGAAGAGCAAGGCACAGAGGCATAATGGAAAGGACCCTAACGGAGGTGAACAGATCCTATGGTAATCAATGGGATCCGTTCACATTGCTCCATTCGAACAGATTCCTTTGGCCCATTCTGCCAAACAGGCCGCAAGTTTGGGTCTGTAGCGATTTCTCTGGATCGACGGATTTTTTGCATTGACCACAAACAGAATGGAGGGTCATGGATAACTGATGCCTTTAACCTCCCTGGCATTATGATTATTTCCAGATTTAGGGTCTAAAAGCAGTGACATATTTGTCACAAGCTTTTAGTCCCTAAAAACAAGAAAAAAAAAAACATATCACAGAGAGATCTGCAGCAGCGACAGCATATACCTCACTCAGGCTCGGGATTACCGCTCTGAGCTGCGGATTTCCATCCCAAGCCTGACTCGGGATTACCGCAAAGGAGATTAAAAATGGATCCCTTCCATGGATCAGTTTCCCATATGTGCCAGTGTAAACTGTCCCTTAATGTGACACAAATTGCAGTCCTATTTATATTATAATCCTTCTTATTGAAGTACAGCATCATATTTTTCTGTCATTTGCTGCAGCTCTGCCTCTTGTCACTATCTCCAGGAGCCCATCCCATGCAATTGCTTCATCTCACTCATAGGTACAGGGGGTGGTGTGTAAGTACACAAACTGTCTGGTCCTTCTGGCAGTTCCCCAGGGAAATGCACAAATTACTTAATCACATGTATGCAATCTATAATACACATACAATCTACTGTATTTACCATTTATAGTATTTCAGCAGCCAATCACATAAAGGTGAAATTCCAGCATTCAGACATTCCTTCCATCTTGCCAGCAATGTTTCTTTATTTCTTTTCAAGCAAGTGTTTTAAGAAGTGGTAAAGAGGCGCCCAATTTCTATAAAATACTCTAAAATCAATAAAATAACAAAAATGAGGTGGCTTACCTCACAGACGACAACTCACTTTGATAAGGAAGTTTAATTGGAGATTTAGCACAGGCAACGCGTTTCGTGGGACCAAGCCCACCTCCTCAGGCCAAATAAAGTGCTGTTGTGGTCTAATAACCGCATTTGGGGCGCTTCTGTTGTGGTGTTTTAAGAGTTTAGGTGAGGTCTCATGGTCCACATTTAGTACATGAAGAGTCTAATTCAGTTAAAATGATCACCTTCCTCCGACAGAGGATTATACTTCAGATCTGTTGTTTTTGTGGCTACACTTGTTATGGGTGTGATCATGATGGCCACACATTTTATGACCCTTGTGAGATGGGCCCCAAGGCTGTGAAGGGCACCAAGGGGAGGCAAGGGAAGGTGTTAAGGGGCCCCATCAAATGTTTTGCTGGGGGGGCCCATGAATAGTAGTAGTTACGCCACTGGCTGCCATATTTATTTTCTATAAGGGCTCGTTTCCACTATCGCGAATCTGCATGCGTCCAACGCATGCAGATTCGCACATGTAATGCAAGTGAATGGACCTGTTTCCACTGTAGCGTTTGCGTGGTGCGTTTTTATGAGCGGTGAAAAAACGCACAAAAGAGCCAACGAATTCGCCTGCTAGTGGAATGCATGCGAATCGCCGCTAATGTATTTAATAGGGAAATCGCATGCGTTTTTGTACGCGTTATTTTACGCGATTACGCATGCGATTCCGCATAGGAACCAATGTAAATTACACAGGCAGTGACATGGTTAAAAACGCACATAGCCTAACCTATGCAAAATCGCATGCGTAATCGCGTAAAATAACGCGTAAAAAAAAGCACCTGCATGCGATTTCTTCTGCGGTGGAATCCAGGCGATTCCGCACCGCTACAGTGGAAACGAGCCCTTATAGACATACGTTTAAATATTCCTATTTATAGACATACATTCAACTTTATACCTGAGTAGAGATGTAGCAAACGGTTCGCCGGCGAACGGTTCCAGGCGAACTTTGGTGGTTCGCGTTCGCCTGACAGCTGGTGTGGCAGAACTGTTAGCTCGCCAGCTATTACCATACAAGCTGGTGGAGTCGGAGGCTTTCCGTAAGTTTGTGGCCATTGGTACACCGCAGTGGAAGATACCAGGCCGCAATTATTTTTCACAAAAGGCCATACCCAAACTGTACCGTGCAGTTGAGAGGCAAGTGGTGTCATCTATTGCGAAGAGCGTTGGGTCAAGGGTCCACCTGACCACGGATGCCTGGTCTGCCAAGCACGGGCAGGGCCGCTACATTACGTACACAGCCCATTGGGTCAACCTGGTGATCGATGGCAGCAAGCAGGGAGTACGTGGCTGCGCAGCGGACCGACTTGTCACACCTCCATGGTTTGCAGGCAGGCCTCCAGCCACCTCCTCTCCGCCTGCTACCACCTCTTAGCTGTCGTCATCCTCCTCCTCCTCCTTGGCTGGTGCCGTGTTCTCCTCTCCAGCTACACAGCCCCCGCACCCCAGGGCCTATGCTGCATGCCAGGTACGACAGTGTCACGCAGTGTTAGACATGTCTTGCCTGAAAGCGGAGAGTCACACTGGAGCAGCTCTCCTGGCTGCTCTTAACAAACAGGTGTGGCTGACCCCGCACAAGCTTGAGATCGGCAACGTGGTGTGTGAGAACGGCAGCAATCTCATTTCTGCGTTGAATTTGGGAAAGCTGACACACGTACCCTGCATGGCACATGTGCTGAATCTGGTCGTGCAAAGATTTGTGTCCAAGTACCCAGGCTTAGAGGACATCCTGAAGCAGGCCAGGAAGTTGTGTGGGCATTTCAGGCGCTCTTACAAGGCCATGGCATGCTTTGCGGACATTAGGATAGAAACAACTTGCCGGTGAGACGCCTGATTTTCGATAACCCTGCTTATGTTCTCTCGCCTGCTAGACCAGGAGAAAGCCGTCACCCAGTACCTGTATCATTACAGTACAAGGACACAATCTGGGAGCATGGGGATGTTGTGGCCCAACAACTGGACACTGATGCGAAATGCATGCAGGGTCATGGAGCCCTTTGAGGAGGTGACCAAACTGGTGAGTCACGCTGAGGGCACCATCAGCGACTTGATCCCCTATGCCTACTTCCTGGAGCGTGCCGTGCGTAGAGTGGTGGATAAAGCTGTGGAGGAGCGTGAACGAGAACAGTTACAGCAGCAGGCGTCGTGGGAGCGATTTTTATCCGAACCCGATGTTTCCACAACACCTGCGGCAGCACAGAGGGGGAAGGAGGAGGAGTAAGAAGAGGAGTCGTGTGGGGAAGGAGAGGAGTCAGACTCTGATGATGATGATGAGGAAGGTGTTTCTGTGGAGGAGGAAGAGGTGGCAGAAGAAGAACAACCACGGCAGCCGTCACAGGGGGCTTCTGCTGCTCCACGTTCCCGTGGTATTGTTCGTGGCTGGGGGGAGGAAGAGGAGTTGCGTTCCATCACTGAGGAAGAGCAAGAGGTGATGGAGAGTACATCTGCATCCAGCTTTGTGCAGATGGCCTCTTTCATGTTGTCCAGCCTGTTGAGGGACCCCGTATCAAAAAAACTCAAGGCGAATGACCTGTACTGGGTGGCCACACTACTGGACCCTCGGTACAGGCACAAAGTGGCGGACCTGTTACCAACTCAACACAAGGCGGAGAGGATGCAGCACTTGCAGAACAAGATGTCGATGATGCTTTACAATGCGTTTAAGGGTGATGTGGCTGCACAACGCAATCAAGGTACCACTGGCAGTAACCCTCCTCCTCCCAAGTCCATGCAGGCGAGGATAGAATGCTCCAGCATTCTCAGGGTGATGTTGGACATGCGGACATTCTTTAGTCCAACTCCTCGCCATAGTCCTTCCGGATCCACCCTCCACCAACGCCTGGACCGGCAGGTAGCCGACTACCTGGCCTTGAGTGTGGATGTAGACACTGCGAGCAGCGGTGATGAACCCTTGGACTACTGGTTGCGCAGGCTTGACCTGTGGCCAGAGCTGTCCCAATTTGCCATACAACTTCTCTCTTGCCCTGCCGCAAGCGTCCTGTCAGAAAGGACCTTCAGTGCAGCTGGAGGCATAGTCACTGAGAAGAGAAGTCGCCTAAGTCACGACAGTGTTCAGTACCTGACCTTTATCAAAATGAATGAGGAATGGATCACTGAGAGCTACTGCACGACCGAAGACTAAGTCAGTCCCCACACACAGCATCTCTGCCTTCAGGCAGCTTGCCTTCTCCACCACCACCAACAGGGTCCAGGACTCTAGGCTGATTCCTGAATTTTTAAGGCCGCTACACTAATTTTTCTGGTGCGTGTACATGCCTGCCTAATTTTTCTGGCTGCACTGCATGTACATGTGCCCATTCTCCTTCGTGATCATTACCTTGCCATGGTGAAGGGGCTTGCGTATCACAATGAAGCAATGACCGCTGACTATTTGAGTGTCTCGGGTGGGGGTGGGACACAAAAGATAATAAGGTCATTGCTTCATTGTGGTCAGACCAAATTTGATCAGCTGGACAGTCACTGTTGTTCTATCATTGAGCTAACACAGCCCGGCGACCATACGGGCTTGAAAACTGCCAAGGCCTACACTTTCACCACGGTGCGCACCAGTTCACCACGGCCGTCACTATGCAAACAGCTGTTTGCGGTGCGTTACACAGTGAGTTTGGTGTGTCAGTGTGAAGCAGAACTCTAATTACACTCTCTGATTGATGTATACACATGCAAGATGTTTTAAAGCACTTTAGGCCTGCAATTTAGCATTCAATGTGATTTCTGCCCTTAAAATGCTGCTTTGCGTCACATCCAGATTTTTCCCCAGGACTTTGGCCATGTATCCCACTCCACCATGCCCCCCTCCAGGTGTTAGACCCCTTGAAACATCTTTTCCATCACTTTTGTGGCCAGCATAGTTTTTTATATTTTTCAAAGTTCGCATCCCCATTGAAGTCTATTGCGGTTCGCGAACTTTTCCGCAAACCGAACCTTCCGCGAAGGTTCGCGAACGGGGTTCGCGAAACGAAAATTGGAGGTTTTCGACATTTCTATACCTGAGTTTTCTCACAGGAGATGTTCTCACAGCATACCTTCTAAACCCCCAAAAGACAAGGAAATACTCCAAATATGTTTGAGGCCTCTTGCGCACTACATGCCATTTCGATTTGTTATTTTGATGCAATTTCACATCTGATGCCGATTTGCGATTTTTATTAATAGTGAGTGCTTTGTTTTTCCTGCGTTTTTCTTCTTGTTTTGATTGCATCCAGGGAAAATCGCAAATCGAAATCGCAAATCGGAATTGCAAATCGGATTTGCAGTGTGCAGGGAACTTGACTTTGCTTTTTGCCTGCTTTTTAGTACTTTTTCGATTGTTAAAGAAGATCTGTGCAGATCGAAAATGCCCCTGGGGAGTACTAACCTCGGGAGGGGGGAGCCTCTGGATCCTGTCGAAGCTTCTCCCATCCTCCTCCGTCCCACGGTAGCAGCGATAGAGCTCCCCGAATGGCTGGGTTGTAAATATTTACCTTCCCAGCTCCAGTGCAGGTGCAGTAGCGGCTCTCCGCTCAGAAATAGGCGGAAATTGCTGATCCCAGTTGGGTCTGCTCTACTGCGCAGGCGCAAGTCTCCTGCGCCTGCGCAGTATAGCGGACCCGGCTGAGATCGACTATTTCCGCCTATTTCCAAGTGGAGAGCCACAACAGCGCCCCCGCTGGAGCCAGAAAAGGTAAATATTGCATAGCCTGACAAATTGTTGGCTGTGCATTCAGTGGGCTGCAGTGAGACCACCGTGGGACAGAGGAGGACGAGGGAAGCCTCCATAGGATCCAGAGGCTTCCCCCTACTGAGGTGAGTACCTCCAGGGGAACTTTTTTTTATTACAGAGTCTATTTAAGGGCTCGTTTTCATATGCAGCACAGGAGCCATGCATTAGCGCAGCTCTGCGTTGCACGTGCCTACCCAGGGGCGGCACTTGTGATCCTATTCATTATAATAAATGGGACCACAGGCGCAATCACAAGATGCAGGCAACCATGTGCTGTGATTCAGTGGTGAATCGCAGTGCATGTATATGCAACATCAGACAGTGAGGATTATGCACTCTCTGATGTCCCTGCGATCGCGTTTCCATAAGCGCGGCTAAAATCACGCATATGGAAATGTGCCCTAAAGGTTAAAAGTGTTAACATAACATGAAAAATTTTACCTCTTGGGAGAAAACTCAGGTAAAAAGTTAATTAAACAGGCACCATTGCTCCTTGAAGTCAGCGTCTATCAATCTATGTATATTTCTGCATATCTGTCTATCTATCTAGATATAATTGGAGGTCTTGTTTAGAATAAAAGCTTACGGAGAATCATTTTATATTCCAGCTGTATAATTTATGTCCATAAACAATTCTAGTTGAAGAAAAAGAGGATGTCTTTAATAAAGACCTAAAAGTATGTTTAAGCATTTAGCAAACACCAATAGAATGTGTAGTGTTTAGAAGCAGTTGACTACACATAAAGAATCAATTACACATAAACTATTGATGGATATACAGTATGAAAGCAATGCATTTATTAATGAAACTCAGCAATAATAACATTGGTACTGAATAGATCCAAATGTGGCACAGCCACAATGCAAACGGAAAAGTGTGGTAAGCTCACTCTTATATCACTAATCACTAAGTGCTTTTTGAATATAACAAACACCCTGAGAACCCCCCATGAGGAGATGGGCTAGTTTAAAACCTGTTGGTTCTGTCAGATTTCTACTACCTATTGTAAGTGATAGCAACATAAGAGAAAAGGAATTTATGGCTCATTTTACACTGGAATAAACATACTTATTTGTTTGTGTTTACATGTATTTCAAATTTTACAATTTTCGCGGTAGTGGTCCTTTAATTTCTGTGTCTCCCACTCCAGCAAAGGGCCTCAATAACTGCTTTCCACCATTTCCTGTCCTGACTAATCTTGCTTATCTCAGTCCATGATGTCTTTACATTCTTTATTTCCTCCCCCCACTTCTTCCCCAAGTTGCATTTGACCTCCCGCTGATGTCACAGCTATGACTTTAGGTCTGCCTTAACCAGGGACTAATCTTTATTGCAGCCACAGGAGCAATGTGTAGACATTGCTGGTTGAACCAATATTTTAACATATGTTCATCCGGATTTGTATGTCTCCTTTATTTGAAATTCATCTTTTTTGCTACATACTGGCAGGTAACATACAGCACACGATGTGAGCAGTGTACTAACTACCGAAGCAATGAAAGATCGGAACCAATATGACTGATATTGAATTATGTCTGCAGGCTTTCCCATTTGCAACAGCAGAAGCATTCGATTTTGTGCAGTAAATCTGGATGGTGAGATATTTAGGCTACATCCAGGATATGTTCTATTACATATTTATTTTCGTATTTTCTGATAAATTCAGTAGGAAAAGACATTGTCACTTCACCTTTTCTTTATTAAATCAACTCCTGAGAATTCAAAAACAGGTCAGTAATATGTTTGTAAGGGTGTTCTACATACCCACTGCAATGTGAAAAGTGGCAGAAAGAGGGCAGTGCTGAACAAAGGGCAATGCTGATCTCATCATCACTAGCTCTGCTGTCTATATTCAAAGGAAAATTCTATTTTAGTCAAGGAAGAACCTAGTGTTTCTGCTTATATTTAAGTATTTAAAGTGTACTCGAGGCGACATGACATGATGCGATGAACATGTGTATGTACAGTACAAAACATATTAATAACCAGGCTGTTTTACTTTTTTTATTTTGCTGCGTAAAAGAGTTAATTTTTAGGCATGCAAGTGACAGCTTCTGTCCTGCTGGTACCTTGTGGGGAATATAGTAAACATCACTGATAAGCAAATAAAAGTTTTCCTGGCAAAATGCAATTTCTAGTAGAGGGAATTAGAAAAAGATCAAACGTTCATGTATTTTCTTTTAGAGACACTTAATAGGCTGCCACTGAGCAGAGAAAACAAAAAATTCATTCAGCTTTGTAAATATTTAAATATAAATAAAAAATGGGATAGCTAACAAAGTAATTTTTAGGAGTAGTAGGAAAAATTCAATTGTTTATCTCATCAGTTCCGTTTCACCTCGGGTTGACTTTAAGGGATAAATAGAACTAGAACCAGGTTTGCTGGCAGCCAAAGGTTTAGTGTATGTGTTGAAAATTAATAATGGTGGTTGGTGACAGCAGTTTGAGCCTACTGACAGTGCCAGGTCTGAAAATGTTTAGCTTGCTATAAATCATAATGGAAAGTAAGTTTTTAATATCATTACATTGCAACTAGCCTTGTGCATCACCCATTTCTATTCATCAATAGAGATGGCCCAAACAGTTCAGGCGGTGAGCAGTATTCTGCGAACATCGGCTGTTTGCATTTGCGGCAAACAGCAAACATTTGGCATGTTCGATTCGCCCCCTATACATTATCATTGAGCTAAACTTTGACCCCTTACCTCACATTCAGCAGACACATGGCAGCCAATCAGCTAGCACCCCTTCCTGGACCCCTCTCCCCCATCAAAAAGCAGTTGCAGAGGCCATATTGGATCAGTTCTCTGCTAGCTGCTGACTGTTAGTGAGATCAGGGTCAGACTTGCTGCAGATAGGTAGGGAAAGCATTAGCCAGGCCTGTGTCCTTGTTCTTCATGAGCTGTGAAACAGCCCTCTTGAGGGCTAGCACATTGGTCTTCTGTGTTTTTTTTGTGTGTGACACTCCACAGCCCACTGACACCCAGAGCTGTGCTGTGCACACTACTGCTGTTGCCCCATTAAGTTTCAGGCACAGAACCACTCCAGTGCATTATTATTTCACTGTATTCTGATAATACTATTGCATTTCTGTGTGTGAGACACTCCACAGCCCACTGACACCCAGAGCTGTGCTGTGCACACTACTGCTGTTGCCTCATTAAGTTTCAGGCACAGAACCACTCCAGTGCATTATTATTTCACTATATTCTGATAGTACTATTGCATTTCTGTATGTGAGACATAATGTGATTTCTGCCCTTTAGGGATTAAAACCTGTTTCTATGTCAATTCCGCAATTTTTGGTGGTACTTTTGGCATGGATCCCCCTCCGACATAAACCTGTCCAGGTGTTAGACCCTCTGAAACAAGTTTTCCATCACTTACTGTATGTGGCCAGGAACAGTCTTTGTATGTTTTAAAATTCACCTGCCCATTGAAGTCTATGACGGTTTGACAGATTCGCCTGTTCACGGACATTTTTTCCGGAAGTTCGCGTTTGCCACTCGCGAACTGAAAATTCTATGTTTGCGACATCTCTATTTATCACTATTTTATAATGAAAGTGGAATTTACAGAAGACTAAAAACATTTGATTTTCCCGCTTATTCAACCAAAATGATTGAATCAAATTAAAGTCGAAAAAAAATAATAATATATATATATATATATATATATATATATATATATACATATATACAGTATGCACAGAGGTAGATGCTGGTTTCTTGGCAGTTGGAAAGAGCTGTTATTTCCCACAATGCAACACTGTTCACAGACAGAAAACTGTCAAGACCATGGTTGTGACATCACACTGCAGGAGGGATTTCACCACAATATCTATTTGAGAAAAGGAAAATATTGCTCATGGGAAAGGGGGTATCAGCTACTGATTGGGATGAAGTTCAATCCGTGGTTACAGTTCCTCTTTAACAGCTTCGCTTTACACTGTCACCTTTACAGTATGCCCTCGGTTTGTAAAATATGCCTTGAAGCACTTTGCCTTTTAGAACTTAGTAACATATGGGAGGCCTAGACTCATTAATGCTTAAGGAATGTTTGATAGTTCAGTCCATCTCTTGCACTTAGTTCGTACATCATTATAATAATGACCACAGATATCTAATCTGATAACTACCTCCCAAGGCACCCAACGTACACTCATTAACTCCTCATTAAAACAGAAAGCTAAAGTAAAAGTTGATTCAACATGAAATGGCATCATAAAACATTTATAACTGTAATTTAATGGACTCCGCCATGAAATAATGTATGTAGACAAGTTACCTAAAGTTAAAGTTCTTAAAGAGATAAAGAAAATGTTCAGCCTTATTTCTTCTATCCTATAAGTTCCTATACCTTTTCTAATGTGGTCTGTCTTACTGCAGCCTTTCCTAGTTGTACAGTGGCTGTATTATCTCTGTTATATAATCTAATCTTCTTTCCTCTGATGGCTTTGTTGGGCTCAGGCACTCAGGCAGGAATGTGCTTCTCTGCTTGTGATAGGATAGAAGCTATACACACCCTCTCCACACCCCCTGCAGGCTCTGTGTGAGTCACAGACTGAGCTCCTCTCAGCCTATCACATGCCATGTCTTTTGTTTGTAAACACTGCCTAAAACTGGTAAGTACAAGCCAGGGTTGCAGCGGGGAGTTGCAGAAACAGCACAGAGGGGCCCAGGAGAACATAATGAATAGAATGGTATGCATTTTATTGTAAGAATTTTAGAGTACAGATTTTCTTTAAGAGCATGCAACAGTTATTATTGATAGCTAAGTGCTTAAAAGGAACCTTACCTGAGAGGAATATGGACGATTCCTTTTAAACAATACCAGTTGCCTGGCAGTCCTGCTGATCTCTTTGGCTGCAATAGTGGCTGAATCACACACCTGAAACACACCTAACTGAAGCTAGCCTAGCATGTACCATTTCTGCTCAATCCAAGAGAAACATTAAGTTGCTTAAAGGGAACCTTAACTGAGAGTGATATGGATGTTTCCTGTTAAACAATACCAGTTGCCTGGCAGTCCAGCTGATCTCTGTGGCTGCAATAGTGGCTGAATCACACCCTGAAACAAGCATGCAGCTAATCCAGTCTGACTTCAGTCAGAGCACCTGATCTGCATGCTTGTTGAGGGGCTGTGTCTAACAGTATTAGAGACACAGGATCAGCCGGAGAGTCAGGCAGCTGGTATTATTTTAAAAGGAAAAATCCACATCCTTCTCAGTTTAGGTTCTCTTTAAAGCTAAGGCAGCTAAAAAAAAGACATTTACTTACTCGGGTGCTTCCTCCAGCCCCTTGCAGCCCACATGTCCCTCGCAGCAGCTCCACTTCCAACTGCCGGCCTGGGATCCCCGCCGGTGCAGAGGCTGATAGCTCTTTAACTCTTCTAGTCATTACAAAGGGGTACGGTTTTACACTAGAAGGGAACGGGGAAGAGAGTATGAGCAGTCAGCTGAAATGTGTTGAAAAGTAAGGAAATTAATGAATTAGGGGAGCAGGGTTTTTTTTTTTTGTTTGTTTGTTTGTTTGTTTTTTTTCAAATTTCTCAAAAACGGTAACTTTCCCCCCCAAAACTTTAAGCACAATTAATTTAAAACAATATTCTATTAAATCCTTTTAAAAAAGAAACTGTTCCTGAACTTGGCACTTTAAATGGAATGTTTTCCCTTTCAGCTGTAGTGTAGAGTGTACAAATGGCCAGAACAAGATTTGCTAACTACTCCCACGTTACAGGTGCCTCCTATCAGGAGAAAGCAGCACAATACAAGCAAGTATTTTTAGAAGTGCAATTTAGTGATTGTGTGTTACAGTGGCAACATCTGACTGTGCTGACAATTAATGTGCACAGAAGTACGTGGACTGAACAGTGTTAAAGCCTCTGTGCTGTGGTCAGTGGAGGAGCAGACTGCGTCTCACATATTTACCCATTCCAAAGGATCACATTAAACTACAGTGATCTTTTGTGCCCCCCCACACACACGCATGCACACAAACACACGCACACGCACACACACACACAGTGGTGATATTAATCTCTTAAAACAGACAATGGCCTCAATTCACTAAGAGGAGATAATAAGGCAAGAGAAAACTTACCACCACACAGTGAGAGAGTTATCTTATCTCTTCATTCCGTTACCTCCCCTGTAGTTAATTTACCTCCTCTGTAGTTAAGTTACCTCCTCTGTAGTTCTTTTCACATGCAATTAATTAACAGCCGGTCTTTAACTTTAGATTTCTGAAATTATTTTAAGGATTGAAATGTCAACTTTAGAGATCTCTCCTTAACTTAAAGACAGAAGAGTTAACTTTAGGTTTGCCTGAGGTAAAATGTTTCTTGAATACTAAATGCCTTATCACCATGGTGATAACTCTAGAAATGTTATTAAAGACAGGAGATAAGCTTAGTGATTTGAGGCCAATGGCCTCAATTTAAAGTGAACCTCCAGACTAAAAATCTACTCAGCAGCACTGAAAAGGCTTGGTGTTTCTTTAACATTTTCACAGCATCAGAACTTTGTTTTTCTTATCAAAGCCTCATTTTTAGCTGCACAGAAGCTATGCTCTGCCCCATCAAAGAAATCTGCCCGGGCATTTTTACCTTATGCTGTGCAAAGGATGTTGGGATTTCTGGTGTTGTTGTTCTAGTTGCCTAGCGCGTGAAGCTGGGAGGGGTGATCAGGACACAGGACAGTTGGAACCATGTCTCATGCTCTCTGTCACCTCCTTTCAACCAAGGAGATGGCTGCCCCCTTGAAATCACAAACATTTGCCTGTTCTTTTAAAACAGGGTGGGCAAGAGATTATATTACCTATCTATTTTATTTAAGTTACATAACTAATGTAACTTAATGACAGTATGTTTGTTTAAGCTGAAGTTCCTCTTTAATGTTGATAAATGTAAAGTCATGCACCTTGGATGTACCAATGGTAGATCACCATATCAAATAAATGGCATACACCTGGAAACATCAGACTTAGAGAAGGACTTGGGAATACTGGTTGATAACTAGAGATGGGCCAACGGGTCTGCCAACAAATAGTTAGGGACAAACAAAGGGTGTTTGCATTCGGCCCCTCAGGCGATTGTTTGATTCGCCCCCTATACAGTACATTATAATAGAGCCAAATTTTGACCCCTCACCCCAGAGTCAGCAGACACATGGCAGCCAATCAGCTATCCCTCCCACCTGGTCCGCCCACCCACCTATCAGAAAGCCAGCACAGCAGCCATTTTGCAGTCTGTG
Source organism: Hyperolius riggenbachi (assembly GCF_040937935.1). Taxonomy (NCBI): domain Eukaryota; kingdom Metazoa; phylum Chordata; class Amphibia; order Anura; family Hyperoliidae; genus Hyperolius; species Hyperolius riggenbachi. The sequence continues at coordinate 90,498,026 of NC_090646.1, forward strand.
TTTGGCTTCTGTGCTAGGCAGATCAGGTAGAGTGTGCTGCAGATAGGGAAAGTGTTATTAGGCCTGTGGTCTGTGTCCTCAGTGCAGATTCTTGCTGCTACCACATTGTCCTGAACAGCTAAGCCCTTCTTAGGCTGGTACATTGTTTTTCTTGCTTTCATATTGCTGTTGTGTGTCAGGTGCAGACTCTGCTGTTGGAGGTCTGCTGGTCCTAGTAGTGTACCGACCATAACCTAATAATCCTTCACCACCACTACTGGCATCTAGTATCCACTCCTGCCCCCTGTATAAGGCCTCAGTGCAGAATCAGTGTTTTTTTGGTCACTTACCTGTCAATAAACTACCTCAGCCTGAACATAAAGGCTGGAAAACTGTGATCGCCTGCACTCCCACAAAGGTGCGCACAAGCACGGCAGCCACTACACAAAGACTGCTGACAAGAGGACTAACATTTATATCCTGGATATGTCAACTAGTAAAAACAATGATTACTCACCTGACGTTATTACTAAAACTCTTTGTGGTTGTTTGCGGTGTGTTAAATGCGGCGTTTCATCTGTCAGTGTGAATCAGGCCTAACCCTTACACTACCTTATCGCATGCATGCCAGACGGTTTAAAGCACTTAATTGCACAAATTTAGCAATGTACTGTGATTTCTGACCTTTAGAGATTAAAACATGACTCTGCATCGACTATGTAATTTTTGGTGGGACTTTTGCAATGGATTCTTCTCCGGCATGCCACGGTCCAGGTGTTGGGTACCTTGAAACAACTTTTCCATCACTTTTGTGGCCAGAAACAGTCCCTTTACGTTTTAAAATTTGCCTGCCCATTGAGGTCAATGGCGGTTCGCAGATTCGCCAGATTCGTGAACTTTTGTGAAAATTTGCATTCGACATTTGCAAACCTAATATTTGATGTTCGTCCCATCTCTAGTTGATATTAACAAGTTAAAGTGGACCCAAATCAAACATTTTTTTTATTCAAAATATTTAGTTGCACCACTCTGACACATGCAAAGATAAATAAACACTCCTTCAAGCCTATGAGCATTTCAGTGCATGCTTTTCACCCTTCTCTTTGCATAACTAGGTTTATACAGGTGGAGCGATTAGCAATTCCTCCTTTGCCGGACACCACCTACTACACCAGTTTGCCAGATTCTGTCCCGGCAATATAAAAGGAAGGGGAGGGGTTCCTCCAATAAATTTAAAATATTTTATATTTGTCATCATGCAGCTGAAAAAAGGCTGCTATTTATTATTATAATTTAGAAACTAGATTTTATTTCTGAAATCGTGTATTTTTAATTTGAGTTCACTTTAAGTAACCATATACAATGCCAAGCAGCTGTAGCTGAAGCAAATAACATTCTGGGATGCATGAAACAGGAGATAAAATCTCAAGATGCTAGTATACTACAAATGAAACTTGAAAAATTAGAATATTGTGCAAAAGCCCATTTTTCAGTAATTCAACTTAAAAGGTGAAACTCATATATTATGAAATAGGAACCCTTTGCAGGTATTTTGGATTAATTAGCTGATTAGAGTCTGACACTTTGAGCCTAGAATACTGAACATTTTCATAATATTTTAATGATCTGAGATTTTGGTGTTTTCATAAGCTGTAAGCCATATCTCACATTGCATGCAGCACGGTGGCGTAGTGGTTAGCTCTCTCGCCTTGCAGCGCTGGGTCCCTGGTTCGAATCCCAGCCAGGGCACTATCTGCAAAGAGTTTGTATGTTCTCTCTGTGTCTGTGTGGGTTTCCTCCGGGCATTCCGGTTTCCTCCCACATTCCAAAAAAACATACGGATAAGTTAATTGGCTCCCCCTAAAATTGACCCTAGACTACAGTACTTACACTACATAATATATAGACATATGGCAATGGTAGGGATTAGATTGTGAGCTCCTTTGAGGGACAGTTAGTGACAAGATATATATATACATTGTACAGCGCTGCGTAATATGTCGGCGCTATATAAATACTAAATAATAATAATAAAAATGTATCTATTTCATAGCAACTGAAATAAGTGGACTTTTGTACACTATTCTAATTATTTCGAGTTTCACCTGTACTCCCTCTGTATAAATCCCTTGTCAGGCCACATCTGAAGTATGGAATACGGTTTTAGGCACCACACTATTGAAAGGACATTGACCTTCTGGAACGAGTACAAAGACAGGCAACTAAATTAATCAGAGGGATGGAAGATCTCACTTACCAAGAAAGGTTGGACAAACTGGGCTTATTTAGCTTAGAAAAAAAATGACTAAAAGGTGACCTGATTAACATTTATAAATACTGTACATCAGAGGGCAATACAAAAGCATGGCAGATGTGCTTTTTGTCCCTAGGGTTGTACAATGGACTGGGGGACATGATCTGCGTAGGAAGGAAAAAGGTTTTTGGCATCTATTTAGAAAGAGGTCCTTCACAGTGAGAGAGGTTAAAATCTGGAATGACCTCAGGAAGTAGTTATATATCTGCATTTAAATGCATATCTAAGAAGAGTGAGAGGTGTGTGCTTCTGACCAGTTTCACCTGACTTATATACTGGCTGCCTCAAGTCTAATGGCTCATTTGAATGTAAACTGACTCTCGTCTAATTAAAAATGGCAAAGCGTTGCAAACTGCACTCGCCTACCAGATGTTGCAGGATCTAAGGCTACCTCCCTGACATTCCTGCAGGAGTTGGCCCACGCAAATTCTTGCATCTCAACTTGGGCGCCGCGTGTAGGCTTCCTTGTACCCCCAAGACATGAGGGGCAGTGCAAACACCCCCACAAAGCATCCACTGCCCGGGAGCGCCGCAACTGCCTTTCAGGGGGGGGGGGGGAGCGAGAACACATGAACGGTGTACTCCCCAGACGGGCTGCCCCCCCCCCCCCCCTCCATAGGATAGATGCCCTACTCTTGTGTATTTTGCTTACCTGTAGTGCATATGCGCATCCTGGGAGCGAACACACCAACAATGGGGCGGGGGGGGGGGGGGGGTGTGAGCGCAGACATACCCCCCCCCCCCGGTGCAACACCACTGCCGGGGAACCTATCGGCAACCCCCCTTACAACACCCCCAAGAAAAAGAGCACATTACAATGCATATCTAAGGAGAGTGAATGGTGCGTGCTTCAGACCAGTTTCACCTGACTTATATACTGGCTGCCTCAAGTCTAATGACTCACTTGAATTTAAACTGACCTTTCACTCTCCTTAGATATGCATATCTGCATTTAAAGAGGGCTTGAAAGCCTTCCTTGCATTGAAGGGCATCAACAGCTATAATTACTAGGTAATTCCCGGGAGAGTTGATCCAGGGATTCATCTGACTGGCATCTGGAGTCAGGAAGGAATTTGTCCCTTTTAAGGCTAATTGGCCCAGGCCTTGTAAGGTTTTTCGTCTTTCCCTAGATCAACTGAGATATGTGAGGATTCAGGATGATGTGTTTTTTTATCCTTCTGGTTGAACTTGAAACTAACTGTATTACCATGTTACATCGCATGCCCCACTGTTAACCGGGCCTAAATGTTGTTTTTATCCTTCTGGGTTGATTCACAAAACTTATCTCCTGAATTATCTCCCCTTATTTATGAAGTTATGATTTATCTCTTTGTATCTGTTTATCTCATACATTATCTCTCATTATGTTTTTTTTTTCTCATGAATTAGCTCTCCTTTTATAGCTGAAGTGTAAATTAGGTAAGGTGAGAGAATTGAAGAGAAAAGCTTTGTGAATCAGCAACTTGGTGTGTCATAATCTGGACAGCTTTTAGAAAAGGCTAAAAACCCACCTCTTTTCTCGAGCCTTTGAGACTGTATAACGCAGGTCACATCGCTTCGAGTCTCCAGGGAGAAAAGCGCTATAAAAATGTTATTGTTATAATGTGCCACAGAATTTGCCATATTTATTGGCATTACTGTCTGCATTAAAGCAAACCAGTAATATTAAGTCACATACTTACCTTGGTAGAGGACAGCCTCTAGATCCTCCAGAGGTTTCCTCCAGCTCGCTCAACTTTGCCGTTCCAGGGCTGGGACCACCCAAAGCTTGTGGCTGTGCTCCTGTATGTAAACAAGCACAGCCGCATTGTGCGAGTGTAGGACAGCTCGCACCTGTTCAGTAGCACGGAGCCGTCACTGCGGCTTATTGGAAAAAGCCAAGCCCATTTTTCCCCCTGTTACTATGCCTGCGCATTGCAGCCATGCTCTGTCGACAAGGGCTTGTTAACAAGCATCGGGGGGTTGTCCTGGAGCTAGAAACGGAGGGGAGGAGTAGTGTTGGGCGAACACCTAGATGTTCGGGTTCGCGAACGTTCGCCGAACATCGCCGCGATGTTCGGGTGTTCGCGCCGAACTCCGAACATAATGGAAGTCAATGGGGACCCGAACTTTCGTGCTTTGTAAAGCTTCCTTACATGCTACATACCCCAAATTTGCAGGGTATGTGCACCTTGGGAGTGGGTACAAGAGGAAAAAAAATATTTGAAAAAGAGCTTATAGTTTTTGAGAAAATTGATAGTAAAGTTTCAAAGGAAAAACTGTCTTTTAAATGTGGAAAATGTCATGTTTCTTTGCACAGGTAACATGCTTTTTGTCGCCATGCAGTCATAAAGGTAATACAGATAAGAGGTTCCAGGAAAAGGGACCGGAAACGCTAACCCAGCACAAGCAGCAGCACACGTGATGGAACAGGAGGAGGAGGCGCAGGAGGAGAAGGCCACGCTTTTTGAGACACAACAACCCAGGCCTTGCATGAGGACAAGAAGCGTGCGGATAGCATGCTTTTTACCGCCATGCAGTCATAAATGTAATAAAGATGAGAGGTTCCATAAACAGGGACCGGCAACGCTAACCCAGCAGCAGCAGCAGCACACGTGATGGAACAGGAGGAGGCGCAGGAGGAGAAGGCCACGCTTTGAGACACAACAACCCAGGCCTTGCATGAGGACAAGAAGCGTGCGGATAGCATGCTTTGTACCGCCATGCAGTCATAAATGTAATAAAGATGAGAGGTTCCATAAACAGGGACCGGCAACGCTAACCCAGCAGCAGCAGCAGCACACGTGATGGAACAGGAGGAGGCGCAGGAGGAGAAGGCCACGCTTTGAGACACAACAACCCAGGCCTTGCATGAGGACAAGAAGCGTGCGGATAGCATGCTTTGTACCGCCATGCAGTCATAAATGTAATAAAGATGAGAGGTTCCATAAACAGGGACCGGCAACGCTAACCCAGCAGCAGCAGCAGCACACGTGATGGAACAGGAGGAGGCGCAGGAGGAGAAGGCCACGCTTTGATACACAACAACCCAGGCCTTGCATGAGGACAAGAAGCGTGCGGATAGCATGCTTTGTACCGCCATGCAGTCATAAATGTAATAAAGATAAGAGGTTCAATAAACAGGGACCGGGCGGCAACACTAACCCAGCAGCAGCAGACGTGATGGAACAGGAGGAGGCGCAGGAGGAGAAGGCCACGCTTTCAGGCGCAACTCAGGCCTTGCATGAGGACAAAAAAATGCATGCGCAAAGCAATGCAATGAGTAGTTTTCAGGACACAATGCGGTATTCGGAGGAGCTATTCCTACCCCCACAATCTTCTACCTGTGAAAGGTCAATGGAACAGCCACAAATGTTGTGCCCGGATTCACAACCTTTTTCTGTGGAAAATGCACCTCGCACTGAAATGCAAGGCGAGGCCGAGGATGAACATGACGTCAACAACTCAACATGACGCAAAATGGGGGCGGAACAGAAAGCTGCTTTCAATGTTTTGAAGGCCTTAAATGCCTCCGGTGGCCAGTTAGATGCATCATTCATCACACCCAAATCCCAGAGCAATGTGTGCAGGAATTTAAATAGCAGGAGGTGTACCGAGATCATCTGGACAAGTGACCAAGTGACCAAGTGACCAAGTGACAAGTGACAAAGTGAAAAGTGACAAAGTGACCAGTGACAAAGTGACAAAGTGACTGACAAAGTGACAAAATGACAAAGTGACAAAATGACAAAGTGACAAGTGACAAGTGACAAGTGACAAAGTGACAAGTGACAAAGTGACAAGTGACAAAGTGACAAGTGACAAAGTGACAAAGTGACAAAATGACAAATTGACAAAGTGACAAAGTGACCAGTGACAAAGTGACAAGTGAGAGGTTGTTCTGGGGAGCTCTACTCCACTGCACACAGTCACATATGAGGAGAGGTCTTGTCGGGACTGCTGATCCTCCTCAGCTTGCTCAAAGCCTTGAGGGTTCCTGAAGATCCTCTGCTTGGAGTTCGCCGGGGTTCAGCTTGGTGTCGGGATCGGCGGCGTCCTCCTCACTCCAACGTGGCAGATCTTCTGTTGAAGGAAAAAAAAAAAAAACATTTTTTAAAGTCCAGTACCGCTTCTGAAGGACTCACCAAGAGATGCAGGAGCGCTTCAATCTAGCGCACCATCGCTCGCTGGGTGATGTCCCTCCCTACGCGCTGGAATTCTACGCTGCACATGCTAGCACGCTTTTGCGCAGTGCCGAGGCGCATTCCAGCAGCTAGTAGCTACCAAGCTTCTGTGGATCTGATTGGGCCACCATGTTGGATCTCTGCCAAGTCCTCCAAAATTTTGAGCAATCCACGTTGCTTGTGACTGAGCAGTGACAACTCTACAGTCAGCATTACAATACCACTGCTGTGTTTACTGAAGAAATCAATGTTGAAGATGGGAAACCGCTGGCATGATGCAAGTGGGGGAATCTGAAGATGAAAACGATCAGCGTGATGATACCAACATCAGGCAACCTGCCTCAGGAAACGCTGGTCCCAGCTATGACAAAGAACAGGACGAGGAACAGCTGGAGTTGGAGCAGGAATTGGATGCCCCCACTGCCGAGGGACAGAGCGGTGCACGTTGGACTTCCACAATTTAGCAGGAATGGACAGCAGAAGAGGAAGAAAGTGATGCTGGTGACGAATATGGTGCATCACAACAATCACAACGCTCACAAGAACATGAAGACAGAGGAGTCTGGCACACATGGCTCAATTCATGCTAGACTGCATTGAATGCGGCCCGCGCATTATTCACTATTCATTATTTATTATTCTGGACAACACCAATTACTGGGTTTATACCCAGTTTATACAAACACAATGTTAAAAAACTGATTGAAGAAAGTGTCAGACAGGTCAAAAATGGAACAATTCCAGCAGGCCCTTGAGGATGGAGACTTTAGAGAGGAGATTGACATCCTCCTCCTTCTCTAGCCAGTTGTACGCCGACAGACTGACTTCAGCAAACCCAGGAGGACCAGGAGGGCAGCAAAGAACACAAGCTGCTGCTAGTGCCCAAAAGGGAATGGTATTGGCAGTGTCCTTGGAGTAGGAACATTTTCTGACACCCATGCAGCAGCCCACAGAACAGCAATCGGGCAGTTCCACGTCCTCCAACACCAATCGCCTGGAGAAGATGGTCAAGGACTACATGTCAGATGGCGTAGCTGTGTTGAACAATCCATCTGCAGACAGACGGTGAGTGTGACAGCACAGAAGGACCATGGCAACTCACTCATAGTACCACAGTTTGATAGTGCTGCCCAAAAAATTATATGTATCCGTGGACCCGGGCAGTACTGGGAAGTGGGAACGCAGATTTTAGTACTTAAACACACGATACAACATGTTTTCCGGGGTCGGACTCTGAGGCACATACAGATGGTCCCGATCATCATCCTCATCATACAACTCTTCTCCTGAGTCTGACCCACCCACCACCTCTGCCACCCCAACATCCCCAGACACAGACCCCTCATCGTCCTCAACATTAACTTGGGATGCTGGCCTGAGCCCGACCTCCTCCTCCACATCAGGCCCCATCATCTCCTCAATGGCAGCCCTCAATAATCGCTCTGGCGCCGGACAGATGGACACAACATTCTCCTCCGGGGAGGGCTGCTGCTGACCACTGGCTGCTGGGGTGGATGTTATAGCTTGCGTGGTGCGTTGGCTGTTGCTGTTGTTGGGAGTGCTGCTCACAGCGGAGGTCTCTGAGGAACTCATGGTGAGCTCATATAGTGGTTGACGTTGAGTGGAGTATTACTGATCCCAGCAATATACACACTGACTGGCAGAGTACGCAATGCTATATAGTGGTTGACGGTGAGTGAAGTACTACAGATCCCAGCAATATACACAGTGACTGGCAGTACAATGGTATGGGTGGGTGAGCAGAGTACTACAGATCCCAGCAATGCTATATAGTAATGGGGTGACTGAGTGAGCGGCAGTGTACTACTGTTCCCAGCAGACACAGAGTGGCAGTAAACACAACGCTATATAGTGTGGCTGAGCGAGCGGTGTACTACTGTTCCCAGCAGACACAGAGTGGCAGTAAACACAATGCTATATAGTGTGGTTGAGCAAGGTACACAGAGTGGCAGTAAACACAATGCTATATAGTGTGGCTGAGCGAGCGGTGTAGTACTGTTCCCAGCAGACACAGAGTGGCAGTAAACAGAATGCTATATAGTGTGGCTGAGCGAGCGGTGTAGTACTGTTCCCAGCAGACACAGAGTGGCAGTAAACACAATGCTATATAGTGTGGCTGAGCGAGGTACACAGAGTGGCAGTAAACACAATGCTATATAGTGTGGCTGAGCGAGCGGTGTACTACTATTCCCAGCAGACAAAAAGTGGCAGTAAACACAATGCTATATAGTGTGGCTGAGCGAGCGGTGTACTACTGTTCCCAGCAGACACAGAGTGGCAGTAAACACAATGCTATAAAGTGTGGCTGAGCGAGGTACACAGAGTGGCAGTAAACACAATGCTATATAGTGTGGCTGAGCGAGCGGTGTACTTCTATTCCCAGCAGACACAAAGCGGCAGTAAACACAATGGTGTATAGTGTGGCTGAGCGAGGTACACAGAGTGGTAGTAAACAGAATGCTATATAGTGTGGCTGAGCGAGCGGTGTACTACTATTCCCAGCAGACACAGAGTGGCAGTAAACACAATGCTATATAGTGTGGCTGAGCGAGGTACACAGAGTGGCAGTAAACAGAATGCTATATAGTGTGGCTGAGCGAGCGGTGTACTACTATTCCCAGCAGACACAGAGTGGCAGTAAACAGAATGCTATATAGTGTGGCTGAGCGAGGTACACAGAGTGGCAGTAAACAGAATGCTATATAGTGTGGCTGAGCGAGCGGTGTACTACTACTCCCAGCAGACACAGAGTGGCAGTAAACAGAATGCTATATAGTGTGGCTGAGCGAGGTACACAGAGTGGCAGTAAACACAATGCTATATAGTGTGGCTGAGCGAGCGGTGTACTACTATTCCCAGCAGACACAGAGTGGCAGTAAACAGAATGCTATATAGTGTGGCTGAGCGAGGTACACAGAGTGGCAGTAAACACAATGCTATATAGTGTGGCTGAGCGAGCGGTGTACTACTATTCCCAGCAGCGACACAATGACTGGGGGGACCCTGGCTAGCGTGGCTGGAGCGCGAACTACCCTGCCTGCCTACCCAAAGCTAAACCCACAGACAAATGGCGGAGATATGACGTGTTTCGGGTATTTATTTACCCGAACCACGTGACAGTTCGGCCAATCAGAGCGCGTTCGGGTCCGAACCACGTGACCCGTTCGGCCAATCACAGCGCTAGCCGAACGTTCAGGGAACGTTCGGCCATGCGCTCTTAGTTCGGCCATGTGGCCGAACGGTTTGGCCGAACACCATCAGGTGTTCGCCCGAACTCGAACATCACCCGAACAGGGTGATGTTCTGCAGAACCCGAACAGTGGCGAACACTGTTCGCCCAACACTAGGGAGGAGGAGGACAAGGAAAGCCTCTGCATTATCCAGAGGCTTACCTCTACCTAGGTAAGAACCCACATTTCACACTTTTTTTTCCCTTCAGGTACACTTTAAAACATGCAAATTGCACATGGCTCCTAACTTTATTTGTTTCAGTTTAGCATTGGCACTGGATCTGGACCTTGATGAAGAGAGCTCAGTGCACGAATGTTTCATTACAGCTATTTCCCATAGCCTTCCAACAGAACATTCAGTATCAGGAGGATAAAAGGCTTTACATCCTTGTCCGTACCTTCTATAGATTAAGATAATGGCAGGCAACAGCGCACTCTTTGCAGCTAGTAAATTTACAAAGCACATAGATAAACTTGCTTTTCAATGAGCATAATGGAATTTTCAGTTCACTATTCAGGTCACCATGTACCGCACTTCTGAGAAATGGAATACATTGAAGGAGCGTTTTCTGCGCTGTAATTTTTATGTGCCGCCACAGTAGACTGATGACATATCCCAAGGACACTACCAGTTTCAATGCTTAGTCTGTTTTTTTTTTTTTTTTTTCTACTAAGAGTTGGTGGGAGAGAATCAATGTCATATTATTACATAAAAAATAGATGCATTGTACCTGATATATCTGGGGTAAAAGAAATAAAATAATATTATTACGTATGAGGGAGATTGAGGATGATTCACTAAACAATGGTAAAATGTATTTGCAATTTTTCCGGTATTTAAGCAATTAGCATAGCGGATTTTGCGCTCACAGCTCAACCTGCGTTATATACACAACAGCGTGGTGTAAAGCATATTACCATAGCAACACACGTGTTACCCTGTGAATGCACGTGGCACTAACAGTTTAACGGGCGCTGCTCTCCTGGTGGTAGTACCAGTAAATTTGCCGTGTGCTGCCTGCGCACAGCAAATTTACCAGCCTTTCAAGCATCAGCCTCAAAAGAGATAAATAATGAATAAAGGCAGATAAGGAGAGATAAATCATGAGTAGAGACAGATAAGGTGAGATAAATCATGAGTAAAGACAGATAAGGAGAGATAAAGCATGAGTAAAGACAGATAAGGAGAGATAAATCATGAGTAAAGACAGATAAGGAGAGATAAATCATGAGTAAAGACAGATAAGGTGAGATAAATCATGAGTAAAGACGGATAAGGTGAGATAAATCATGAGTAAAGACAGATAAGGAGAGATAAATCATGAGTTAATAAATAAGGTAAGATGATTCATGAGACACAATTTGTAAATCAGCCCGGATGGAACTGAAAGATGTGCGTTGGTAAGGAAAGGATTACTTTGGCTGTTACCAATGCTCTAAAATGCTTTTCAGTGATGTCTTTTTCCTCTACAAGCTCCAGACCTGAGTAGGCCTTATATCATAGAGAAATTCAGCACAGAACACAGTATTTCCAGGCAATGGAATGTTCCCTGCCAAAACAAATTCTCCTGTAAATCTATGATGTTACTCTGCAGTGTAGGCCATCTGCATGGAATAGGCTGGCCAGATGTAGAAACTTACAACTATCCATATTCATGATGCTGCTCTCTCCTGCACAGTGAAATCATTAATAAGTAAAGCTGTAAAGAAGTGGGACAGTAGACATGGGATACTGCACTGGAGCAAACATACTAAACATACAATTAGGCAGTTACTTTTCTTGGTTGGGAGACAAGTGACCACCTCTCCCCTATTACCTCTAGCAGGGTCGGATCTAGACTTTCTGCTGCCTGAAGCAAACTCTGGAGGGTGTGTCACCCCCTCCTCCCCCCATGAAATGCTGATATTTATATATATATTCCCCCATCATATATACCTCATATCATATATCCCCCCCCCATACAAACCTCATCACCTGCAAGAGCTCACCATGGCCAGTCAGAGGGGAAGCTTTGGCATGTGACCAATCAGGCGGGAGTGCTGGCATCACAGCCGTCTGCTGCTACTTTTGCTAACTAGAGCGGATGGTCTTGCGGGGGCGGGACCATGGCACCATCATTGGGTGCCATGGTCTCGCACTCGATCAGTAGCAATGACCTATGAAATGTCACTGCTGCTGATCAAGTGATTAGCCCAATGACGGTGCCAATGATGGTGCCGTGGTCCGGTCCGCAAGACCATCAACCCCAGATGGCAAAAGGAGCAGCGGGGGCGGTAATTCACTAATTGATTGTCAGGTGCCACCACTCAAATGAGGATGGGGATTTGGGGATGCATGGATGAGGAGGGTAGTGTGTGTGCCAGAAAGGCGTGCAGGAGAACGGAAAAGAGGCAGGTGTCAGGTGAACCAAACAGTTTGTCCAAATGCGTTCCCTAGATTTTTTGAATATTAAAACTGCTGCCATTCTTACACTGTTAATGGCAGAGGCTTCAAACTTGCTACAGTCGGTCATTGGGTGACTGGGGTCCAAATTCACTAAAGGGGCGGGGCCACAAACAGCCAATCAGACTTTCTTGGTGGATAAACTGCTTCCATTCACACATTTTTGATGCCAGGAACCTGAAAGCTCACAAACTTGGTCTTTGAGTGACTGTGTGTCAAGGTTACAAAAAGTGGGCGGAGCCAAAAATAATAGGAAAATATAAACTGCAGCCATTCTTACACTGTTACTGGCAGGGTTCTCAAACTTTGCACAGTTGGTCACTGGGTGAATGGGATGAATATTGAAGAGAGTGGGTGGAGATTTTCAAAGGGAATATTTACATTTCTGCCATTCTTATCCTGGGTACACACGTTGCAATTTCCCGCTCGATCTGCAGGAACGATTAGATTATTTCCAACATGTTCGATCTGGTTTCGATGGATACAGCCATCGATTTTGCATATTAAGTATCCATCAAAACCCGATCAAACATGTTGGAAATAATCGAATCGATCCAATCAATCCCACGGATCGAGCGGGAAATCGCAACGTGTGTACCCAGCATTGCACAGTTAATAGCAAATGCTTCAAACCTGGTACTGTTAGTCACTGGGTGACTGGGGTTCAAATTCGGAAAGGGGGCGCAGCCACAAACAGCCAATCAGATTTTTTCTTATTTCAATGGGAATATGCAAATTATTGATACCAAAAGCCCAAAGCTCATAAACTTGGTCATTGAGTGACTGTATGTCAAGGTTAGAAAAAGTGGGCGGAGCCAACAACTACATTTTTTCCAAGGGAGAATATAATTTGCAGCCATTCTTACACTGTTAATGGCGGGGTTCCCAAACTTGGCATAGTGGGCCACTGGGTGACTGGGATTCATATTCAGAAATGTGGGTGGAGCCACCAACACCCAATTAAATTTCACTTTTTGATTTTTAAGGAGAATATTTACATTGCTACCATTCTTACACTGTTAATGGCAGAGGCCTCTTGCCTGATAGGTGACTGGGGTCCAAATTCACTAAAGGGGGTGGAGCCACAAACAGCCAGTCCAATTTGTTAGATTGATTTCAGCCATTCTGTTATTGGCAGGGCTCTCAAACGTGACACAGTTGGTCAATGGATGACTGGGATTAATATTCAGGAAAGTGGGTGAAAACTACAACAGCCAATCAAAATTCACCTATTGATTTTCAAGGGAAATATTGAAACTGCTGCCACTCTTACACTAATAATGGCAGAAGCCTCAAACCGGCTACAGTCGGTCATGAAGTGGCTGGGGTTCAAATCCACTAAAGGGGTGAAGCCACAAACAGCCAATCAGATTACTTTATTGGATAAACTGCTTCCATTCACACAATTTTGATGGCAGAAACCCGAAAGCTTAAAACTTGGTCACTGGGTGACTGGGATTAATATTCAGAAAAGTAGGTGGAGCCTAAAAAGAAAATCAAAATTCACCTGTTGATTTTCAAGGGGAATATTTAAATTGCTGCCATTCTTGCACTGTTAATGGTACAAGCCTCAAACCTGCTACAGTTGGTCATTGGGTCACTGGGGTTCAAATTCAGAGAAGGGGTGGAGCTCCAAACAGCCAATCCGATTTTTTTCATCTTACTGGTAAATTACAAATTGATGCCAAGGACACCAGAGCTCACAAACTTGGTCATTGAGTGACTGTGTGTCAAGGTTACAAAAAGTGGGCGGAGCCAAAAACAAATTTCACTAGGAAAAACTGCAGCCATTCTTACACTGTTACTGGCAGGGTTCTCTAAGTTTGCCCAGATGGTCACTGGGTGACTGAGATTAATATTATGGAAAGTGGGTGGAGCCTATAATAGCCAATAAAAATTCACTTGCTACAGTTGGTCATTGGGTGACTGGGGTTCAAATGCCGGAGAGGGGCAGAGCCACAAACAGCCAATCTGATTTGTTTAATTTCTATGGGAATATACAAATTATTGATGACAAAGACCCCAAAGCTCACAAACTTGATCATTGAGTATTTGTGTGTTAGGGTTAGAAAACGTGGCCGGAGCTAACACCAGCCAAATACATACCCGGGCAATGCCGATTCATCAGCTATTATTCATAAAAGTGGACAAAAGCCAATCAAAATTCACCTATTGATTTTCAAGGGGAATATTTCATTACTGCCATTCTTGCACTGTTAATGGCACAAGCCCCAAACTGGGTACAGTTATTTATTGGGTGACTGGGGTTCAAATTCAGAAAAGGGGTGGAGACACAAACAGCCCATCAGATTTGTTTCATTTCAATGCAAATTATTGATGCCAAAGACTGCAAAGCTCACAAATTTGGTCATTGAGTAATTAAGTAATTGTCTGTTACTGTTAGAAAAAGTGGGCATAGCCAACACCAGCCAAATACAAACCCAGGCAATGCTGGGTCATCAGTGGGCGGAGACAAATACAAATTTCGCTGGGAAAATGTAAACTGCAGCCATTCTTACACTGTTAACGGCAGGGTTCTCAAACTTTGCACAGTTGGTCACTGGGTGACTGGGATTAATATTCAGAAAAGTGGGTGGAGCCTACAAAAGCCAATTCAAATTCATTTATTGCTTTTCAAGGGGAATATTCAATTGCTACCATTCTTGCACTGTTAAGGACACAAGCTTAAAACCTGGTACAGTTGGTCATTGAGTGACTGGGGTTCAAATTCAGAAAAGAGGGTGGAGCCACAGCCAATCAGATTTGTTTCATTTCAATGCAAATTATTGATGCCAAACAATGCAAAGCTCACAAACTAGGTCATTGAGTCATTGTGTGTTAGGGTTTGGAAAAGTGGGCGGAGTCAACACCAGCCAAATACATACCCGGACAACGCCGGGCAATCAGCTAGTATAAGAATAAAACATTAAAAATGTAAAGGTAAAAACCTTCAACTACGACAAAAACACATAATCCAAAGCTAATACTACAAACTAAATATCAAATAATAGCCGTAATTCAAGACCCCCCTCCCCCCTTCTTCCCCCAACAAAGACAAGTACCTTCATTTATCCACCAAGCCTATTTTCTATAGTTTTCTAATATTGGCCATCTCCTCTAATACTACATGAAATGGAACACTGTCTATTATCGTAACTCTTAAATGGGCTATATTATGTTTACGTCACACAAAGTGTTTTGCTAGTGATTGTTCCATGTTTTCATGCCTAATGGCTGATTTGTGGAAAGCTAATCTATTTTCTAATATCTGTTCTGTCCTCCCCACATTGGACATGAGGCTACAGAGCATGATAAATGTGTTGTCAGATTATGAGATGGAACATGATGACCTAACAACAAAGATCTGGTAAGCAGGCCTTTGCCTTTGTTGTTTCCACATGCCCCAGCTGACAGATGAGAATGGGTTGATGCAGCTTCTACCTGATATACACTGCACAGGGACCTTGTTGTTTTGGGCTCCCTGCTTTCTCTTCCAGGATGTTACTGCTGTCCAGCTTCTCCATAGTCATCCACTGCTGGCCCATACCTTCACCCCACGATGGGACATCATTTCTCACTTCCGCTTCCTCTTCTTGTCCAGATATAATCTTATATTATGCAGCAGAGAAAGGAGAGGGAAAGCATTCACAGCTGTTATTTGCTTTATTCCAATGCGTGCATAAAACATGTGCTATTGCAGAAGTATAACATACCGGTACACGGTGGTGGCTGGTGGCGGTGGGTGCCGGGCTAAAGAATCCTGATGGCTGTTTTGTGCCATAATGTGCTTCTATGGAGGCTGTCTCCGTAGAAGTGCATTTTTTGCAAAATGGATTGCTTTCCATTCTCTTTTCTCTGCTGCATAGATGTCTAACCATGCCAGAGCACGCTGAATCTACATATTAAAGGTACAGAGTGGAACAGCTACACCCCTCTATCACACTGCCATTCACTGTAGTACCAACTCACCTCTACCACCTTGTGTATAATATTACATTAACTGCAGGAGAGGGCACTTGTTTTTCTACATCTTTGCTCTCTCTCTCTCTTCAGACATGACTGCAGACAACAGGAAATGTATACATTAAAGTCTCGGTTATCCGTTGCCAACCAGGATTGACTGATACTGGATAAGAGTGCTTTCTGGTTGCATGGGTCTCAATGTTAAAAATAGGCCTTGCTAATACAGTTTAATTACTCGACTCTATATATACACCATGAATTCTGTATAAAATGTAAAAAAAAAACAATAATTGAAAGTATATTAGCCTTGGAGGAGCCATGTAACCCCCAGGCTTTAAGCACAGCAGAGCCCCAAAAAAGCCTAAGATGTTGGCCTTCACCACTGTGAGAACTGGCGGTAATTTGTGATGGGTGGTTGAGACTTTTGGTTAGTGGAGTTCCAGAGATAACCAGCACTCTACTGTATATAAAAAGTGCAGCAACTTTACCCACACCCCGTTCTTTTTTTCGCTGTACTAAGTGTTAACGTTGCACTTCCCATGTTTCTCTCCTACATGGGCAACACGGTGGTGTAGTGGATAGCACTCTCGCCTCCTCGGTTCGTATCCCAGTCAGGGCACTATCTGCACAGAGTTTGTATGCTCTCCCCATGTCTGCATGGATTTCCTCTGATTTCCTCCCACATCCCAAAAGCATACAGAGAAGTTCTTTGGCTTCCCTCTAAAATGATCCTAGATTACGATACATACACAACACTACATAGACATATGACTGTGGTAGGGACTAGATTGTGAGCCCCTCTGAGGCACAATACAAGTCACAAGACAATATACTCTGTACAGTGCTGTGGAAGATGTTGACGCTATACAAATACTAAATAATAATACATATTCATGTATGTCCAGCCCACTGAGGCAGCTATGATAAAAGGCCTGCCTCGCCTTCTGCTTTACATGACACATATTGCTCTACCCTTTGCCAAGATCATATTAATGGAGCATAACTATGCTCTGTTCTTAAAGAGGAACTCGAACTCCAATGAAAATAATGTAATAAAAAGTGCTTCATTTTTACAATAATTATGTATAAATGATTTAGTCAGTGTTTGCCCATTGTAAAATATTTTAAATCCCTGATTTATTTTCTGACATTTATTACATGGTGACATTTTTACTGCTGGCAGGTGATGTAGCTGCTGCTTGCTATTTTGGCAGTTGGAAACAGCTGTAAACAGCTATTTCCCACAATGCAACAAGGTTCACAGACAGGAAACTGCCAGAAGTACCTCGGTACTCAGAGCTTCTTGTGGGAGGGGTTTCACCACAATATCAGTCATACAGCGCCCCCTGATGGTCTGTTTGTGAAAAGGAATAGATTTCTCATGTAAAAGGGAGTATCAGCTACTGATTGGGATAAAGTTCAATTCTTGGTCGGAGTTTCTCTTTAAGATTTGCCATCACCTCCTGCTTCTTTACTTCAAGGCTTACTGCTATCTTAAGAAATATGGGGTGTAACTAGGCCCCACTGGGCCCCCCTGCAGAATTTCATTGCGGGCCCCCCCCTCCCCTTCCTGGGGCCCGCTCAGGGCCGTTTTGTGGGGGCTGGAGGGGTGGCAGCATGAGGGGAAAGCCTTAGCCACAGTCGGCGGGGAGAGGGGAAGTTCCCCCCCTCTCCCTCACCTCGGGGCTCTCCCCTCTGCGCTCCCCTCCAGCTAGTTGCCGTGTGGGCAGCGGGCAGCGGCGGGCAGATACATACCTTCTTCCTTGCGTTCCACCGCATACACCAAGTGACGTCACTTCCGGAAGTGATGTCAGCCGCTAGAGTGAGGTGTATGCGGTGGAACGCAAGGAAGAAGATATGTATCTGCCCGCCGCTGCCCGCTGCCCACACGGCAACTAGCTGGAGGGGAGCACAGAGGGGAGAGCCCCAAGGTGAGGGAGAGGGGGGAACTTCCCCTCTCCCCACCGACTGTGGCCAAGGCTTTCCCCGAATGCTGCCACCCCTCCAGCCCCCACAAAACGGCCCTGAGCGGGCCCCGGGGAGGGGAGGGGGAGGGCCCGCAATGAAATTCTGCAGGGGGCCCCGTGTGGGCAGCGGGCAGTGGCGGGCAGATACATATCTTCTTCCTTGCGTTCCACCGCATACTCCTCGTTCTAGCGGCTGACGTCACTTCCGGAAGTGACATCCAGCCGCTAGAGCGAGGTGTATGCGGTGGAACACAAGGAAGAAGGTATGAATCTGCCCGCTGCTGCCCGCTGCAAACACGGTAACTAGCTGGAGGGGATCGCAGAGGGGAGAGCCCCGAGGTGAGGGAGAGGGGGGGGAACTTCCCCTCTCCCCGCCGACTGTGGCCAAGGCTTTCCCCTCATGCTGCCACCCCTCACAAAACGGAAGCAGGGCCTGCAGGGCCTATTGGTACGCCCATGCATGAATATCATTGTTGCTTGGTTCTCACCAAGTCCAGAAAGCAACACTCACATGCAACAGCCATTCGTTTTCATGGTCAGCTTTGGGGTGCAAAAAAATCCCCTCCTCTATGTGCAGCAATAGTCCCCAATCCATGGTCAGTCCCTAAGGTCTAACAGACTCCCTTACATTTCCATGTGTATCTCTCTCCTAATATCTGCAGCTCCCCTGTGCAGCAGAATGTGCCCGTTTGTTGTGCCAGTAAACAGTAACTAAAGCCAATTGCCAGTGGTTTCAGGGGGCCTTAAAAAAGTAATGGGTTGCCTGAATGATGGGTGGGCTTCACAGACAGTATCCATTAGCCTGGGCCTGGTGCATGGCGAGGTTCAGTCCCTTTTGGGGTCTTCTGGGGGCTGAAATATTGGATCATTCAAGTATAAAAAGTGCCTCCTGTTACCTGAACCTTCTTATATGACAAACTCAACACAAGTGGTGTAGCTGATGACTTATGTACTTTTGACCTCCAGGTCAAAGTTTATATGACAGTGAAAATCTAGGAGGACCCCACTTCTGAAATGGAGACTCTTCTATATGGATTTGTTCATTACGTAGCAGGAGGTTAAGGCAATCAAATCATAGTAGCTTGAGAGTTCCTGGCAAAACTAACTTTAATTTTGAATAATAAAGTAAACCTGAACTGAGAAGGATATGGAGGCGGCCATGTTTATTCACTTTTAAACAATACCAGTTGCCTGGCATCCTGCTGATTTCATTGGCTGTAGTCGTATCTAGATTACACACAAGAAACAAGCATGCAGCTAATCCAGTCAGACTTCAGTCAAAAACATCTGATCTACATGCTGGCTTAGGGTCTATGGCTATGAGTATAAGAGGCAGATGATCAGCAAGCATGATTCCAGGCAACTGGTACTGTTTAAAAGGAAATAACATTGCCTCCATATCAATCTCAATTTGTTCAGGTGTCCTTTAAAGGGAACCTGAAGTTAGAGGGATATGGAGGCTGCCATATTTATTTCCTTTTAAACAACACCAATTACAGTTTCCTGGCCGCCTTGTTGATCTCTTTGGCTGCAGTAGTGTCTAAATCACACACTTGAACATGCATGTAACTCATCTTTTTAGGTTTTGCCAAAAACATCTGACCTGCAGGCTTGTTCAGGGTCTATGGCTAAAATGATCTAAGGCAGAGGATCAGCAGGATAGCCAGGCAACTGGTATTGTTTAAAAGGAAATAAATATGTCAGCCTCCATATCCCTCTGAATTCAGGTTCCCTTTAAAGCTTATTCCTGCAGTTTGTCCTGGTTTCTAATAGCTGTAGGAGCTGCCATTTTCTCTCTTTCCCTTTCCTCTGCCCTTATTTGTCTGGGGGAAGAGGTGAATGTAATCAGGGCCGGTGCTACCATAGAGGCAAAGGGGGCAATTGTCCCAGGGCCCCAGAGCTTGTAGGGGCCCCCAGTGGCTACAAGAGGAAAAAAAATTCAAATCGACCTTATAGTTTTTGAGAAAATCGATTTTAAAGTTTCAATGGAAAAAAAATACACATTTAAAAACCTGCCGACATTAATGGTTAATAGCAAATCCACCTTAAATGCTAGAAACCCTAAATTTGCAGGATATGTTAAGGGGGTCATTGGGAATAAGAGGAAAAAACAATTTTTCAAAAAGACCTTATAGTTTTTGAGAAAATGGATTTTAAAATTTCAAAGGAAAAAAGTATACTTTTAAATGCGGTAAATGTCACTTTTAGTAGCAAACCTAACAGTAGTGTAATTTTACATGCATCAAAAGAAAGTGCAATACATTTCCTGATGGGGTTTCCAGGGGGTCTATACGCAGCCGCAGCGCTTTGGCCAGGGATCGATATACAGCCGCAATATGGCTGCATGAAGATCCCTGGCATTTTTTCCTATTTTCCCAAATTTTTTTTTATGTTTAGAGTGTGGGAATTTTTTTTTTTTTAATTATGTGGGGTCCCCCCTCCTGCAACTTTTTAACCCCTTGTCCCCCATGCAGGCTGGGGTAGCCAGAATGTGGAGCTCTGACCGATTGGGGCTTCACACCCTGACTATACCAGCTGCAAAAAAGGTCCCTTAATGCCGATTTTTGTTCCGGGTATCTGTTGGGGGGGCCCCCCAGGTTTATTTTGCCCTGGTGCCCCATTGTTGCATAAACCGGCCCTAAATGTAATCAAGTTTGGATTCTGTAATCTGTTTGAAGTACAGTGTCCTATGTCTCCTTACTACAGCTAATTACAGCAGTCCTTATATGCTTGCTCTTTCTATGGATGGCATGCCATAATGGAAGTAGGGCAATAAAAGCCTCTAACAAACATTTAAATGTAAAAAGAAGAGATAGAATTGATTTTTTTTAATAATGAACCACATTGTTAGTATGCATTTTTATGTGCTTTTGAGATGCCCTGGAGGCTAAACATGCCGCTTGGTTCACTTTAAGCAGGCTGTGGCAAAGGCAAAATGCATTTTTCCTAAAAAATGTCAACTTAATGCATGGAACACAAGACAAAACCTGTTCTCATGTCAACTAAAGGAACAGGAGTGAAAAAGAATTGTGTTTCTTGAGGTCTCAACTAATTTGACACTCTTGGTCACAGCAGGGTGTCTTATAATTAAAATAAGAGGTGACAAAGGGAACAGTCTGCTGGGTAATGAGAAGAACTAGTGAGTCATGGTTGAAAACCTCAGGCCAAAGAACTTTCTTATATATACCATATATAAAAAGTTCCTAGTTTCTTGAAAACACATACTGTATTTGTGTGAATAACACTATGCTTAAACAATAAGCTGTTATTAGCGTTACAAAACCTCAATATAGTGCATTGTTTCATTAGTTTATCAAGTTATGAATGGACAGAGATATATTTGGGACGTTTAAAAAAGGAATTGGTGCAATTTTTGTCATTAATAGAAAAATCAGTCAAACTGAAATTGTTTTTAGGCAGTCTTTTAATTCAGTCACCACTCTTTAGTGGTCTCAAAATTCCATCTCTCCTACAGTTAAAATAACCCTATAAGGAATACGCATTTTAAAGAGGAACTCCAGTGAAAATAATGTAATAAAAAAGTGCTTCATTTTTACAATAATTATGTATAAATGATTTAGTCAGTGTTTGCCCATTGTAAAATATTGTAAATCCCTGATTTATATTCTGACATTTATCACATGGTGACATTTTTAATGCTGGCAAGTGATGTAGCTGCTGCTTGCTGTTTTGGCAGTTGGAAACAGCTGTAAACAGCTATTTCCCACAATGCAACAGGGTTCACAGACAGGAAACTGCCAAGAGTACGTACTCAGAATTTCCTTGTGGGAGGGGTTTCACCACAATATCAGCCATACAGCGCCCCCTGATGGTCTGTTTGTGAAAAGGAATAGATTTCTCATGTAAAAGGGGGTATCAGCTACTGATTGGGATAAAGTTCAATTCTTGGTCGGAGTTTCTCTTATCTCTTTAAGCATATTATGCATTCGGAGGAATATGGAGGTTACCATATTTATTTCCACTTAACCATTTCAGGCTGTAGGTTGTTTTCACCTTATGGACGAGAGGAATTTTCACATTTCAGTGCTCCTCCCTTTCACTCCCCAATTACTTTATCACTGCTTATCACAACAAAATTATCTATACCTTGCTTTTTTCCGCCACCAATTCGGCTTTCTTTGGGTGGTACATTATGTTAAGAATTATTCTATTTTAAATGCATTATAATGGGAATAATAAGAGAAAAATGGAAAAAAAATCAATATTTCTCAGTTTTCGGCCATTATAGTTTTAAAAATGTTCTACTGTGGATAAAAGACATACATTTTATTTGCCCATTTGTCCCGGTTATTGCAACAATTAAGTTATAACCCTAGTACAATGTATGGTGACAATATTTTATTTGGAAATAAAGGTGCATTTTTTTAGTTTCATGTCCATCACTAACTACAAGCCCAAAATATAATAATGATATACCCTCTTGAGATACAGTGCTGCCCATAATTATTCATACCCCTGGCAAATTTTGACATAAATTTATTTTTATTCAACCAGCAAGTCATTTTTTGATGGGAAATGACATAGGTGTCTCCCAAAAGATAATAAGAGGATGTACCAGAGGCGTTATTGTGGAAAGAAAAAATTTGCAGCTTTTATTTACATTTGAGAAAAAAGTGTCCAGTCCAAAAATATTCATACCCTTCTCAATAATCAATAGAAAAGCCTATTACAGCAATCAAATGCTTCCTATAATTGTCTCCACAGGTATTTTTGCCCATTCATCTTTAGCAATGAGCTCCAAAAATTTCAGGTTGGAGGGTCTTCTTGCCATCATCCTGATGTTTAGCTCCCTCCACAGATTCTCAATTGTACACCATTGTCTGTATTATGTACCCCATGTTTGTTTCTTACTTTGTACAGTGCCACAGAATATGTTGGCGCTTTATAAATCAATAATAATAGTAATTTAAGTCAGGACTGTGGCTGGGCCACTCCAAAACGTTAATGTTGTTGTCTGCTAACCATTTCTTCACCACTTTTGCTGTGTGTTTTGGGTCATCGTCATGCTGAAATGTCCACTGGTGCCCATGGCCAAATTTCTCTGCAGACTGCCTGATGTTGTCATTGAGAATCCTCATGTATTGCTCTTTTTTCATGGTTCCGTTTACTGTGATTAGGTTCCCTGCTTCATTGGCTGAAAAACAACCCCAAAGCATTAGGTTCCCAAAACCATGTTTGACAGTGGGGATAGTGTTATTTGGGTTGAAGGCTTCTCCTTTTTTATGCCAAATAAAGGCATCATCATTGTGCCCAAACAATTCAATTTTTGTTTCATCTGGCCATAACACAGAAGACCAGAAGTCTTCTTCTTTGTCCAAATGAGCATTTGCAAAGGCCAAGTGAGCTTTTCGGAGCCTTATCTGGAGAAGTGGCGTCCGCCTTGGTCTGCTTTCGTGGAACCCAGAAGTGTGCAGTGTCCATTGTAGTGTCTGCATTGAGACCTTGCCACCAGCAGAGCCAAGATTCACCAGGATGGCCTTTGAGGTTATCCTTGGATTCTTCACCTCTCTCAATATCCTCCTGGCCAGCGCAGGTGTCACTTTTGGCTTCCGACCACATCCTCTGAGATTTTCCACAGTGCGGAACATCTTGTATTTTTTAATAATACTTTGCACTGTAGCCACTGAAACATGAAAACATTTAGAAATGGCCTTGTAGCCCTTTCTTGACTTGTGAGCAGCCACAATGAGCAGCCACAGGTGCTTATTAAGCTCCTTTGTCTTAGCCATGACTGTCCACAAATCAACTGCAGAGAACTGCTGTTATTCACCTGTTGAGTTCATTAGAACAGCTGTTCCCAATTAATCAGGGTAATTAGTATCCTTTAGAAAAGCTTGGACTTTTTGGAATAATATAGAACTTTGGATTTTCCCCCAGACTGTGACAGTTTTGAAGAGTATGAATAATGTTGGACTGGGCACTTTTTGCTCAAATGTAAATAAAAGCTGAATTTTTTTCCACAATAATGTCTCTTGTACATCGTCGTATTATATTTTGGGAGACTCCTATGTCATTTCCCATCAAAATATTACTTGCTGGTTGAATAAAAGTAACATTAATTTTGCCAGGGGTATGAATAATTATGGGCAGCACTGTATATATTAAAAAATATAATTTACTGAGATGGGCAGAGTCAGAAGTTTGATGCAAACTTTATCCAATTATGACATTTGTCCTGTTGTCTTCTTTCCTTTCTCATGGTTTAGTTGAGTATTCTGCAGTTACAGCGATCGGCAAGTTAGAAATACTACCACGTTACATTAAGTGAGACAACAATCTCTAAATGTTTAGACTACCAGAAAGAGACTTTTTTTTTTTTATTATCACTTTTTGGCTCACACACATAATTATATATAAGGAAAGAAAGCTAGGGTTTAAAAGCCTCTGAAAGTCCATTTTAACTCACGCCATCACACACACTTTTTATAGGCAGCTAAAACACTTGTACTCTAACTGGCATTGCTTTGTTACTGTTGTCGCCAGGCTAGTTAGAACCTGGTAAGTGTATTTAAAAGTGCACTTATTCTCTAATAGTAAATGGAATTTTCGAGTGGTGTAAAACATCAACAAAGCAGGAATATTTGGAGGAAGTAAAGCACAAAGGTTTAGACATGGCCCGAACGGTTCGCCGGCGAACTTCCGGGGGTTACATAGTTACATAGTTACATAGTTACATAGTTATTTTGGTTGAAAAAAGACATACGTCCATCGAGTTCAACCAGTACAAAGTACAACACCAGCCTGCTCCCTCACATATCCCTGTTGATCCAGAGGAAGGCGAAAAAACCCTTACAAGGCATGGTCCAATTAGCCCCTAAAGGAAAAAAATTTCTTCCCGACTCCAGATGGCAATCAGATAAAATCCCTGGATCAACATCATTAGGCATTACCTAGTAATTGTAGCCATGGATGTCTTTCAACGCAAGGAAAGCATCTAAGCCCCCTTTAAATGCAGGTATAGAGTTTGCCATAACGACTTCCTGTGGCAATGCATTCCACATCTTAATCACTCTTACTGTAAAGAACCCTTTCCTAAATAAATGGCTAAAACGTTTTTCCTCCATGCGCAGATCATGTCCTCTAGTCCTTTGAGAAGGCCTAGGGACAAAAAGCTCATCCGCCAAGGTATTATATTGCCCTCTGATGTATTTATACATGTTAATTAGATCCCCTCTAAGGCGTCTTTTCTCTAGACTAAATAAACCCAGTTTATCTAACCTTTCTTGATAAGTGAGACCTTCCATCCCACGCATCAATTTTGTTGCTCGTCTCTGCACCTGCTCTAAAACTGCAATATCTTTTTTGTAATGTGGTGCCCAGAACTGAATTCCATATTCCAGATGTGGCCTTACTAGAGAGTTAAACAGGGGCAATATTATGCTAGCATCTCGAGTTTTTATTTCCCTTTTAATGCATCCCAAAATTTTGTTAGCTTTAGCTGCAGCTGCTTGGCATTGAGTACGATTATTTAACTTGTTGTCAATGAGTACTCCTAAGTCCTTCTCCAAGTTTGATGTCCCCAACTGTATCCCATTTATTTTGTATGGTGCTAGACCATTCGTACGTCCAAAATGCATGACCTTACATTTGTCAACATTGAATTTCATCTGCCATGTATGTGCCCATATAGCCATCCTATCCAGATCCTGTTGCAATATGACACTATCTTCCTGAGAGTTAATGATTCTGCACAATTTTGTATCATCTGCAAAAATAGCAACATTGCTCACTACTGCATCTACTAGGTCATTAATAAATAAATTGAAGAGCACTGGACCCAGAACAGACCCCTGTGGGACCCCACTGCTAACAGTCTCCCATTTTGAGTATGATCCATTGACCACAACTCTTTGTTTTCTGTCCATTAGCCAGTTCCCTATCCATGAACACAGACTCTTCCCCAGTCCTTGCATTCTCAACTTTTGCACCAGACTTTTGTGGGGAACAGTGTCGAAGGCCTTTGCAAAGTCCAAGTATATCACATCTACAGCATTCCCAATATCCATATTAGCATTCACTACCTCATAAAAGCTGAGCATGTTAGTCAAACAGGACCTGTCTTTAGTAAACCCATGTTGATGCTGAGAAATAAGATTATTTTCTACTATGAAGTCATGTATAGTATCTCTTAGTAACCCCTCAAATAGTTTGCATACAACTGATGTTAAACTTACAGGTCTATAATTTCCTGGATCAGATTTTTTGCCCTTCTTAAATAATGGGAAAACGTGGGCTGTACGCCAATCCACTGGGACTCTGCCAGTTGCAAGAGAGTCACAAAAGATAAGATAAAGGGGTTTATCTATAACTGAACTTAATTCCCTTAGGACCCGAGGATGCATGCCATCCGGGCCAGGTGCCTTGTCTATTTTTAATTTATTTAGTCTTGCCTTCACTTCTTCCTGCGTTAAGTATTTAATATTACAGTTAGAAGATTGAGACTCTTCCGCCTCTGTAGTTTGCAACAGTGCTGTTTCTTTTGTGAAGACAGAAGCAAAGAAAGCATTTAATAACTCTGCCTTACCTTGGTCATCCACCATTGAGTTCCCATCCTCATCCTTTAGGAGTCCTATACAGTCAACCTTTCTTTTTTTAGAGTTAATGTACTTGTAAAACTTTTTTGGGTTAGATTTGATATCCTTAGCGATTTGTTTTTCAGCTTCAATCTTTGCCTGCCTAATTTCTTTTTTACAATTTTTATTGCACTCCTTATAATTGCTTAGTGCAGCCTCGGTCCCCTCCTGTTTTAAGACCTTATAGGCATTCTTTTTCCTCTTCATTTTATCTTTAACCTTTCTATTCATCCATAGAGGCCTTTTTTTATTCCTAGACATTTTGTTTCCATATGGGATATACATACTACAGTATTGATTGAGTATAAGTTTAAAAGCTTGCCATTTCCCTTCAGTGTCTTCCCCTTGTAGTACATTATCCCAGTTCACCAAACTTAGTGCCTGCCTAATTTGAGTGAACTTTGCTTTTCTAAAGTTCATAGTTTTAGTGGTCCCGCTGCCCCTTGGCCTATCAGTCACCAGCTCAAACGTTATCATGTTGTGATCACTATTTCCCAAATGTTCTTGAACCTGCACATTTGATACATTATCTGGTCTATTAGAAATGATCAGATCCAGTAACGCATTCCCCCTAGTTGGTTCAGTTACCATTTGAGTCAAGTAATTGTCCTGTAGTGCTGCCAGAAATCTGCTGCTTTTACCAGAATGGGTAGCCTCAATACTCCAGTCAATGTCTGGAAAGTTGAAGTCGCCCATAATTATGACCTCATTTTTACCTGCAGCTTTTTCAATCTGCTGTAGTAATCGCAGTTCTGCAGCTTCATTAATAAGAGGTGGCCTGTAGCATACCCCAATAAGCAATTGGCAACTTTTATTTCCACCATGAATATTTACCCAAACGGACTCCACATCTTCGCAATCTTCCTCCATCTCATCGTTGAGGACAGCTGTAAGAGAATTCTTAACAAAGAGACAAACCCCTCCACCTTTTTTCCCTGTTCTATCCCTCCTAAACACATTGTATCCTTTTAAATTAGCTATCCAGTCATGGCTTTCATCCATCCATGTCTCGGTTATTCCCACAATGTCATAGCCTTTGTCATTCAGAATGAACTCTAGTTCGTCTATTTTATTTGCAAGGCTCCGAGCATTGGTTACCATGCACTTTATATTTTTACCACCGCATTTACCAATTTTGTTTACATGAAATGGGCTACTTGAATTTTTACCAACCTCCTTAATCTTTACACTGTCCCCACCCCCCTCTCCACCCTCCATAATGATAGGTTCCCACTGTCTTTTTACCTCATCTTGTCTATGTATTGAGACTTTATCCTCCCGCCTCCCCCCAGATCCTAGTTTAAAATCTCCTCCAACCGTTTAGCCATCTTCTCCCCCAATGCAGCTGCACCCTCCCCATTAAGGTGCAGCCCATCCCTGCTGTAGAACCTGTAGCCGACTGCAAAGTCTGCCCAGTTCTCCAGGAACCCAAACCCTTCCTTCCTACACCAATTTCTCAGCCACTTATTTAACTCCCTAAGCTCCCTCTGTCTCTCAGATGTAGCACGTGGCACTGGCAGTATTTCAGAAAACACCACCTTGGAGGTCCTTGCTTTAAGTTTATCTCCAAGTACCTGAAAATCATTTTTGAGGACCTTCCATCTCCCACTAACTTTGTCATTGGTGCCAATGTGTACCATGACAGCCGGGTCTTCCCCAGCCCCACCCAGTAATCTGTCAATTCTTTCCGCTACATGCCGAACCCGAGCACCCGGGAGGCAACAGACTGTACGGCATTCGCGGTTTCTTCGACAGATTACCCTATCTGTGCGCCTAATAATTGAATCCCCTACCACCAGTACCTGTCTAGCCTTAGCTGCACTCCTATTCCCTTTCTCGTTACAGCAGTCTGCCCCTTGGTTGCTAAGGAGCACATCCTGCTGCAGCATTGCTACTCCTGAATCATCCTCCCCAATATTACGCAAACAAGCATACTTATTTGTGAGGGACAACTCGGGACTAGCCTCCCTGCCACTTTTTCCCCTACCCCTTCTAACTGTGACCCAACTAGCGGCTGCCTCTACTTCTTGGTCTGGCTGTACTCCACCCTCCTCATCTTCAACGGTTCCATCCAGTGTCTGGATCGTGAGATCCAAGCTCTTCTCCATGTTGTGTATGCTTCTCAGTGTTGCGAGATGCTTATCACGGAGAACCGTGAACTTTACCAGAAGTTCGATTCGCCGCCATAGTGCACCATTGGGTCAACTTTGACCCTCTACATCACAGTCAGCAGGCACATTGTAACCAATCAGGCTAGACTCCCTCCTGGAGCCACTCCCTCCCTTATAATAGGCAGGCATCGCCGGCCATTATACTCACTCGTGTGCCTGCAGTAAATAGAGAAGGGACAGCTGCTGCAGACTCTCGCATAGGGAAAGATTAGTTAGGCTCTTGTAGGCTTCTTAGCTTGTTCCTTGCTGATTCTTATTGCTAAAATAGCACCCCACAACAGCTCTTTTGAGAGCTAATTTTGTTCTTGTGATCTGTTTTTTTTCTGTGTGTCCCACTGACACTTGTGTTGCATAGACAGCTTTGATAATTCATACTGTGTGTGCCACTGCCAGGCCCAGCACATTCAGTGACTACCTGTGTGTGTGAAAGGTGCATATTACTCATCACTGCATATACCTACCTGTTGTTCACTGTGCACCCACCCACCTACGTGAGCTGTGCGCATGCAGTGTCACTGTGCCTGTCCGCTACCTGTCTGTGTGTGACAGGTGCACATTGTAATACCCATTACTGCATATACCTACCTACCTACCTGTTGTTCACAGTGCAAGCACCTATCTACGTGAGTTGAGCACACACAGTGTCACTGTGCCTGTCCGCTACCTGTCTGTATGTGACATGTGCACATTGAAATACCCATCACTGCATATGCCTACCTACCTGTTGTTCACAGTGCACCCACCTACCTACGTGAGTTGAACACATGCAGTATCACTGTGCCTGTCCGCTACCTGTCTGTGTGTGACAGGTGCACATTTTAATACCCATCACTGCATATACCTAGGTGTTGTGTTCAGTGCACCCACCTCATCACTGCATATACTTAGGTGTTGTGTTCAGTGCACCGACCTCATCACTGCATATACCTACCTGTTGTGTTCAGTGCACCCACCTACCTATGTGAGTGCATGCTGTGTGATATACCACTCCATGCATACCTGTTAACTGCACCTGTGTGACTGCACATTGTATTAGTCAAGTCAGTGCATACCTTTCACTTGAATAGATGGCAGACTTGCCCTCCATAACAGATTCTCGTTAAAGGATTTAAAGTTGATTCATCTCACATATCTAGCAGGGCCTCGAAAGTGCTCCTGTATTGTTTTATTTTGGTCACTACTTCAGGACATGCGTGCCATGCCTGCTGCCTTCCTTGGATGTGTGGTAGACGCAGTGGCGTACCTAGGGCATTTGACACCCGGTGCTGGGTCTTAAATTACACCCCCCCCCAAAAAAAAGTAAAGGAGTGTGGCATGCTAAGCACACCACGGCGGGTAATGCCAGGTATAGGTGCCCTCAGTATATGCAGCCTGGAATTGTTGCCCCCAGTATAGGTGGTGTAGTATAGCCACAATAAGCAGTGTCTCCCTACAAAATACATATGATGCAGCAGTGTTTTGCCAATATATATATATAATGTGACAGCTATTAGGTAGCCAGATAACCCCCCTTTAGCGCAGGTAGCCAGATGACCTCCACCATTTATTGTATAGGTAGCTAGATAACCCCCCATTTAGGATCGGGAACTAACATTATACCCAATTACAGTATATATAGCTTGATATCTCTTTAGTATATAGCCATTGTATATAGTCAGACCCCCCTTTAGTATTATAGCCAGCGTATATATTCAGATCCTCCCCTATATATAGCCAATGTATACAGTCAGATCCTCCTGTACATAGCCATTGTACATAGTCAGATCCCTCGTATATAATCAGATCTCCAGTGTATACAGTTAGATCTCCCCTGTATATGGCCAATGTAATTCTGACTGAGTGACCCCCAGGTGTGCACACACACACAGAGAGACAGAAGGAAGATAGAGCGGAGAGCGTCAGGAGAGAGAGAGAGACAGAGCAGAGGACAGGAGGGAGAGAGACCAGAGGGAAAGAGGAGAGAGACAGAGCAGAGAGACAGGAGGGAGAGACAGAGGAGGGAATGAAACAGAGCAAAGAGAGACAGAGCAGAGAGAGATGGGGAGAGAGACAGGCGGGAGAGACAGAGGAGAGAGACAGGAGAGAGAGAGGAGAGAGAGAGAGGGAAGAGAAAGAGAGACAGAAGGGAGAGACAGGTAGAAAAGAGAGCGGAGCGAGAGAGAGGGAAGAGAAAGAGGGAGAGAGAGACAGAAGGGAGAGACAGGTAGAGAAGAGAGCGAAGCGAGACAGGAGGGAGAGACAGAGCAGAGAGAGACAGGAGGACGAGACAAAGACACGGAGAAGAGAGAGAGGAAGGGGAGACAGGAGAGAAAGAGACTGAGTAGAGATAGACATGAGGGAGAGACAGGAGAGAGAGAGATAGACAGGAGGGAGAGACAGTAGGGAGAGAGAGAAAGCGAGAGAGAGAGGAGGTCGAGACAGAGCAGAGAGAGAGAGAGAGTCAGGAGTGGGAGACAGGGCAGAGAGAGAGAGAGAGACAGGAGGGAGAGAGAGAGAGAGAGAGAGAGAGAAGGAAGAGACAGAGCAGAGAGAGAGAGAGAGAGAGAGAGAGAGAGAGGAGGAAGAGACAGAGCAGAGAGAGAGAGAGTCAGGAGTGGGAGACAGGGCAGAGAGAGAGAGAGAGAGAGAGAGAGAGAGACAGGAGGGAGAGAGCAGGAAGAGAAAGAGCAGAGAGACAGGAGAGAGAGACAGACAGGAGGGAGAGACAGAGCAGAGACAGACAGGAGGGAGAGAGAGACAGACAGCAGGGAGAGAGAGAGAGAGAGAGAGAGAGACAGCAGGGATAGAGAGAGAGACAGCAGGGATAGAGAGACAGACAGGAGGGAGGGACAGACAGACAGGAGGGAGGGACAGACAGACAGGGAGAGAGAGACAGACAGCAGGGATAGAGAGACAGACAGCAGGGATAGACATACAGGAGGGAGGGAGAGATAGACAGGAGGGAGGGAGAGACAGAGGAGGGACAGACAGGAAGGAGGGCAGGAGAGAGGGCGAGACAGACAGGAGGGAGGGCGAGACAGACAGGAGGGAGGGAGAGACAGACAGGAGGGAGAGACAGGAAGGAGGGAGAGACAGGGGAGAGACAGACAGGAGGGAGAGAGACAGGAGGGAGGGAGAGACAGGAGAGAGGGAGGGAGAGACAGACAGGAGAGAGGGAGGGAGAGACAGATAGGAGGGAGGGAGAGACAGACAGGAGGAAGGGACAGACAGACAGGGAGAGAGAGAGACAGACAGCAGGGATAGAGAGAGACAGCAGGGAGAGAGACAGAGACGGCAGGGGGAGAGAGAGAGAGAGACAGCAGGGAGAGACAGACAGGAGGGAGAGAGAGACAGACAGGAGGGAGGGAGAGACAGACATACAGGAGGGAGGGAGAGATAGACAGGAGGGAGGGAGAGACAGAGGAGAGACAGACAGGGGGGAGGGCAGGAGAGAGGGCGAGACAGACAGGAGGGAGGGCGAGACAGACCGGAGGGAGGGAGAGACAGACAGGAGGGAGAGACAGGAGAGAGACAGACAGAAGGGAGAGAGACAGACAGGAGGGAGGGAGAGACAGACAGGAGGGAGAGACAGACAGGAGGGAGAGACAGACAGGAGGGAGGGACAGACAGGAGGGAGGGACAGACAGGAGGGAAGGACAGACAGGAGGGAGGGACAGACAGGAGGGAGGGAGAGACAGACAGGAAGGAGAGACAGACAGGAGAGAGGGAGAGACAGACAGGAAGGAGGGAGAGACAGACAGGAGGGAGGGAGAGAGGGGGAGACAGACAGGAGGGAGGGAGGGAGGGACAGACAGACAGGAGGGAGGGAGGGAGAGACAGACAGAGAAGAGACAGACAGGAGGGAGAGACAGACAGGAGGGAGAGACAGACAGAGGAGAGACAGACAGAGGAGAGACAGACAGGAGGGAGAGACAGACAGAGGAGAGACAAACAGAGGAGAGACAGACAGAGGAGAGACAGACAGAAGAGACAGACAGAGGAGACAGACAGAGGAGAGACAGACAGAGTAGAGACAGACAGAAGAGACAGACAGAGGAGAGACAGACAGAGGAGAGACAGACAGAGGAGAGACAGACAGAGGAGAGACAGACAGAGGAGAGACAGACAGGAGGGAGAGACAGGCAGGAGAGACAGAGGTGTACTGTCCAGCGGAAGTGTCCCATGGTAATGTTCACCAAAGGTGTACCTGGGTGGCCCAGCTTGTCGGGAGATAAGCAGCCACAAGGAAGCGGCAGGCAGGCGGCATCTGGTTGTCATGGCTGCAGCGGTGGAGGAGCTGCAGCATGGATGGGCCCGCCAGAGCCTGGATGGAGGAGCAGAGCAAGTCTTTTCTTGGAAGCATTTGGCGTCTGGTGATGGTCCCAGGGTGCTGCGGTGCCGCGGTGGCGGCAGTAGCCGTGGTTTGGGATCACTGCAGAGATCCCATGTGCGTCCCACGTGTGCAGCCCTGAGCGGCTTCCCGCTGAAGGTGGATTTCCGGAGGACGGCTGAACTGACAGCCGAGGTGGCGGAGGCGGGGCCAAAAGGGGTTTTAGCCGGCTGCCAACATGCAATGAATAGAAGGGAGGCGGAGCATGTACTGCTGGCTTAAAATTTGTGATAGGTTGGGCTGGCTTCTTTGACACCCCCATCCCCGCCTGTCACCCGGTGCGTGGCGCCCCTGTGCGCCCAATGGACAGAACGCCACTGTGTAGATGTTCCTGCTCCTTTGCCCACAGCGTGCCTGCTGCCTTCCTTGTATGTGTGGTGGTAGCCGTCCCTGCTCCTTTGCCCACAGTGTGCCTGCTGCCTTCCTTGGATGTGTGGTGGAGGTAGCCGTTTCTTAGGCTCCCACTCCGGAATCGAATCAGGATTCCTCGGCCATTACCAGTGGTCACTCACATGGCAGACTTGCCCTCCATAAAAGATTCTCGTTGCAGGTACTGAACAGCAAGCAGAACAAGTATTTAAAAAAATAGATGTAAGCTTTAACAATGGTAGAGAAAGAACCATCAAAAGTTGATAAGGCAGTCAGACATTACCTGATATCACTGAGGAAGAGCAATCTCGCCATGGGGCGCACCAGTCCAGCACGGTCGACACTACGCAAACAGCTGTTTGTGGTGCGTTGGTGTGTCAGTGTGAAGCAGTACTCTAATTACACTCCCTGATTGATGTATACACACGTTAGGCCTGCAATTTAGCATTCAATGTGATTTCTGCCCTTAAAACGCTGCTTTGCGTCAAATCCAGATTTTTGCCTGGGACTTTTGTCTTCTATCCCACTCCACCATGCCCCACTCCAGGTGTTAAAGCCCTTGAAACATCTTTTCCATCACTTTAGTGACCAGCATAAATGTTTCTAGTTTTCAAAGTTCACTTCCCCATTGAAGTCTATTGCGGTTCGCGAAGGTTTGCGCTAATCGAACGTGTGGCAAAGGTTCGCGAACCCGGTTCACAAACCGAAAAGCGGAGGTTCGGGCCATCTCTACAAAGGTGTACAACTGATAGTGTAGTTTTTCTTTTGAAGAGGCAGGAATATCTTATGTCTAGCCATGTACTGAGCTAAGGAAGCTGCAAAGACAGGTGTAAAACAGGTGATTTGATTTCTACATTAACCCTTTGGGGATCAGCTGCCTAACCCCCCTCCCCCTTAAGGACCATGCCATTTTACATGTGGGGGGAGACGCATTTGGGGGGGTCTGGCAGCCGGATCCCTACCGTGGCTAGCTAGGAATGGTGTCCCCTGTGTGGCCAGGTGTCCCCCGTATTCCTAGCAGTCTTTACTCACCTTCCAGGCTCCAGCAATGAGCAGTTTTAGCCCTCTCTGCTCTGGCTAGCATCCTTGCTCGCACTGCCGTTAAGTTCCGGGTCACGGCTTGATGACGTCATCAAGCCGGGACCTGACACTTAACGTAGAGTGAACAGGGATGCCAGACAGAGCGAAGGGGAATGCTGATTGCCGAGGGAACTTTAGGAAGGTGAATCCCTGCCTTCTTTTTCCCCTCAGACCGTCGCTGCCAACAGTGATCACTATGATCCGCCGGCGGATCTGTCTGAGGCAATGACTCAGGTGGATGGATTGCTGTGGAGTCTATTCCAGTGTTGGATATGGTTTCCTCCCTCCAGCAGTCCTCACATGGTAGCATTTCTACTCTGTCAGTTTTCATGATTATCAGTGAGTCTGGCTAGGCTTCCCCCTCTCTCCCGCTTCTTCTCTCTCTCCCTCTGCTTGTGGGATGGCATCTGTAGAATGCAGCCATTTCTTACTTCATCACATCTTTCGCCTGTAATTTGTAGCTCAGGTCTTCCATTTACTTATTTAATTTTCCCTTTTTCGCCGGTGATCGTAGTGATAGCCAATTGCTATGGCTCCTGATCACTGAGGGGAGATGTCAGTTGTCAAATGACAGCTTAATTTCCCCTCTCGGGTGCGCATGATCGCGTCAGGAGTGGAAACGGCAGGTGGTGTAAGTCATACGCCACATCAGGCTTAGACAGACACAAGTGCGGTGAAGGATTTACTTGCGGCGGTCCCCAAAAGGTTAAAGGACTACTATCACGAAAAATTGTAAGAAAACCCTAAAAATCCCCCATGAGGAGATTTTTTAATGTGTAAGTATTAGTGCGCCACTGATGAATTGGGCACAGGGTGAGCTGAATGATGGCTCACCCTGCTGCCACTCAAATTCCCGGCGGAGTTTAACTACCTAACAATTGCGTCACGCCAATGGGCGTGAACATGGCGGCAGCCCCCAGACTGCCTAACGCCAATTAGCGTCAGGTCCTGGAACCAGCTACTGCAGGATATCTCACGCATCTCCTGCTTGGGGGGAAGGGGGGGGGGCGCTCCGCCCCACCTTCATTCTCCAAGCGGCAATCGCCGCTCGGGAGACTGTTAGACAGCAGTTTCGCCATCTAATTAGCATGTACAGCGCTGTTCTGGGGACAGCTGTGTGACACGGCTGTCCCCCTGGGACACACAGGAGCGATCGGCAGCGATAGGCTGAAGCCTATCACAGCCGATCGCTATGATTGGCTGACTGGGGTAGAGAGGGAGGGGGAAATGTAAAATTATGAAAAAAAACAATAAATAAATAAAAAAAAAAAACAAATAAATATTTATTTTAAAAAAAAAACATCTGAGAGAGCTCTGTTGGTGGGGGGAAAAGGGAGGGGGATCACTCGTGTGCTGTGTTGTGCTGCCGTGCAGCTTGGCCTTAAAGCTGCAGTGACCATTTTCACAAAAAAAGGCCTGGTCTTTAGGGGGGTTAATCACTGTGGTCCTCAAGTGGTTAATACTATTCCCCCTCCGAGTCACAGCAACACGGAAGGAGAGGTATTTAGTGCTTTAGCGGCACCTAGCTCAGGTGAGACCCCAAACCACCTGCTTCCATTTTTACTACCTTCTGTAAATCCCCGTACACCCGTACAAGCGTTGTACAGTTCCACTTAATGGGCCAAATGATTTTCCACTTGCTTATCAGGCAACAGTTTGACCTCATGCGTTGCGCAATTTAAATTAATATGACAATTATCCACTGCTACCCAACTCCCCCCATACACACACACACACATTTTCCAATACGTGTCATGAAACGTTTGATTAATAAACTGCTTACAATTGATCAAAATGGAGCTGATCAGATATATCAAGGTATTATACCAAAAAATTAAATTAAAGTGATCCAACTGGGTGAAAATAAAATTCCATCCTAGAGGGGTGGTTACAGATAGATAGATTGATAGATTTTTTATTTTATTTAACAGAAAATGGATTTTATTCTGTTTACCGAAAAAAACTACATTTTCATTTGCGTTGCCAAAGGGTAAAGCAGAGCAAATCTGACATTTTTGTACATTACAATCAAGGCTGGATTTATACCTTTACTACCCCTAGGCCAAGCATGTGGGGGCTCCCCTTCCATGTTCAGTAGTGCCCCCTCCCCTTCCATGTGCAGCCCCCTCTTTCATGTGTATCATCAATGTACTGTAGCCTCTCTCTTCCATAAAGCGCTCAATTGGGTATTGGCTTCCCCTTTTCATGTAATGCTCCCCATTTGCAGCTTTCTCTTCCACATAGCATTCATAGCGACACCTGTTTCATGTCCAGGTGCCCCCATGGACTGGAGCCGCCCAAGGCATGGGCCCTTATGGCCTTTCCAGAATTCCAGGCCTTGCTACAATCCTTCACATTTGCAGGTAAATATACTGCGTCACATCGTACAGATCTCATGGAAGAGCATAGAATTTCTGTGGTTTTATCCCTCATAGTAATCTCTCCTCCTCACAACCTCAGTAGTGACTCTTCACAAATGACTGACTGAGAGTAAATCTATTCTGGTGCGGCCTGTCATGAGCAGGTAAAGCGTGTGACCTGTGAGATGTGCAGGACTGAGGCACTGACGCAGGTGGATGGATGACTGTGGAGTCTATTCCAGTGTTGGAGATGTTTTTTTCCCTCCAGCAGTTCTCACATGGTAGCCTTTCTGCTCTGTCAGTTTTCATGATTATCAGTGAGTCTGGCTAGGCTTCCCCCTCTCTCCCGCTTCTTCTCTCTCTCCCTCCGCTTGTGGGATGGCATCTGTAGAATGCAGCCATTTCTCACTTCATTATACTTCATCACATCTTTCTCCTGTAATTTGTAGCTCAGGCCTTCCATTTATTTATGTTTTTTTCCCTTTTTCTTCTTGGATTTTGTTCTGCCAAGTTATACTGCTGATGGGGCTATCGTTTGAATTAACACCGAAACAGTTTATCAGCAATTGTTTTGATTTAAAGCTGTAATTCCAGGCAGGCGGCCAAATATACAATTGTAATATAGCATATGTGTAATGTCAAAAGATTTGTTTAATTATGTCTTGGCAGTCCTGAGTGGCAGATATGCAGATATATGCCCCACACATTTCTCCCCTTTAAAGTTGAGCAGCACAGATGGCTACCAGCCCCCCCCCCCCCCCACCATGTTCCTTTGAAAATGGCTATAGAGACAATAAAGCAACAAAGGTTGATTCAGGTAATACGTTAATGACTAACTGTACATGGTCTAGTGCAAGCTTTCAAAAATGTAAAGGATTGCTATTGATTAATAGGGATGGCGCGAACCTCCAATTTTCGGATCACGAACCTCGAACGCAAGTTCGTGCGAACTTTTCGAACCGCAATAGACTTCAATAGGGTGGCAAACTTTGAAAACTACAAATATTTATGCTAGCCACAAAAATGATGGAAAAGATGTTTCAAGGGGTCTAATACCTAAGTCTTTGCATGGGAGAGTGGGATAAACGCCAAAAGTCCTGGGGAATAATCTGGGTTTGACGCACAGCAACGTTTTAAGGGCAGAAATCACATTGAATGCTAAACTGCAGGCCTAAAGTGCTTTCAAACATCTTGCATGTGTATACATCAGTCAGGTAGTGTAATTAGTGTACTGCTTCACACTGACACACCAAACTCACTGTGTAACGCACCGCAAACAGCTGTCTGTGTAGTGACGGTCGTGCTGGACTGGTGCGCACCATGACGAGAGTGCAGACCATGGCGGTTTTCAAGCCCATATGGTGTCCGGGCTAAGGTAGCTCAATGATAGAGCAACAGTGACTGTTCAGCTGATCGAATTTGGTCTGTCCACAAAGAAGCAATGACCTTATTATCTTGGGTGTGCCACCCTCGAGGCGCTCATATAGCCAGCGGTCATTGCTTTATTGTGATACGCAAGCCCTTTCACCGCGGCAAGGTAACGATCACGAAGGGGAATTGACACATGTACATGCCTTTTGTTTTGTTGTTACAGCTGCAGTGCAGCCAGAAAAATTAGGCAGGCATGTACACGCACCAGAAAAATTAATATAGCGGCCGCTGCTATCAGCGGCCTTAAAAATTCAGGAATCAACTTGGAGTCCTGGACCCTGTTGGTGGTGGCGGAGAAGGCAGTCAAGCGGCCTGCAGGCAGAGATGCTGTGTGGGGACCGACTTAGTCATGGGGCAGGCAGTCACACGGCGTGCAGGCAGAGATGCTGTGTGTGGGGACTGACTTAGTCTTTGGGCGGGCAATAGCCCTCCAGGATCCATGCCTCATCCATTTTGATAAAGGTGAGGTACTGAACACTTTTTTGACCTAGACGACTTCTCTTCTTAGTGACAATGCCTCCAGCTGCGCTGAAGGTCCTTTCTGACAGGACGCTTGAGGCAGGGCAAGACAGAAGTTGGATGGCAAATTGGGACAGCTCTAGCCACAGGTCAACCCTGCACACCCAGTAGTTCAGGGGTTCATTGCTGCTCACTCTTTAAATTCAAAGTACGGTATCAAGTGTATATATGTAAATATATCAAAATTTATTGGTTCAATAGTGATAAGATTTATAAATACGAAACTGGGGGGAAGGGTAAAGGGAAAGGGATTGATCATAAAATCAATTGTGGATATAGCGGAGCTACAATTAGCAGATTGCTGGCCAGCTTGCAATGATCAAACATCATACATGCACCTCACTCATACATAGCCTTTATACTAATATAGTGTTGTAGATCTGCAGATTCTGGACTATATATTGTGCAAATTTGCATAGGGGAAGATAGCGTATGCTGGATCACGTCCTTATTACGGTGCTTTACTATGCTGCATCTTCCTCAGTGTTTGTAATCCATGAGGTGTCAAATGACAAAAGTCCGTGCGGTTAGTTTGGTTTATACTGCTAAGCATACAGACATAGAGCCAGTTAGTGCATGGCAAACAAGCAGTCCTTATCTTCCCGTGTTAGCACATTGGTCAATATTAGTTAGTAGTCGCATGCAGTCCACATTTCATATTAAGCGTTAATGCAGCGTTGCATAAGCGTCTCACCACTTGCTTTCCGCTGTAGCTGCTCTCTCTTACCGGTTGCTGCTATGACCTTCAACGCTTGCGTGTAGTAGCCAAACTGAGCGCCGGTTAGCGGACCCTTGACCAGCTGGCGTCCCAGCGTACTTAGTCGGTGGGTCTCCGCTTTTGCATCCCGCTCTATCTCAGCATCTCCGGCTAGGATCTTTCCAGCGTAGTACGTGGTGGTGTGCTGGCCTGGCCAGACGTGCAGTAGCTCCGCCCACCGACGCGTTTCACGCCTCTTTGGGCGTTTCTTCAGGGTGTGACATCACGCCTTACCCTGCTCTTTTTGAGTCCCATATTGTCTCCGCCCATCTCTCCTTTAGCTCAGCTGGCGGGTCTCTAGGTTCAAATACTCTCTTGTTCAGAACAATGATGCGTTTCTCAAGTTTTCCACAAGATGTCAATAGATCCCAAGTATATTTTGGCCCTTAATGCATATGTTTACCAGAGATTGAGGTCTCATTAATTTAGGTATGTTAGGTGTGTTGGTCTCAAATAAGTTCAAGCGGATTTTATCCATTAGTACATCATTATTTCATCTTTTTCATACACACCAGATCACTCATACCTTTCACTTCAATTTTTGTGCATAGATGTATACATATAGGAGGGGACCTCGAAGCTGGTCAATAGTTATCTATAGGCCTCTAGGCGCAAAAAAGATTTCAAATCCAGCTCTCTATTGAGGCCATGTGGATACAATGTATCGAGCTTATATATCCACAGGTCAACCCTGCACACCCAGTAGTTCAGGGGTTAATCGCTGCTCACACCTGCTGGTCCAGGCATTGGTGGAGGGTGGAAGGGCTAAGGCGAGGCATTGGACTAAAGAATGTCCGCATGTCCGACATCACCATGAGATCACTAGAGCGTCCTGTCCTTGTCTGCGTGGACATGGGAGAAGGATTACTGGCAGTGGTACCTTTATTCCGTTGTGATGTGACATCACCCTTAAACACACTGTAAAGCATAGTTGCCAGCTGGTTCTGCAAGTGCTGCATCCTTTCTTCCTTCTGGTGATTTGGAAACATCTCTGCCACTTTGTGCCTATACCGAGGGTCTAGTAGCATGGCCACCCAGTACAGCTCATTCCCCTTTTTTTATACTTGGGTTCCTCAACAGGCTGGACAGCATGAAAGACGCCACCTGCACAAATTTGGATGCAGACATACTCTCCATCTCCTCTTGTTCTTCTTCAGTGACGTCAGGTAAGTTCTCCTCCTCCCCCCTGCCACGAATAATACCGAAAGTTGAGCAGCACAAGCCCCCTGCGATGCCTGCTGCGGTTTTTCTTCCGAATCCTCCTCCAAAAAAACCCCCCACCTTCCTCATCATCTGACCCCTCTTCCCTACACGACTCTTCCCCCTCCTCCTCCCCCTCCTCTGTGCTGCCACAGGTGTTGAGGGAACATCTGGTTCTGAGAACTGATCCCACAACTCTTCCTCTTGTTCCTGTAACTGTTCCTGTTCATGCGCCTCCACAGCTTGATCCACCACTCTACGCACGGCACGCTCCAGGAAGAAAGCATATGGGATCAAGTCGCTGATGGTGCCTTTACTGCGACTCACCAGGTTGGTCACCTCCCCAAATGGATGCATGAGCCTGCAGGCATTTCGTATGAGTTTCCAGTACTTCGGCCAGAACATCCCCATCTCCCCAGAGTGTGTCCTTCTACTGTAGTTGTAGAGATACTGGTTGATGGTTTTCTCCTGTTGTAGCAGGCGGTTAAACATAAGGAGGGTTGAATTACAGTGAGTCAATCTATCGCAAATCAAGCGTTTCACCGGCAAGTTCTTTCTCCGCTGAATATCGGCCAAGCGTTCCATGGCCGTGTAAGACCGCCTGAAATGCCCACACAACTTCCTGGACTGCTTCAGGACGTCCTGTAAGTCTGGGTACTTACACACGAATCTCTGAATTATTAGATTAAGCACATGTGCCATGCAGGGTACATGTTTCAACTTTCCCAAATTTAAAGCCGAAATGAGATTGCTGCCATTGTCACACACTATGTTGCCGATCTCCAGTTTTGCAGGGTCAGCCACTGATCCACCTGTCTGTTAAGAGCAGCCAGGAGAGCTGCTCCAGTGTGACTCTCCGCTTTGAGGCAAGACATGTCTAAGATGGCGTGACACCGTCGAACCTGGCATGCAGCATAGACCCTGGAGAGCTGGGGCTGTGTAGTTGGGGAGGAGATCGCAGCACCAGTAGAGTTGTACTGCCACTCAACCAAGGAGGAGGAGGAGAGGGACAGCAAAGAGGATGTAGCAGGAGGAGTAGGAGGAGAAGGAGAGGAGGTGGCAGGAGGTGGCAGGATGCCTGCCTGCAAGCCGTGGAGGTGTCACAACTAGGTCCTCTGCACAGCCACGTACTTCCTGCTTGCCAGCGGTCACCAGGTTGACCCAATGGGCTGTGTAAGTAAGGTACCTGCCCTGACCGTGCTTGGCAGACCAGGCATCCGTGGTCAGATGGACCCTTGATCCAATGCTGTGTGCCAGAGATGACACCACTTACCTCTCAACTTCATGGTACAGTTTGGGTATCAAATTTTTAGAGAAATAATTGCAGCCTGGTATCTTCCACTGCCGTGTCCCAATCGCCACAAATTTATGGGAGGCCTCAGAGTCCACCAGCTGGTATGGTAACAGCTGGTGAGCTAACAGTTCTGCCAAGCCAGCTATCAGATGCCGGGCAAGGGGGTGACTGGCAGAAATTGTCTTCTTCCGCTTAAAGATTTCCCTCATGGACACCTGGCTGCTGCTGTGGGCAGAGGAGCAGGAACTGCTCAAGGAGAGAGGCGGAGTGGAGG
Source organism: Hyperolius riggenbachi (assembly GCF_040937935.1). Classification (NCBI taxonomy): domain Eukaryota; kingdom Metazoa; phylum Chordata; class Amphibia; order Anura; family Hyperoliidae; genus Hyperolius; species Hyperolius riggenbachi. The sequence continues at coordinate 90,540,524 of NC_090646.1, forward strand.
AGGGTGGCTGTGATTGTGAAGGTGCAAGGGAGAAAGAGGCTGAAAATGATGCACCTGAAGGAGGAAGAGGAGAGGAGGGTGGCTTTGCTTTTATGTGCTGCTTTTCCTCAGGTGGTCTTGCCATTGCAGTTTGTGCTTTTTCTCCATGTGCCTTTGTAAGGCAGTTGTCCCTACGCAGGTGTTGGCCTTTCCAAGGCTCAGTTTTTGGCGGCAGAGAGAACAGATGGCATTGCTCTGATCTGAGGCAGACACACGAAAAAATGTCCACACCGCTGAGCCCAGGGGTGATGGCACTATGGTGGCGTCAGCATCTGACGTTGAAGGGCATGTTGGCTGGCTGTCCATAGGTAGCGATACATGCCGCCCGACACTGCCACGAGCTGTTTCTGACAACGAGCTCCCCCTGCTTCTTTCAGCAACTCATCTCCTCCTACTCCTCTCTGACTCCCCCTCTGAACTGTCCTCCTGGTCATCATGTCTATCATCATGTGACATCCATGCCAGTATCATCATCATCATCCTCCACAGCTTTGCTTGAATCAGACACCTCCTAAACTGCACTAACAGCAGGCACATCATCCTCCTCCTCACACCTTACATCCATAGTGATGCCTAACTCATGCACTGAACAGGTAGGTATGCAGTGATTGGTATTACAAATGTGCAGCTGTCACACACACAGGTACCGTGAACAGGTGCAGTGACTGGTGGTATATAACACTGCGTGCGCTCACGTAGGTAGGTGCACTGAACAGGTAGGTATGCAGTGATTGGTATTACAAATGTGCAGCTGTCACACACACAGGTAGTCACTGAATGTGCTGGGCCTGGCAGTGGCACAGTAGGAATTACCAAGGGGTCAAGGGCCAGCTAAGACTGACTGACAGGGCTGTACAGGTATATGCAACACAAGTGTCTGTGGGACACACAGACACACACACACACACACAAAAGAAAATAATAGATCACAAGAACAACATTAGCTCTCAAAAGAGCTGTTGAGGGTTGCTTTTTAGAAGTATCAGCAAGGAGCAAGCTAACAAGCCTAACACAAGAGCCTAATTAAGCTTTCCCTATGTCTACAGCAGGTTCTCTCCCTTCTCTAATTACTTCAGCCACACGAGTGAGTGAAAAGGCTGACGCTGTCTGCCTTTTATAAGGGGGGGGGGGGGGGGGGGGCTCCAGGAAGGTGTGTAGCCTGATTACCTACCCTGTGTCTGCTCACTGTGATGTAGAGGGTCAAAGTTGACCCTAATGATGTAGTATAGTGGGTCAAACTTGCATATAGTTCGTGGTTCACCGCGAACGTGAACCACCAAAGTTTGCGCGAATAAGTTTGCAGTCGAACCGTTCGGGCCATCTCTATCGATTAACATGTTTTTTCAACTGGGATTGGAATATCTTGTCTAAATGTTCCTAAGTACTGCTGTATATCTCCCCCATTTATCTCTTTAATGTTATCAAATTCCTTTCACAATTCACTGAGGGAGGGTGAGGCCAGGGTAACCAGTGAATCATGAAGTGAGGGGGAAATCCCTCTCCGTACATCTGACAACCCTGTTTGCACTTTTGCAGGTGTCAGGTTTCACTAGCTTAAACTGCAGCTGCTTGTCTCTCTGAGGAGAATAGTGAGAGCAGATGCAATGTATCTTGTTAAGTGCAGCATAATGTAAACATTAGCAATTGTGTGTGAAGCCTTATACAAAGGCAGAATTTTCAAACTAAAGGTTTTTTTGCTTTCAAGGAAAAATACTCCGTAGTCTTCTGGGATATGCAGAAACCAGCACTGGCTGTGTCACATTTCTCACGAAGCACAGACTCCCCTTTGCTAAGTATTTGTTCCAATGCAACTACAACCTACACACAATGAATTACAGCTTTTGCCTGTGATATGTAACATGACATGAAAAGTAGGAAAATGTTTACACAGCTACTGTGTACTACTAATTACTGTACATGCGCACTGTGGAAGGGGGTGTTATTTCACTTTCTGACCACTGCACCTCACGTCGGGTTCCAGCTCTCATATACTACCTCCTGTAGGAGAAAGTATCTGAGAGCGCACAGAGGTGGAAACAAGGGTAAGTTAACACTCCCTGCCATGATGCGCATGTACGAAAAGGCAAGGTTCTGATCAGAAGAATTTGAAATGAGGTTCAAAATTCAAATGTTCTTAGCAAATTAACAATACTATGCAAAGGAACCAGGAAGCAGGAAATCCACAGCCAGACACCATGGAAGATCTTACTAACCTACCTGCTTATATATTACCCAGGAACTGCATGCCTCCCAACCATCCCGATTTCACCGAGGCTGTCCCAGGTTGAGAGGCATGGTTCCATATCCCGTAGTAACCCCCTCTTGCACCCGGCCATTGCAAGAGAGCAGCTGACAGCTAGAGAATTTACCATCTTCAGAAGCCCATATGAAAGAGCTCTAATTATGTGGTGTTAGTAAGGCACTGCAGAAGCTTCTCTTCATACTGTATAAAGGGATGGTCGGAAATGTTGATTTCCAATTCTGCAAAAATTCCAGTTTCTGCCAATGGCGATTACCGATTTCACGGATTTCCGATTGGTTTCCGAGTAGTTTTTTTTGGGGGGGGGGTCATTTTTTGCATTCTCTGTTTGGCCAAATAGATCCGAGTTGACTCTGCATTCTCTGATTGGTCCATTGATTTAGAGTTCTGTGATTGGGCTAAAATTACCGAATTGCAGTATTTTTGCAGAAATCCGATTTCCGATCTGAAATTCGGAGATTTCAATTCCGCGAAATCCGAATGAGCATCCCTAACTATATCTGCTTATCAGAACAATGATGACATGAAATGTGGAATTTCACTTTGAAACCATCTGATCTATTTTCCTCCACACCAGTCTGTAACAAACATGTTATTGCCTTTTAATAACGATGCTCAGTGTTCATTTGTCCCCTCAGCCATTGTTATCGAAACCACTTTGGGTTTGAAACCACATTGCACTTAATTATCATCCTCGTAATACAAAATGGGAAAATGTACTGATTTATTTCTAGTGCTTTAGATGTGCTAAAAATAAATACCTGTTCATTTGGGAGAGTGATAATTCTAATCTTTTTTTTTTTTTTTTTGCTCCAGTAGTTATTGAAACTTTTGTTGTGACCATCATACTGAGTGAGTCATTCTTGCTGCTTTGAAATTTCCATTCCGTGTAATGTCACAGTGACATTTGTGCCAGTGCACCATGTTAAATCCTCAGATTATTGCTCCAGCTGTCTTTTCCTGCATTACATCTATTACAGACTGGTGACATCATGGCCCTAATTCTATAAACTTTTCTATTTCAAGTTTCCTCCCAGAAAGTGTTTTTGTTTAATCTTGCCTACAAGTTTCCTTTTATGCTGTCCTCAGATTATGCCCTGTATGTTGTCCTCAGATAGTTGTATAGCTTTGTAATGTATTATGGTGGCCATACACGGTACAATAAAAACGTTTGATTTTCCCGTTTATTCGATCTAAATGATCGAATTGAATGAAAGTTGAAAATATTTTTTTTTCGATCTAGAAATTAGAACGGTTATCCCGTTTTTTTGGGAAAAATGATCGGACATGCTGGAAAAATCTTTATATTCGATCTAACGGAATAATCGAACTAAATTATCTAATTGAAAAATTGTACCATGTATGGCCACCTTAAGTTTGATGTTTTGCATTCTTCAACCTTGCCACTCTAATGGTGGCCATACATGGTACAATTTTTCATTTTTTTTCGATTAGATAATTTAGTTCGATTATTCCGTTAGATCGAATATAAAGATTTTTCCAGTATGTCTGATCTGATTTTTCTCGAAAAAATGGGATAATCGTTCGAATTTCTTGATCGAAAAAAAAATATTTTCAACTTTCATTCGATTCGATCATTTAGATCGAATAAACGGGATAATCGAACGTTTTTATTGGACCATGTATGGCCACCTTAAAGGTGGCCATACATGGTACAATTTTTCAATTAGATAATTTAGTTTGATTATTCCGTTAGATCGAATATAAAGATTTTTCCAGCATGTCCGATCATTTTTCCCGAAAAAACAGGATAATCGTTCGAATTTCTTGATCGAAAGAAAAATTATTTTCAACTTTCATTCAATTCGATCATTTAGATCGAATAAACGGGAAAATTGAACATTTTTATTGTACCATGTATGGCCACCATAAAGGTGCCCATACATGGTACAATTTTTCAATTAGATAATTTAGTTCGATTATTCCATCAGATCGAATATAAAGATTTTTTCCAGCATGTCCGATCATTTTTCCAGAAAAAACGGGATAATCGTTCGAATTTCTTGATCGAAAAAAAAAATATTTTCAACTTTCATTCAATTCGATCATTTAGACCGAATAAACGGGAAAATCGAACGTTTTTATTGTACCGTGTATGGCCACCATTAGGGGAGCTCCTAGCTCCCCAGTGGGGAACAATTGGTCCTCCCATTTCCCTAAAAAAATCCCACCTTTTTTACTTGCTTATAATGATCACATATTTTTTTCCCTCACTTCCAGCACCCCCCCCCCCCATATGCTGTTTGCCCGTGTTCTATTTTTGACCTTCCAGGATCATGGGTGGAGGTGGCCCATAACACAGGACATTTGGACTCCTTCCTTGTACATTCTACTTTTATCTTTCCCTTCCACTGCACCTTTATTTTCCTTTTTCACCATTTCTCTCCTTTCCTACATTTTTTCTCCTTTTCCCTTCTTTCACCTCTCCTTCCTTGCACTGCCACTTTTATTTCCCACTTTGAGCTGCCATCCCCCTGTCAGACACTAGATAGAGTGTTTCACAGGCTCCCACTGTCTACTCCACACTTAAAAGCACACAGTAGATGTATGGCATGCCCCCTAATAGAGTCCTGGCATGAATACCATGCGTCATCAGTAAGTGCTTGTGACGTGTTGCTAGACTGGAGTGCATGTGGCCGGCTCACTCATAGTTTTAGGGAAGTAGATGGCAGGAACAAGTAGCAGCAGGACACCACACATTGGACTTCCTGATACAAATACCAGAAGTTCATGGCCTCTGCAGAAGCGCAGTTTAGCGTGAAATGGCTGTCAGGCATTTGTGCCCAGCACCCACCATCACCAATTGTGCCACTCCCATTCTGACTGGTATGCTACCTTATATGTAGCATGTGGGCATTGCTTTTACACTCACAACACGTGTGTTATCTTAAAATAAACAGCAACCTCTAGCAGTGCCGGCATTTCCAATCTTTCTTTCCATGTTTCCTTTAAATTGTACCAAAGGTGACATGTGACTATAGATGGCTCGAACGGTTCGCCGGCGAACGGTTCCCGGCGAACTTCCGGGGGTTCGCGTTTGCCAGCAAACGCGAACTTTTCCGGAAGTTCGGTTCACCCCCATAATGCACCATTAGGGTCAACTTTGACCCTCTACATCACAGTCAGCAGGCGCATTGTAGCCAATCAGGCTACACTCCCTCCTGGAGCCATTCCCCTCCTTATAAAAGGCAGGCATCGCTGGCCATTTTACTCACTTGTGTGCCTGCAGTAAATAGAGAAGGGTCAGCTGTTGCTGCTGCTGCAGACTCTCATAGGGAAAGATTAGTTAGGCTCTTGTAGGCTTGTTAGCTTACTCCTTGCTGATTCATATTGCTAAAATAGCATCCACAACAGCTCTTTCGAGAGCTAATCTTGTTCTTGTGATCTATTTTTTTTTCTTTGTGTCCCACTGACACTTGTGTTGGATAGACACCCTTAATAAATCATACTGTGTGTGCCACTGCCAGGCCCAGCTCATTCAGTGACTACCTGTGTGACAGGTGCACATTGTAATACTCATTACTGCATATACCTACCTACCTGTTGTTCACAGTGCACCCACCTACCTACGTGAGCTGAGCGCACGCAGTGTCACTGTGTCTGTCCGCTGCCTGTCTGTGTATGACAGGTGCACATTGTAATACCCATTACTGCATATACCTACCTGTTGTGTTCAGTGCACCCACCTCATCACTGCATATATACCTACCTGTTGTGTTCAGTGCACCCACCTACCTACATGAGTGCACGCAGTGTGATATACCACTCCGTGCATACCTGTTAACTGCACCTGTGTGACTGCACATTGTATTAGTCAAGTCAGTTCATACCTTTCACTTCATCCCCCCCAAGATGGACAAAGCAAAAGGCAGAGGCAGGCCATCTGGCAGGTCTGTGTGAGGTCACGCTGTCGTGATTTCGTGTGGCCCTTGACCAAAGTACAGTGTTCAGAAGGGGCGTGCCATCAACCCCCAATATTGTCAGGACGTAGGTGACTATTTAACACAGAACACCTCATCTTACATATCTTCCTTCTCCTGGCACCCCACTAACCACCAAAGTATCATCACCCCAGGGCTCAGCGGTGTGGAAATTTTTTTGTGTGTCTGCCTCAGATGAGAGCAATGCCATCTGTACTCTCTGCCACTGAAAATTGAGCTGTGGAAAGACCAAGACCCGCATAGGGACAACTACCTTACGAAGGCACATGATTACAAAGCACAAACTGCAATGGGATGACTACCTGAGGAAAAGCAGCACACAAAAGCAAAGCCACACACCGCAGTGGAAGATACCAGGCCACAATTTTTTCTCAAAAAAGGCGATACCTAAGCTGTACCGTGATGTTGAAAGGCAAGTGGTGACATCTCTGGCAGACTGGCACACAGCATTGGGTCAAGGGTCCATCTGACCACGGATCCTGGTCTGCAAAGCACGCTCAGGCCTGCCCGAAGACTAAGTCAGTCCCCACACACAGCATCTCTGCCTGCACGCCGTGTGACTGCCTGCCCCAAGATTAAGTCGCTCCCCACACAGCATATCATACCAACAGGGTCCAGGACTCCAGGCGGATGCCTGAATTTTTAAGGCCGCTGCTAGCAGCGGCCGCTATAATAATTTTTCTGGTGCGTGTACATGCCTGCCTAATTTTTCTGGCTGCACCCTGGCTGCAACAACAAAACAAAAGGCATGTACATGTGCCCATTCCCCTTCATGATCATTACCTTGCCGCGGTGAAGGGGCTTGCGTATCACAATGAAGCAATGACCCTGGCTATATGAGTATCTCGGGGGTGGCACACCAAAGATAATAAGGTCGTTGCTTCATTGTGGACAGATCAAATTTGAACAGCTGGACAGTCACTGTTGTTCTGTGACTGAGTTACCACAGCCCGGCGACCATATGGGATGGAAAACCGCCACGGCCTGCACTTTGGCCATGGTGCGCACCAGTGCAACATGGCCGTCACTATGCAAACAGCTGTTTGCGGTGCGTTACACAGTGAGTTTGGTGTGTCAGTGTGAAGCAGTACTCGAATTACACTCCCTGATTGATGTATACACATGCAAGATGTTTTAAAGCACTTTAGGCCTGCAATTTAGCATTCAATGTGATTTCTGCCCTTAAAACGCTGCTTTGCGTCCAATACGGATTTTTCCCCGGGACTTTTGGCATGTATCCCACTCCGCCATGCCCCCTCCAGGTGTTAGACCCCTTGAAACATCTTTTCCATCACTTTTGTGGCCAGCATAATTTTTTCTAGTTTTCAAAGTTCGCCTCCCCATTGAAGTCTATTGCAGTGTTCGCGAAAGTTCGTGCGAACCGAACGTTCGCGGTAGGTTCGCGAACCGAAAATCGGAGGTTCAAGCCATCTCTAGTGCTCATAGCCCAAGTATGTTGTGGCTCCCCTTCCATGGGCAGCAGCGCCCCCCCCATTCCATGTGCAGCCGCATCTTCCATGTGTAGCGTCCATGTGCTGCAGCCCCTCTCTTTCATGTACAGCTCCCATGGGCATCAGTTTCCCTTTTTCATGTGCTGCTTCCCATTTTCAGCCTCTTATTTCATATGTAGCAACCCCTCTTTCATTTTCAGTGGAGACACCCCCAGCAAACCTTTAATGCCCCACCCCCCTTGCCAACTCCTTGTGACCTCCACAGCCTGGGGCCCATCTAACAAGGGTCATACAATAAGTGTGCCATCATAATCTTCACACCAATAACACATTTAGCCACAAAAACACCTGATCTGAAGGATGGACCCCTGTATCAGAGGGTGTGAAACAGGGGCGTACCTAGATATCACTGGGCCCCCCTGCAAAACTTTGGATGGTCTCCCCCCCTCGTTAATGCATATGGGCAGGCAGTAGATCCCAGAGTCTTGGGGCCCCTCTGGGCTTCTCCCTCTCTGGGCGCCCCTGCATCCCCTGCAGGGGTGATTGCTACGCCCCTGGCTCAGTGAAATAGAAGTTGGGGGTCCCTAACAGCTCTAAGCCTACCTACAATCACAGGGGCTGATCCCCTGTAGTTATGCCCCTTTTTAGTATTTAATGCTTTTGTGTGGATACTGGTAGTGCCCTGCACATATATCCAGTGCTGTTTGTGGACCTGCAGTGGTGATTGTGGAATTCTGTATGAAATGGTATTCTAACAGCCAGCCCCATCTCAAGGATCAAATTTGATGGCTTCCTAATATACAAGTTTAAATTGCTTTTACTTTGGGCTGCTGGAGGTTTTTGGGGAAATCTGCTGAGGAAGGCAACGTGCACTGCATGTATCTGTTACGTTTCCATGGTGCTTATGTCTTGCAGAGATAAAACTATAAATCACCAGCAGTACTGTGCAATTGAGCAAAGTAAAATGAGATTCCCCTAGCTGCCCCATCATGCGAGAACACTGAGGGACAGAGCAAGTATCCTCACACATCAGGGAGTACAACAGGATTCCAGATCATCTTCTGAAGCACTGTGGATGCTGAAGAAAAACAATTCTACATACCGTATATACTCGACTATAAGTCTAGGAATTAAGGTCTGATTTACTAAATAAAAGTATAGCGGTCGACTTGTACATGAGTCGGACCTACATTTCTGACTCATAGCTGAGGGGGTGGGGGCCGCACCTCTCTCCCTACCTTTGCAGAAGAAGCCACAGCAGCCATCATGCTTTATAAGCACTGCAAATACTGTGGCAGCTTTGCTCACAATTTACTCAGATAACCCCTCTGGTCCTTCTCTACTATATTTCTATGTATTGTGTGGCAGCAGGGCTGCCATCAGAAATGTTGGGGCCCCTCACACATCATCAGGTCTGGGCCCCCCTCCCTGGGCCCACCCACTGGTTGCTGTACCCGCCTACTAGCCACCCCACCCCTGTGTCCATGCGTGAAGAGCACTGCGGCGAAAAATGTGCATGGCTCCGACACTGAAGAAAGCGGCATGCACAGCGTGATGCGGCAAAAAGTGGGAGTGACCATGGCATGTTGTGGGTGGAGCCAAATACTAGCAAAATACAGGTAGTCCCCGGTTAACAAGCCAAGTATAGGTGGTGCCCCAGTATAGGTAGCCAGGTATAGGTGGTGGCCCAGTATAGGTAGCCTGTAGCCAGATATAGGTGGTGCCCCAGTATAGAAAGTCCTCTGTATTGGGCTCACTCATCTGCACCCCACGTTCAAGCGCTGATGTCACTCTTCTCTCAGTGCTGGAACACTGTGTGCTGGTTAGTGAGCCACAGGCCCACAGCCAGCACATGCGGCTCTTCCATTGCTTTTGGGGGGCCCAGGGCCCCCAGAAGCCCTGGGCCCCTCACTGCAGTGTCAGTTGTCCCCCCCTGATGGCTGCCCTGTGTGGCGGCACCATTGCATAGTGCTGTAGTTGCACTTTCACCTTGCAGAGCAGGGAGCCCGGTTCCAAGCCAGGGCACTATCTGCACAGAGTTTGAATGTTCTCCCCGTATCTGTGTGGGTCTCATCTAGGCACTCCGGTTTCCTCCCACATCACAAAAATATACAGATAAGTCAATTAGCTTCCCTCTAAATTGGCACTAGACTACTTTACATACACTACACGACACACACATATAACTATGGTAGGGATTAGATTAGAGGGGCAGTTAAGTGACAAGAAAACATACCCTGCATAGCTCTGTGGAAGATGTCAGTGCTATATAAATAGTAAATAATGATAATTGTGTATTCTACAGTATGTTTATTTCTGCTGTATGTATGCTATGTTCTATGCATTGTGTATATTCCTTCTAGACATATGCTACTTTATGCATTTCTAATGTATGCTTTTACTGTACAATCTCTGACCCTGTATGTGCCAAAAATTATTTTGGGTACAACCCCCGTTGTACTTAGTGAAATAAATATGATTCTGATTCTGATAACCCTCTTCATACTGTCTAATATACTTTGTATAACTTACTTTTGATATGAGAAGGTTTTAGAAGCAGTGATAAACATTCTTTTCATATTTATTTTTGCAAAAATAATATTAAATTTGACTTTTAAGTGAAAATGCCATCAAAAATCATTTTGTAATAAGTTTGTAAATTTCCCACATTTTTCACAAATGTTCACGCTAAAATAGATGATTTCTCATGTTTTTGCTCTAAAAATGATGCTATAAATTATCTTTGCAAATAACTATTTTTTAAATTTTTGTGAATTTTCGACAAATTTTCTCAAAATCGAAAATGCCATTTTTGATGTAAAATTTCTCGAGCAACACTGTTTAGTGGCATTGATTAACAACCAATGACTGCAACACTGAGCACACTGAGTAATGTGTGTACTGTTAAGTGACAATCACATTTGCTCTAATTTAACCACTGTCAAGTGACACTTTCTTGATAAAGAAAACACTGAAAAGCCCTGGCCACAACAATTACCAAGGAAAGAGGGAGAAATACTGGGCTGTGTGCTTACTTAGGGGGGAGAGGATAATTGCTGCACTTGGGAACCTGGAGGAATGATTGGCTGCACTTAAAGGCCAAGAGGGGTTAATGGCTGCAATACTTAATGCAGTGCAGTCATTAACCACTCCTGGTTCCCATGTGCTGTCATTAACTATATTCAAGGATATACAGTACTACTATATAATTACACCTAGTGATATCTATCTAGGACCAGGCTGTATCCCATCAAAATAACTCAAAACACAGCCATTAAACTCTCAACCTCTGGCAACAAAAGTGCGTCCCCCCAGGAGAAGCATTTCAAAGTTCTGCCCACAGTGTCTGTAAGAATCTATACGTTGGTTGCTATTGGCAACAACACTACACCTTCGTTTGGCAGCATATCACAGGACGTGTGATAACCTGACTCTCATCACGCAACAGCATAGGAGATAGGACTTCTTAGACGTCATCAAAGTTTCAGGAGTTTATTCAGTAAACAAATATATAGATGCTTTTCTCTCTACACAGCGAAGCAATTGTTCTTTAGTAAGTCCTCTTTGCGTTACAGCTCTTGGTCCCATTGCATGGCAACAACCAGGCTTTCTCTTATGTTACCTCTATACTACGTGGCACTTAGGCTTATATATAGCATACAGTTAGATAAGATGACAATACATTACAAAAAGAGTAAAGGGTGGAAGTCATCAGCCAGAAGTCAGAAGCAGCAGAAGAAGTAGCCCCCCCCCCCCCCCCCCCCGGAAGCTTGTTACCTCTTCTTATAGTAAACTCTAAAGAATTAAATGTGACATCATCTGAGCAGGGGCAGATCACTAACCCGTCGCCTGCTATTGGCTAAGACCCAGTGATATTATGACAAGCACAGTCTTTACTGCGCATGGCCTGGAAAATCCCATGTTCCAGGCACCGGTCATCTTGTTCTGAGGAATAACTTTGTTTACTGTACTTGGCTCGATGTTTACAGAACAAGACTGCCTCTCTGTCTGTACATCGCGTAGCCTTGTACAGTCTGAACCACACTGTTCTTCAGTGCTTCTAGAAATCCTTTAAAGGTATACTCTGCAAATCAAGGCTTTTAACTAACCTCAGTTAAAGTAAATGAGGCCTACGAATTCAATCATATAATACTTAAATTCTAACAGTGTCAATATTTTATGTGGCCACTGTGGTGAACATTACGGAAAGTTGTGCGTAATCGCCAACGATTTTCGTATGGTCCAGCACCATTACTGTCAGTCCTGTGTAGATTAACCACCCTGGCGTTCTATTAAGATCGCCAGGGCAGCTGCATGAGGGTTTTTTTTAAATAAAAAAAAAAATATTTCATGCAGCCAACTGAAAGTTGGCTGCATGAAAGCCCACTAGATGGCGCTCCGGAGGCGTTCTTCTGATCGCCTCCGGCGCCCAGAATAAACAAGGAAGGCCGCAATGAGCGGCCTTCCTTGTTTTGCTTAGATCGTCGCCATAGCGACGAGCGGAGTGACGTCATGGACGTCAGCCGACGTCCTGACGTCTGCCGCCTCCGATCCAGCCCTTAGCGCTGGCCGGAACTATTTGTTCCGGCTGCGCAGGGCTCAGGCGGCTGGGGGGACCCTCTTTCGCCGCTGCTCGCGGCGGATCGCCGCAGAGCGGCGGCGATCGGGCAGCACACGCGGCTGGCAAAGTGCCGGCTGCGTGTGCTGCTCTTTATTTCATGTAAATCGGCCCAGCAGGGCCTGAGCGGCACCCTCTGGCGGTAATGGACGAGCTGAGCTCGTCCATACCGCTAAGGTGGTTAAAACAAATGCCTTTCTTTTCCCTCTCTTCTCTTAAAAACAGAGTACAGTAACTTCCCCCATGTCCTGTGAGGTCAGCAAGGAATGTCACACGTAGCCCGACCTCCCGGGGAGAGCCATTTGCTGCACAGCTCATGTCCCAGAAACTAGATCCAACCAGTAGGATAAAAGATTCCCTCCAAACTTGTAGACTCAAACAAAGGAAACTTTAATGCATTTGTATTTCAAAATAGGCTTGTCACAGAAAGACAAAAATTACATTTTCGGATAACCATAAATCAGTTCTATCATTCACCTGAATTACAGTTCCCCAACTGTCAGGGGTCAGTCAGGGGAATGCTTTATTCAACCTGTGCAAAGAGAACACGATAGCATAGGCATGTGTAGCCTCATTTAATACCGGGTTGCAGGCCGCTTATGAATATAGTCTCGGATTTGCGATGCACCAATCTGGGGCGGAGTCACACAGAGAATCAATAAATGTTACATTTTATTGCACTGAGTCTGGGGGCGGCAACCTGCTGATTAGAAGGTAACCCCGCCTTAAACACACCTACTTTCCAGGTAATCCAATCGTATTGTAGAGGTGGCACACCTTACCCTGGTGTGGGTGCTATGGCCTGTGGATGCTGAGCCCAAACATCCAGAATTATAACAAGCAGAAAGAGTCCAGGTCAGCACACCATTGGAAGATTCAAGTTTCTTCAATTTATTGCTTCATAAGCACATAGATATGACAATTGTTTCGGGGCTAACAACGGGTCCCCTTCCTCAGACAGTGCAAACAAACAATACACCCATTGTGCACATCAAATATATACTCTATGAGGTGGAGATCCACCTACGACAATCAGAACAATAGCCCCTCCCATCATTTCTGTTTCAGATGTAAATAAACAATGCTGCACATCCCACTACAAACAATCAAAGAGTGTCATAGCATTGAAACACAAATGTTATCAGAGGTTATCTGTACCTGCACCAGTCTCACATGATCAATGTCCCAATTCCATGCAATTTTGCTGCGAATCAGTGGTGCAACCCAGAGTCGCGCTTACTCACCCACATGTGTCAATCAAAATCCATCAGGGTGGGAATCCATTCCCATTCAAACCTGATAGGTTCCTGATTCGCGCCACGGCTGCTTGTAGCAGAGCGCTCGGTAACGGCTACAAGCAGCCGTGGCGCGAATCAGGAACCTATCAGGTTTGAATGGGAATGGATTCCCACCCTGATGGATTTTGATTGACACATGTGGGTGAGTAAGCGCGACTCTGGGTTGCACCACTGATTGGCAGCAAAATTGCATGGAATTGGGACATTGATCATGTGAGACTGGTGCAGGTACAGATAACCTCTGATAACATTTGTGTTTCAATGCTATGACACTCTTTGATTGTTTGTAGTGGGATGTGCAGCATTGTTTATTTACATCTGAAACAGAAATGATGGGAGGGGCTATTGTTCTGATTGTCGTAGGTGGATCTCCACCTCATAGAGTATATATTTGATGTGCACAATGGGTGTATTGTTTGTTTGCACTGTCTGAGGAAGGGGACCCGTTGTTGGCCCCGAAACAATTGTCATATCTATGTGCTTATGAAGCAATAAATTGAAGAAACTTGAATCTTCCAATGGTGTGCTGACCTGGACTCTTTCTGCTTGCTACTTTCCAGGTAGTGACAGCCCAAAACTCAGGTCCTATAAAAGTAGGGCGGGAACAAACCCGCCCAGTTCTCCAAATTCCATCGACCAGGAAAGTCCATGCATGTGTTCAAGGAGAATCGACGCATGCTGTGCTCAAGGACTCTTAACATTAATGCCTACTTCTAAACTGGACTCTTTTTCTTCATTCTCCAAGTGGACTGCTCAGCCATAACTAAGTAAGAACTTTCCGATTTTGTTCCTTTTATGTTTAAGCTTTGTGTGTATATGTTAATTGGTGTATATAACTGTATGTAATGCATTTTTGCTATTAAACGTTATAAAAATTGTTTCGCGGTTATGACCTGTTGCTGAACATACACAATCGTACTCATTCTCCTGAAACCGCTACCCTGTGTTTAATAGAAGTTTACATTTATAACCCGTATGCGTGAATCCGGCTCAGATAGTCAGAGCTGACCCAGATTCCTGCATACTGCAAAGGGTTAACAGAGCGTTCTCAAAGTATTAGCATAATTACAGTAGCAGGCTGTGTAACCCGCTTGGTGGCAGATCTTTGAATTGTATGTGTGTGGTGAATCCTTTGGCGTCCGAACGCTCCCTCCATTAGTCAGTTCATCAAACTGCAAAGTCAGGTTTACGCTTCGTGATGGACAAAATGACAGTGTGAGAGGATTTCTGACTCTGATCGATTGACCCGTCCGCAGACCGGCCTTGCGGTCTGTGACAGCCACCATTATTTTCCATCACTGCCTTAACTCTCTTAGGCATGGAGTTCAGTTGACTAGACATTCAGGGTTGCCACTGGAATCCTCTTCCCCTCCTTTATGATGAAGCTGGTGGATGTTACAGATCTTGCGCTCCTCCAACTTCCATTCAAGGATCCCCAAAGATGGGTTTTAGGTGAGGAGACTTGCTTGTCCAGTCCAGCATCTTTACCCTCCGTTTATCAGTCTTTGCGCTTCCTGGGTTACAGTTCCTCTTTAAAGAGAACCCGAGGTGGGTTTGAAGAATATTATCTGCATACAGAGGCTGGATCTGCCTATACAGCCCAGCCTCTGTTGCTATCCCAAACCCCCCTAAGCTCCCCCTGCACTCTGCAATCCCTCCATAAATCACAGCCACGCTGCTGACAAACAGCTTGTCAGAGCTGGCTGTGTTTATCTCTATAGTGTCAGTCTGCTGCTCTCCCCGCCTCCTGCAGAACTCCAGTCCCCGCCTGCATCCCTTCTCTCCCTGCTGATTGGAGGGAAGGGACGGGGGCAGGGACCGGAGCTATGCAGGAGGCGGGGGAGCAGCTGAGACTGACACTACAGATGTAAACACAGCCTCACAGCACGGCTGTGATTTATGAGGGATTGCAGAGTGCAGGGGGACCTTAGTGGGGTTTGGGATAGCAACAGAGGCTGGGCTGTATAGGCAGATCCAGCCTCTGTATGCAGATAACATTCTTTAAACACACCTCGGGTTCTCTTTAAATCAACATCAGCAAAAGAAAATGTACATGTTAAGTTCTATATTATATTTTCTACAGCTCGCTCATCTTTCAGCATGACTAATGCATTTAAATATATTCTTATAGCTATTTATAATATAGAAACAAATTATAACCATTAGCTTCGGGATTTAGGACAGAAAAAGATAACACCATTCTCTTCAAATAGATGCAAATTGTGAACCTTTTGACAGATCCTTTCAGCATATCACTGTAGGTCACATTATTATAAGCGACCTTTAAACACATAAATGGATTATTCAGGGCACGACTGGCTGTAATTTGTCATTATTCAACTCTTTAGAATACAATGATATCTCCTTTGAACTTCCTAAAAAAGAGGGAACCCTGATAAGCTACTTTTATGTCCATCATAGCAAAATGATGACATTGGTGGTATAATTATTTTTTTTCCTTAAAAAGGGGTGAGAGGGTCGACTGGCTTCTCTGTGCAATTTAGTCTTTTTTCTTTTCTGTCTAGCAGAGTGAACAGTAATAAAACGATGGTTTAATGACAAGCACTTTTAAAAAAAATAAGCTTGTAAGGTAAAACCCAGTAGTTATTTTGAGTAACCAGCCCACTTTTGCTCCAGTTTTATTTCCACTTGTCTTGGTAAAGCAGACCTGAACCATCTAAAATAGGTATCAAAGAGATTTATTTTTTAATTTCTGTTGATAGGCTAGCCACTGAATTCAAATGACTGATTAATTAAATTGTTCTCCCCGTGTCTGTGTGGGTTTCCTCTGGCTACTCCGGTTTCCTCCCATACCACAGAAACATAGAGGTAAGTAAATTGGCTTTCCCCTAAATTGGTTATAGTAGACTATGATACATACACTTCACAATATACAGTAGACATATGACTATGGTAGGAATTAGATTGTGAGCAAGACAAGACAAATATACTCTGTACAGCACTGCGGAAGATATATCGGCACTATATACATACTAAATAAATAATAATTATTCATTAATTATTACTAATTATTGTCGAATTTCATCTCAACAGCGTTAACATGCAAACAAAATCAGTGATTTTTAAGAAGTTTTTAGTGGTGCAATCGGCTTAAACATGCCCCTGAGTTAGCGAAGGAGCCATTAACAAGACCTACACTTGTGCCAAAAAGAGGTACAGCACAACATAAGGGAGTGGTGTTGAATGGCAATGTAGTACCAACCATAGTGCTACAGTCACATAGTCCTTGGTATGCTCACTACCCTTTTAAAGTGTGGTGAAACTTCATATTGAATGAAAAAAATTCAAAAAGAAATTTCCTATTTAGCTTACCTATCCTGTTTTTTAGTGCTCACTGTCAGATTTAGGAAAAATGTAATATGAAAAAAAGAACATATGGTAATATTTCAAATGGTTTTCAACTTTACTGTTTCTCTGCGATGCCAAAAGTGACATGATTTTTTTTCTTTTTAACCCAGCTCAGTATTAATTTTCCCTCCCTACTTCCACAGTTTAATGTCCCTCCCACATCAAACATCACCTAGACAACAGGCTTACTTCACTGTGTAAATTCTTCGAAGGGAGGGGGATTCAGTTACTTTCTGGTCAGAGTACCCTTTTTTATCCAAAACAGGAACCTTTCTATTATTTGGATGCTGAGATAAGCTTGTTACAGTATCTAAAAAAAAAACTTAGTATAATACTGCTGCACAGTTCCTACAATTAGGGAAAGGCAACCAGACCAGGAATAAGGAAAAAGTAGTGGACATATAGGAACTAGAGATGGCTCGAACCTCCAATTTTCGGTTCGCAAACCTCGAACACGAACCTCCGCAAAAAGTTTGGTTCACGCGAACTTTTGCGAACCGCAATAGACTTCAATGGGGAGACGAACTTCGAAAATAAGAAACATTTATGCTGGCCACAAATGTGATGGAAAAGATGTTTCAAGGGGTCTAACATCTGAGTTTTTGCATGGGGGAGTGGGATACACATCAAAAGTCCCGGGGAAAAAACTGGATTTGACGCAAAGCAGCATTTTAAGGGCAGAAATCACATTACATGCTAAATTGGAGACCTAAAGTGCTTTCAAACATCTTGCATGTGTATACATCAATCAGGGAGTGTAATTAGAGTACTGCTTTACACTGATAGACCAAACTCACTGTGTAATGCACCGCACACAGCTTTTGTAGTGACGGCCATGCTGGACTGGTGCGCACCATGGCGAGAGTGCAGGCCATGGCGGTTTTCAAGCCCATATGGTCGCCGGGCTGAGGTAGCTCAATGACAGAACAACAGTGACTGTCCAGCTGATCGAATTTGATCTGTCCACAATGAAGCAACAACCTTATTATCTTGGGTGTGCCCCCCCCCCCCCGAGACACTCATATAGCCGTCGGTCATTGCTTCATTGTGATACGTAAGCCCCTTCACCGCGGCAAGGTAACGATCATGGAGGGGAATTGACACATGTACATACCTTTTGTTTTATTGTTGCAGCTGCAGTGCAGCCAGAAAAATTAGGGAGGCATGTACACGCACCAGAAAAATTATTATAGTGGCCGCTTCTAGCAGCGGTCTTAAAAATTCAGGAATCCGCCTGGAGTCCTGGACCCTGTTGGTGGTGGTGGAGAAGGCATTCAAGCAGCCAGCAGGCAAAGATGCTGTGTGGGGAGCGACTTAGTCTTGGAGCAGGCAGTCACACGGTGTGCAGGCAGAGATACTGTTTGTAAGGACTGACTTAGTCTTCTGGCAGGCCTGACCGTGCTTTGCAGACCACGTGGTCAGATGGACCCTTGACCCAACGCTGTGTGCCAGAGATGACACATCTTGCCTTTCAACATCACGATACAGTTTGGGTATCACCTTTTTTGAGAAATAATTGCGGCCTGGTATCTTCCACGGTGGTGTGTGGCTTTGCTTTTGTGTGCTGCTTTTCCTCAGGTGGTCATCCCATTGCAGTTTGTGCTTTGTCATCATGTGCCTTCATAAGGAAGTTGTCCCTACGTGGGTCTTGGTCTTTCCATGGCTCAATTTTTGTTGGTAAAGAGTACAGATGGCATTGACCTCATCTGAGGCAGACACACAAAAAAATTTCCACACCGCTGAGCCCTGGGGTGATGGCACTTTGATGGTGGTGGCCGACTGAGTGTTAAGTGGGGTGCCAGAATCACAGCAGGAGGAGGAAGATATGTCACGGTTCCGTGCAGAAGCTGAGGAAGATGAGGTGTTCTGTGTTAAATAGTCAACTACGTCCTGACAATCTTGGGGGTTGATGGCACGCGCCTTCTGAACACTGTACTTTGGTCCAGGGCCGCACGAAATCATGACAGCACAACCTCGAAGAGACCTACCGGGTGGCCTGCCTCTGCCTGTTTTGCCCATATTGGGGGGGATGAAGTCAAAGGTATGCACTGACTTGACTAATACAATGTGCAGTCACACAGGTGCAGTGAAAGGTATGCAGTGACTGGTATTATAATACAATGTGCAGCTGTCACACAGGTGCAGTTAACAGGTATGCACGGAGTGGTATATTACACAGCGTGCATTCACACAGGTACTGTGAATAATTATACAATGACTGGTATTACAAATTTGCAGCTGTCACATACACAGGTACCGTGAACAGGTGCAGTGACACTGCATGCGCTCACGTAGGTAGGTGGGTGCACTGAACAATAGGTAGGTATATGCAGTGATGGGTATTACAAATGTGCAGCTGTCTCTCACTCACACACACACACACACACACACACACACACACACACACACACACACACACACACACACACACACACACACACACACACACACACACACACACACACACACACACACACACACACACACACACAGGTACCGTGAACAGGTACAGTGACTGGTGGTATTAAATATCACACTGTGTGCGCTCACATGGGTAGGTGGGTGGGTGCACTGAACAACATGTAGGTATATGCAGTGATGGGTAATACAGATTTGCAGCTGTCACGCACACATGTTGGTAGTCACTGAATGTGCTGGGCCTGGCAATGGCACAGTAGGAATTACCAAGGGGCCAAGGTCCAGCAGCTGCGACTGACTGACAGGGCTGTATATGCAACACAAGTGTCTGTGGGACACACACACACACACACACACACACACACACACACACACACACACACACACACACACACAAATAGATCACAAGATCAACATTAGCTCTCAAAAGAGCTGTTGAGAATGAGGAGTGCTTTTTAGCAATAAGTATGAGCAAGAAGGAGCAACCTAACAAGCCTAACACAACACAAGAGCCTAACTAAGCTTTCCCTATGTCAGCAGGTTCTCTCCCTTCTCCAATTACTGCAGCCACACGAGTGAGTGAAATGGCTGACGCTGCCTGCTTTTTATAAGGGGGGTAGGGCTCCAGGAGGGAGTGTAGCCTGATTGGCTACCCTGTGCCTGCTGACTGTGATGTAGAGGGTCAAAGTTGATTCTAATGATGTAGCATAGGGGGCGGGTCGAACCGCCATAAAGTTCACGCGAACCACCGAAGTTCGCACGAATAAGTTACATAGTTACATAGTTACATAGTTATTTTGGTTGAAAAAAGACATACGTCCATCGAGTTCAACCAGTATAAAGTACAACACCAGCCTGCTCCCTCACATATCCCTGTTGATCCAGGGGAAGGCGAAAAAAACCCTTACAAGGCATGGTCCAATTAGCCCCTAAAGGGAAAAATTCCTTCCCGACTCCAGATGGCAATCAGATAAAATCCCTGGAGCAACATCATTAGGCATTACCTAGCAATTGTAGCCATGGATGTCTTTCAACGCAAGGAAAGCATCTAAGCCCCCTTTAAATGCAGGTATAGAGTTTGCCATAACGACTTCCTGTGGCAATGCATTCCACATCTTAATCACTCTAACTGTAAAGAACCCTTTCCTAAATAAATGGCTAAAACGTTTTTCCTCCATGCGCAAATCATGTCCTCTAGTCCTTTGAGAAGGCCTAGGGACAAAAAGCTCATCCGCCAAGGTATTATATTGCCCTCTGATGTATTTATACATGTTAATTAGATCCCCTCTAAGGCGTCTTTTCTCTAGACTAAATAAACCCAGTTTATCTAACCTTTCTCGATAAGTGAGACCTTCCATCCCACGCATCAATTTTGTTGCTCGTCTCTGCACCTGCTCTAAAACTGCAATATCTTTTTTGTAATGTGGTGCCCAGAACTGAATTCCATATTCCAGATGTGGCCTTACTAGAGAGTTAAACAGGGGCAATATTATGCTAGCATCTCGAGTTTTTATTTCCCTTTTAATGCATCCCAAAATTTTGTTAGCTTTAGCTGCAGCTGCTTGGCATTGAGTACGATTATTTAACTTGTTGTCAATGAGTACTCCTAAGTCCTTCTCCAAGTTTGATGTCCCCAACTGTATCCCATTTATTTTGTATGGTGCTAGACCATTAGTACGTCCAAAATGCATGACCTTACATTTGTCAACATTAAATTTCATCTGCCATGTATGTGCCCATATAGCCATCCTATCCAGATCCTGTTGCAATATGACACTATCTTCCTGAGAGTTGATGATTCTGCACAATTTTGTATCATCTGCAAAAATAGCAACATTGCTCACTACTGCATCTACTAGGTCATTAATAAATAAATTGAAGAGCACTGGACCCAGAACAGACCCCTGTGGGACCCCACTGCTAACAGTCTTCCATTTTGAGTACGATCCATTGACCACAACTCTTTGTTTTCTGTCCATTAGCCAGTTCCCTATCCATGAACACAGACTCTTCCCCAGTCCTTGCATCCTCAACTTTTGCACCAGACTTTTGTGGGGAACAGTGTCGAAGGCCTTTGCAAAGTCCAAATATATCACATCTACAGCATTCCCAATATCCATATTAGCATTCACTACCTCATAAAAGCTGAGCATGTTAGTCAAACAGGACCTGTCTTTAGTAAACCCATGTTGATGCTGAGAAATAAGATTATTTTCTACTATGAAGTCATGTATAGTATCTCTTAGTAACCCCTCAAATAGTTTGCATACAACTGATTTTAAACTTACAGGTCTATAATTTCCTGGATCAGATTTTTTGCCCTTCTTAAATAATGGAAAAATGTGGGCTGTACGCCAATCCACTGGGACTCTGCCAGTTGCAAGAGAGTCACAAAAGATAAGATAAAGGGGTTTATCTATAACTGAACTTAATTCCCTTAGGACCCGAGGATGCATGCCATCCGGGCCAGGTGCCTTGTCTATTTTTAATTTATTTAGTCTTACCTTCACTTCTTCCTGCGTTAAGTATTTAATATTACAGTTAGAAGATTGAGACTCTTCCGCCTCTGTAGTTTGCAACAGTGCTGTTTCTTTTGTGAAGACAGAAGCAAAGAAAGCATTTAATAACTCTGCCTTACCTTGGTCATCCACCATTGAGTTCCCATCCTCATCCTTTAGGAGTCCTATACAGTCAACCTTTCTTTTTTTAGAGTTAATGTACTTGTAAAACTTTTTTGGGTTAGATTTGATATCCTTAGCGATTTGTTTTTCAGCTTCAATCTTTGCCTGCCTAATTTCTTTTTTACAATTTTTATTGCACTCCTTATAATTGCTTAGTGCAGCCTCGGTCCCCTCCTGTTTTAAGACCTTATAGGCATTCTTTTTCCTCTTCATTTTATCTTTAACCTTTCTATTCATCCATCCAAGTTCGCGGGTGAACCGTTTGGGCCATCTCTAATAGGAACTAATTTTTTTTTATTTTTCCACCAGACACCTTTATGAAGACAATGAAGTACAGGGAAGTAGTGTGTAGGAGGATCCTGGTGTGTGAACTGGAGAAATCCGTGAGTGCTCACAGAAGCAGGGCCTGGGACAGGGGAGATAGTGGGTGTCATTGCTTATAGGTCGCCCAAGGTTTTTGTATCTATTCTCCTTCTCCGAAAAATGACTTTTTAAGATATTCCAGTTTTATTTCATATTTAAATCTACTTTTTAAGTTTAACTGTTTTATGGTTTTTGCTCAATGACACATTCATTGAAGTATGCCAGAGCTAAAATCTATTAACTATTGACCATTGTTATCTCTTTCCTGCTCTCAGAAGCCATTTTCTGCTAGGAAAGTGTTTTATAGTTGTAATTTCTTATCAGTGAGGGTCACACTGTAGTCTGACCCAGTCCAGTCCTGCCACTTGTTTACCTGATGTTTAACATTTTCAGGCAGAGAAAGAAAAAAGGAACACAGCATAGTTATTTGTGTGCTTGGCCCTGTACATTCCCATGTCTATCTCATCATGTCACATGTCACTTAGGGTATCCTTTAAGTGTGTCTAGCTCTCTGGTCCAAGTCAAAATATTACTGGTGGCCCCATGGTTTGTAGACATTCCACTGGTGGTGGAGTGACCCTGTTACCTTTATTAAGGCTAACTGAATATTGAGTGGTTGAGATATGATTGCCTTGTGTAGCCTGTTTATAAATCAAAGAATCCTACAAAAGGATGACATTCAGATGTGGAACTACATTCCCGGAAAAAAAGATTACAATTACATTTTCCAAAATAATAGTTTGTATGTCCTCTCAGTGTTTGCATGGATTTCCTCTGGGTACTCCAGTGTCCTACCACATCCCAAAATGTATCGATGAGTTAATAGTGTCAATTGAAATGGGTCATTTTTACTTTTGTGAATTTTCATGTAATATTTGCAGTTATGCAAAATTATGTTAATGGAATCCACTAATGTATTCCTGATCCACAATCTGATAATTGAGGTATGGCAACTGGAATCTTATCAATTAGCTTCTAAGTCAAGTCAAAAGTTTGAGTATTAACCCTTCAAGTAACCAATAAAACGTTTTAGCTATTAGTTTGATGCATTATAACCCAATGTAATGCTCTTTGGTATTGTTGTAAGATTTGAATTTGGGCCTATAAACATGTTTATTAAACTGTTTCAAATGACCTATATCCAGAAAATGTGAGTCTTGGGTAACATTTTTTTTGCTTGAAATGGTTTACATATGTTCAAATAATTTTATTTGACCTTTTGGCAGCATCTGGTCTTCCTTTCCACCAGAGTGCAGCGCTGTATAGAGATGTCGCGAACATAGAATTTTTCCGTTCGTGAACGCGAACTTCCGCAAATGTTCGTAAATAGGTGAATCTGCCAAACCGCCATAGACTTCAATGTGCAGGCGAATTTTAAAACCTACAAAGAATGTTCCTGGCCACAAAAGTGATGAAAAAGTTGTTTCAAGTGGTCTAACACCTGAACAGGTTTATGCCGGAGGGGGATCCATGGCAAAAGTACCACCAAAAATTACGGAGTTGACGCAAAGTCAGGTTTTAATCCCTAAAGGGCAGAAATCACATTATGGAAATGACAGGCATTTATCCTGTCAGCACATGGCATTGCCGCACCCGCCCTGAAAGGGTTAAGTGTGCATTTCTGCTGGCTCTGTCTTCCTCTAATTGCAGGGCCAGGTGTGCATTCCCCCAGGTGAAGGGGAAGGAAAATGCAGATGGAGCCGGATTGGTGCTCGGGTTGGCTGGCATCCCACTGCAGCCAATCAGTGGAGACTGAGGGATTTATACGCCGGGCTGATTGAAGCAGCTGCACCTGGAGCTTGAAGCAAAGAAGCTGCGTCCCCTCCCCCAGTCGCTGGCCAAAGAGTTGGGGTTATTTATGGGTAATGTCACCCAGTGGACATTTGGTTGGTTGTTTAATAAAGGGGTTCTTTATTAAGAATTTGATGTCATATATGATCTTCATTGTTTAATTTATCATTAATAAATTGGTTCATCTGGTTTATCCCCAATAAATGGCCACAGCCTTTCTCCAAGTTTGGTGGCTTGTGTTATTATTATTATTATGTTAAGTTGGTATGAAGGTTATGAAGGGCATAGTGGGGCGTGCAGTTCCATGTACAGCTCTGGGTGTCAGTGGGCTGTGGAGTGTCTCACACACAGAAATGCAATAGTACAATCAGAATATAGTGAAATAATAATGCACTGGAGTGGTTCTGTTCCTGCAACCTAATGAGGCAACAACAGTAGTGTGCACACAGCTCTGGGTGTCAGTGGGCTGTGGAGTGTCACACACAAAAAAAGCACAGGAGACCGATGTGCTAGTCCTCAAAAGGGCTGTTTGGGATGGGATGCTTTCACAGCAAGTGGAGGAACAAGAACACAGGCCTAGCTAATGCTTTCCCTACCTATCTGCAGCAAGTCTGACCCTGCTCTCACTAACAGTCAGCAGCCAGCAGAGCATTAATCCAATATGGCCACCGCAACTGCTTTTTGATAGGGGGCGAGGGTCCAGGAGGGGGTGCTAGCTGATTGGCTGCCATGTGTCTGCTGACTTTGAGGTAACGGGTCAAGGTTTAGCTCAATGATAATGTATAGGGGGCGAAACGAACACGCCAAATTTTCGCTGTTCGTCTCAAATGGGAACAGCAGATGTTCGCAGAATACTGTTCCCCGGCGAACAGTTCAGGCCATCTCTAGCTCTGTATGCTGACGTCGCCCTTTCGGGTTCCAATCACATGATGTGACGTGTTCGGGACCCAAAGGAGAATGTCCTGAGGGAAGCAGTACAGTACACACCACTGCCAGGTACTGAAAAACAACAATAAAGGGGGAAGGGGGAAGTTTGAATGTTATACCATAACCTGAATGTCAAGAGCACCTGACAAACCACTGATCTTCCATTTTTCTCCATGAAATGAATATGAAGGTCTACTTAAATTGCTCTGGCATATGGTTAAAGAGTACACTGAAGAAGCCCAGATAGTGTCCTGACTCCCTTGTTTTACTAACACCATTTCACATTTAGAGTTTGTGCAGGAAGAAGTGTCATTGTCTCTATGCCTGTGTATGCAAGATTATAATATTTGATTATTGTATGGATTAAAACCATATGTATTTTTAGAGCATTGTAACTATGTTGAAGTTATTTGAGCTGTAAGGTGGCGTAGTGGATAGCATTCTCATCTTGTACCATTAGAATCCAAGTTTGAAATTTGGCCAAGATGCAATTTTCCATGGCATTTGTATGTTCTCCCACCTTGCAATCAGTATTCAACAGGTTTTGCCAGGTTCTACGGTTCCTTCTCATGTCCTAAAACATACTGATAACTTAGTGTTTAGTTTTATATTTGGTAGAGAGTGTCTATTAATAATGAGCTTTGAACTTTATAAAATGTAATGTTGAGCCAGGTACTTTTCAGAAGGCAGTAGATGTCTCTAAGGTTTGTCTCTAAGATTTCCTAAGGAGCTAAATGTGAATATGAAAAATGAAGGTCATCTTTGATCAATTTAGGAAGGGCTACCAATACCATATGGAGAAAATCGAGCCTCATTGAGGTGAAACCAAATTAGCTGAGTATAATTTTTTAGTCATAATCATTAAATACTTCTAATACGTCTTCCAGCTTATTAATTATATTTCCTGTCAAGTCTTTTATCCTGCTAATTTGGGTTTGCACAAATTTGCCCTTGACCAGATTAGCAAAAAGCTTTCCTCTTCCTTAAAAAAAAAGCTAAATGTTCTTATAAGAAGTGTCCAGCTTTGCATACCACTAGTCTTGTGTTTACTAAAGTCCAGTTTTAATTTTTATTTTTTTTTACAAATAGCTTCCTAATTTACTAAAATTGGAGATTTGCATTTGAAGCCTCTGAACTACTGTCATGTATTTATTTCAGGGATAATGTATATGCTAGGATGTGCTCAATAATAAAAAATGGTGGCTGCCTCCCAGAACAAGAGGAAGCCCCAGGTATGTATAAAACTTTCATTCCCCCTCGTCTCAGGTTCAGTCTAAGTATGCTCAATAACCACTATATTTTACGATGTGTGCAAAAAACTTTGTGCAGAATGCACAAATTTGCAAAACTTTCATAATTTAAATGTCGGAATTACAACTCAAAATTGTGAAAATTAAATATGAAACTGAGAATTTGGAACTCTAGTCTCTTCCTTCATTAATGCAGCTGCCTGGAGCATGATCAGACTACACAAGATACAGACTATGAGCAATAACTCTAAGATTAGCCTGTCATAGACAATTTGCTAGGTGCAAGGTCTTAAGTCAAGTTTGTGTTATTTGTAAATTGGAATAATATGAGATCTAATGATGGCGATAGGCCAAAACCTGGTCAGGAACGGGCAATCCCTTGGTGTACCAATGATTTTATAAGGTGCACTTTACTTTGGGAATTGTGAAATACCTTATAAGTGTTTTGATGCAACAGGGCCCAGTTTGGATGGACCCACAATGTGCGTTTATGGCTTGATTTTATTGCTTTTAGAATAAATGTACCCCACTGTGGTTTTATATACCCGTAGTGGTGTCCACACATTCCTATTGTTGAGCACCGGGTGATTGCAGGCTATACAGTGGCTGGATCCTTAACTACTTCCATACCAGCAGCCTCTGCCCCCTTAAGGACCAGAGACTGCTGGCATGGTTAAACGCCGCTTCCTGACGTATAGCTGTACATACCCGCCACTCTCGCTGGTCACGACGCTGCCCCATTGCTGCAGGCTCCTCTCTCTGCTGTCTCTATGATGGCAAAGTGCTGACAGCCGGTCAGGATCCGCTTTCATTGGCTCCTAACGCTGTCTATCAATGGGAGCCAATGTGATTTGCTCTCCGTGATCACTCACAGACGGCTGAGCGGGTGCAGAGCGGCGAGACTGGCGGTATCGGCAGGGACGCGTGATTCAGTGCAACGTTGAATCTACGTCCAGTCAGGGCCGCAGCACCACCTGCTGGACGTAGATTTATACTGTGTCAGTCCGCAAACAGTTAACCTCCTTGGCGATTAATTTTTTCTGCAAAAATTGCAGAAATCCAATTTTTTAAAAAAAAATTTCTATGTTTCATGTAAAGCTACCAGAGTTGTAGCTACATCAAACTCCACTAGAGGGTGCATGTGTCCCTCTAGTTCGATCGTCGCCGGCAACAATAGCAAACAGGGGAACGCGTATATAACGCGCTCCCCTGTTTGGCTTCTCCTGTCGCCATGGCGACGATCGGAATGACGTCATGGACGTCAGCCGACGTCCTGACGTCAGACGCCTCTGATCCAGCCCATAGCGCTGCCCGGAACTCATTGGTCCGGGCAGCGCAGGGCTCTGGCGGGGTGGGCCCTCTTGCGCCGCTGCGTGCGGGCGATCGCCGCAGAGCGGCGGCGATCAAGCTGTACGCGCGGCTAGCAAAGTGCTAGCTGCACGTACAGCACTTTACAGGTTGAAAATCGCCCCACCAGGGGCTGAGATCTCCTCCTGCGCGGCATAACTCGAGCTCAGCTCGGGCTTACCGCCAGGGAGGTTAAACATACAGCACCGAAGACTATATGCTAATTTTGTGTTATTATTACAACACTTCACATTCTCCTTTTAATTGTCTGGTGTGAAATGGCATATTGGTAATACTCATGTCTTTCATTATATCGCACAATAACAATGTTACACTCACCTTCATCATAGCACTGCTTAAAAGTCTGCTACACATAAACTAACCTGGTCTGTAATAAATCACCACCAAAAGGGCTTGCAGTCAAGTAAAGCAAGCTTAAAATTCTCTAGAAACCCTAGATGCTATAAAATAGATTTTTTTTTTTAAGCTAAAGACTTCTGGCTAGTATGAGCATTATTAATTTACTAGGCTTAATTAAATTCTCTACAATGGTCTGGTGCACTGTGGAGTCCCTGTCTGGAAAATAATGTACTCACCAAGCATTTCACCATCTATATATCTTCTCTCAGCGAGTTCACCCTGATGTAAACATGAACTAGATACATAGCCTGCAGTTCTGCTGCAAATATGAAAATGATTGTGAAGTTATGGCAAATCAAGCATGTACAATGAAAAAAATCACACAAAACTGACATCAAATTTCTGCACAGGATTAATGTTGACAAAAAAAATAATGTATAGTTTTGCTTTAAACAGGGGCATTGTAAGAAAAGTACAGTCATTGCACCCCTCTCGTTACACCCACTCCACTCCTCAAGACAATTTGTGTTATTATTACTTGCTGTGCTTTGCAGCATTTTAGGATTTTAGGCTCTGTTCCCACTAGAGAGGAAAACGGACTTTTTTTTGTCCATTCTCCGCTTATTGCTAAGTGGAGAGTGAATGGCCAGGGCCGGTTTTCTCATGAAGCAGGGTGAAACATTTGCATCAGGTGCAGAGATAACAGGGGCAGCATTTTTGTACTGTGTTTACACTAACAGCATGCAGTCAGAGTAGGAGGAGAAGCGAGAGGAGAGCAAGGTGAAGAGGTTATCATTGGGGAAAAGCAGCTTGTTGTGCTGTGTGAGGAGTCTGACAGTCAGTGAGGAGGGGGAGGCAGGAGAGCAGCAGTGTTTCATTTGACTTGAACAGCAGAAGTGAGGAGGTAGCACTGCTGTCCGGACTGAGGAGGAATGGAATGACTGAGGGTGAGCAGTTTGTTTGTCACAGGCTCACAGCCAGCCATTGTGTTATTGTGTTGAGCTGCAGCATGTCATGCAAAAACATTAAATGAAGCAGAGTAAATTGTCGAGTGCAGTGTGTGTGATCATTCCAAATCGAGGAAGCGGGAGGGGAGGGAGCATCCTCATAAGTTTGCCTCATGCAGCAAAAAGTCTAGAACCGACCCTGTGAATGGCCATTATGTAACATATATACATAGGAACTGTTCACACTTGTCATGCTACAATGGATCTACTGGCATAGGCAAACGCGAGGGGGTGGTAGGGGGGGGGGGATTACAGCTGCTCAGAATTCCCCCTCAGACCAGGGCCGGTGCAGTGTCTGGAGAAAGGCAAAAGTTGAGACACCAGATTATCTGCAGCTCACAGCACCGCCCCCTTTCTTTCCCTGCTACAGCTGACTTTGGGTGGAGCAGCAGTGTGTGTACAGAGCATGGAGCAGCAGTGCATGTACTCAGCATGGAGCAGCAGTGTGTGTACAGAGCATGGAGCAGCAGCGTGTGTATAGAGCATGGAGCAGCAGTGTGTGTACAGAGCATGGAATAGCAGCATGTGTACAGAGCATGGAGCAGCAGCATGTGTACAGAGCATGGAGCAGCAGCATGTGTACAGAGCATGGAGCAGCAGTGTGTGTACAGAGCATGGAGCAGCAGTGTGTGTACAGAGCATGGAGCAGCAGCATGTGTACAGAGCATGGAGCAGCAGTGTGTGTACAGAGCATGGAGCAGCAGTGTGTGTACAGAGCATGGAGCAGCAGAGTGTGTACAGAGCATGGAGCAGCAGTGTGTGTACAGAGCATGGAGCAGCAGCATGTGTACAGAGCATGGAGCAGCAGCATGTGTACAGAGCATGGAGCAGCAGTGTGTGTACAGAGCATGGAGCAGCAGTGTGTGTACAGAGCATGGAGCAGCAGCATGTGTACAGAGCATGGAGCAGCAGCATGTGTACAGAGCATGGAGCAGCAGTGTGTGTACAGAGCATGGAATAGCAGCATGTGTACAGAGCACGGAGCAGCTGCATGTGTACAGAGCATGGAGCAGCAGCATGTGTACAGAGCATGGAGCAGCAGTGTGTGTACAGAGCATGGAGCAGCTCTGGTGAACTTAACAGAGTCTGGTATGAGCACAGCCCTGTGCCGAGCTGTGTGAATGCTTCACTTTCCCCTTCATTACCAACGTTGGCTGTCCTCATTATTATCTGTATCCAAACGGCTCCTGATCAATCCCGTTGTCGACCAGGAGCAGAACAGACACTTAGCGAATAATTGTCAAATTCTGTCAGTTGGATGGGAAATTGCATTAGGTGTACCCAGCATGATGTCCTACCATATTATTATACTGTATTGTGTGTGGCTGAGGGAGACCTTTCAGGAATCCCCTCCTTGAAAATCCTGGGTTTGCCCCTGACTGGATCCATTGGATCAGTTGGACTATTTAATCAAATTAACACTTCTTCTCTAACAAAGCTTAAACCATCTTTAATGTAACTCCACTTCCAATGTCAAATAAACAGACTCAAGATTTAGTGCAGTTGTCCATTAAAATATTGATTTTACTTCAAACAAGCTTACAGAGACAGCTTGCGTCCTTCAAGTGACATGGTGAATATGTAAGGTACACACAGCAAAAAAAAAACCAAAAAAAAACATGAACCTAAGACCTGTGAAGGTGAAGTCACAATCCAGAGTGTGGTGTTGTAACTATGGCAACATACACATTGGGAAACACCATGTTGTATAAATATTGACAACAAAAGGAAGGTAAACCCTTCTCAGGGTCTGCCTGAAATATACTATGGATTACACGTTCAATTATCAATTTACAAGACACTAGCCATAATAACAGATCATCATGAGCTGACAATGTAATTGATAAAGAGAATTCAGACAAATACAGTGGCTCAGCACTCATGTCTGGCTCCTTGCTACTTTGGACATTAAGCTGGTATACACATCCATTTTTGAATGGGATAATTGGCTAATTTTACCACTTCCATGTAGTATGAAAGCTTTCCTATGCAATCTGTTCATAGTATTTAGAATCTGTTGGCACCTCCTGCTCAGGGCTGGATTTCTGGAAAGGCTACAAAGGCCCGGGCCTTGAGCGGCTGCAGCCAAAGGGGACACCTGGATATGAAATGGGGGTTGCTACATTTGAAAGAGATGGCTGAAAAAAAACACATGAAAATGGAATCTTGAGACCCAAGAGAGCTGTACATGAAAGAGAGGGCCTACATTACATAGATGTTACACATGGAAGAGGGCACTGCACATGGAGTGGGAGGAGGAGGAGTGCTGCTGCTAGAGATGGCCCGAACCTCCAATTTTAGGTTCCCGCAAAAGTTCGGTTTGCGCAAATTTTCGCGAACCGCAATAGACTTCAATGGGGAGGCGAACTCTGAAAACTAGAAAAATGTATGCTGGCCCCAAAAGTGATGGAAAAGATGTTTCAAGGGGTCTAAAACCTGGAGGGAGGCATGGCTGAGTGGGATAGATGCCAAAAATCCCGGGGAAAAATCTGGATTGGACGCAAAGCAGCGTTTTAAGGGCAGCAGAAATCACATTGAATGCTAAATTGCAGGCCTAAAGTACTTTAAAACATCTTGCATGTGTATACATAAATCAGGGAGTGTAATTAGAGTACTGCTTCACACTGACACACCAAACTTACTGTGTAACGCACCGCAAACAGCTGTTTGCGTTGTGACGGCCGTGCTGGACTGGTGCGCACCATGAGATTGCTCTTCCTCACTCAGTGATGTAAGGTAATGTCAGACGCCGGGCAAGGGGGTGACTGGCAGACATTGGCTTCTTCCGCTCAAAAATTTCCCTCACGGACACTTGGCTGCTGCTGTGTGCAGTGGAGCAGGAACCGCTCAAGTTGAGAGGCGGAGTGGAGAAGGGTGGCTGTGATTGTGAAGGTGCAAGGGAGAAAGCGGCTGAAGATGATGCACCTGAAGGAGGAAAAGGAGAAGGAGGGTGGCTTTTCTTTTGTGTGCTGCTTTTCCTCAGGTGGTCTTTCCATTGCAGTTTGTGCCTTTTCTCCATGTGCCTTCGTAAGGCAGTTGTCCCTACGAGGCAGTTGTCCCTTTCCACGGCTCAATTTTTGGTGGCAGAGCATTGCTCTGATCTGAGGCAGACACACAAAAAAATTTCCACACCCCTGAGCCCAGGGGTGTTGGCACTATGGTGGCATCAGCAGCTGACGTTGAAGGGCATGTTGGCCCGTGCATGTTGGATCCGTATAATCATAATCATCATATTCATCCTCCCCAGCTTCACTTGCCTCAGACACCTCATAAACGGCACCAACAGCAGGTACTTCATCATCCTCCCCCTCACACCTTACGTCCATAGTGTCGCCTAACTCAGACATATGAGGTGGTGTAACTTGCTTAG
Organism: Hyperolius riggenbachi; assembly: GCF_040937935.1. Taxonomy (NCBI): domain Eukaryota; kingdom Metazoa; phylum Chordata; class Amphibia; order Anura; family Hyperoliidae; genus Hyperolius; species Hyperolius riggenbachi. The sequence goes on from NC_090646.1 coordinate 90,573,035, forward strand.
CGCCTTCATCTTCATCTAACAATAATGGCTGTGTGAATCAGTTAATTCCCCAGCAAATAACTCCTGCGAAGTGTCAAATGCAGCGGATGTGGTGCTTGTAGTAGCGCTGGTGGCTGCGTAAGATGAGGTGTTCTGTGTTAAATAGACAATCTTGAGAGTTGATGGGACGTGCCTTCTTCAGAGCACTATACTTTGGGCCAGGGCCGCACGAAATCACGTCAGCACGACCTCGAACAGACCTGCCGGCTGGCCTGCCTCTGGGTCTGCCTCCGACTCTGTCTCTGCCTGTTGTTTTGTCCATATGGGGGGGGGGGGTGACGTGAAAGTTATGCACTGACTTGACTAATACAATGTGCAGTCACACAGGTGCAGTAAAAGGTATGCAGTGACTGGCATTAGAATACAATGTGCAGCTGTCACACAGGTGCAGTTAACAGGTATGTACGGACTGGTATATTACACAGTGTGCGGTCACACAGGTACTGTGAACAATTATGCAATGACTAGTATTGCAAATGTGCAGCTGTCACACAGGTACCGTGAACAGGTGCAGTGACTGGTATATAATATAACACTGCTTGCGGTTCCGTAGGTAGGTACACTACTGAACAGGTATGCAGTGATTGGTATTACAAATGTGTAGCTGTCACACACACACAGGTACCGTGATCAGGTGCAGTGACTGGTATATAATATAACACTGCATGTGCTCATGTAGGTAGGTAGGTAGGTGCACTGAACAGGTGGGTATGCAGTGATTGGTATTACAAATGTGCAGCTGTCACACACACAGGTACTGTGAACAGGTGCAGTGACTGGTGGTATATAACACTGCGTGCGCTCACGTAGGTAGGTAGGTAAGTAGGTGCACTGAACAGGTGGGTATGCAGTGATTGGTATTACAAATGTGCAGCTGTTACACACACAGGTACCGTGAACAGGTGCAGCAACTGGTTGTACATAACACTGCGTACGCTCACGTAGCTAGGTAGGTGCACTGAACAGGCGGGTATGCAGTGATTGGTATTACAAATGTGCAGCTGTCACACACACTGGTACCGTGAACAGGTGCAGTGACTGGTGGTATATAACACTGCATGCGCTCACGTAGGTAGGTAGGTGCACTGAACAGGTGGGTATGCAGTGATTGTTATTACAAATGTGCAGCTGTCTCACACAGGTAGTCACTGAATGTGCTGGGCCTGGCAGTGGCACAGTAGGAATTACCAAGGAGCTAAGGTCCAGCAGCTTCGACTGACTGTCAGGGCTGTATATGCAACACAAGTGTCTGTGACACACACACACACAAAAAAAAAAAGATCACAAGAACAACATTAGCTCTCAAAAGAGCTGTTGAGGATGAGGAGTACTTTTTAGCAATAAGTATCAGCAAGAAGGAGCAACCTAACAAGCCTAACACAAGAGCCTAACTAAGCTTTCCCGATGTCAGCAGGTTCTCTCCCTTCACTAATTACTGCAGCCACACGAGTGAGTGAAAAGGCTGACGCTACCTGCATTTTTTAAGGGGGGGGGGCTTGAGGAGGGAGTGTAGCCTGATTGGCTACCCTGTGGCTGCCGACTGTAATGTAGAGCGTCAAAGTTGACCCTAATAATGTCGTACAGGGGGCAGGTCGAATTCGTAAATAGTTCGAGGTTCATCGCGAACGCGAACCACCGAAGTTTGCGCAAACAAGTCTGCGGTCGAACCGTTTGGGCCATCTCTGTTGATATGGCTCTATGTAATAGGGCTTGGACCAGTACAACAGATTAACCAAACAGCTTTGTGTGATCCAAACCCACAAGGAAAGTATAGGGGACTAAAAGAGGCCGAAAAGCCCTCCGACTAAAAAGCAATGCATGGTGCGAAGGAAAATCACGCCTTGCATTGCATTTTAGTAGGAAGGCTTTTTGGTCTCTTTTAGTCCCCTATTATTATTATTATTTATGTATAAAGCGCCAACATATTCTGTGGCGCAGTACAAAGTAGGAAAGCAAACAAGGGGTACATAATGATACAAAAAATGATATATATATCAAATATGGACTTTGGTACAAAATACAGAACTGGTGATTAAGACTTAGTCAGTCCCCACACACAGCATCTCTGCCTGCATGCCGTGTGACTGCCTGCCCCAAGACTAAGTCAGTCCCCACACAGCGTCTCTGCCTGCCGGCCGCTGCTGCTTGCACCAAGACTAGGTCAGTCCCAACACAGCGTCTCTGCCTGCCGGCCACTTGACTGCCTTCTCCGCCACCACCAACAGGGTCCAGGACTCCAGGTAGATTCCTGAATTTTTATGGCCGCCGCTGCTAGCAGCGGCTGCTACCAAACATAATGATAATTTTTCTGGTGCGTGTACATGCCTAATTTTTCTGGCTGCACTGCAGCTGCAACAACAAAACAAAAGGCATGTACATGTGTCAATTCCCCTTCGTGATTGTTACCTTGCTGCGGTGAAGGGGCTTGCGTATCACAATGAAGCAATGACCGGCTATATGAGTGTGTTGGGGGGCACACCTGACCCAAGATAATAAGGTCGTTGCTTCATTGTGGACAGTTGTTCTGTCACTCATTGAGCTACCTTAGCCCGACCATATGGGCTTGAAAACCGCCATCGCCTGCACTCTCGCCATGGTGCGCACCAGTCCAGCATGGCGATCACTAGCAAACAGCTGTTTGCGGTGCATTACACAGTGAATTTGGTCTGTCAGTGTGAAGCAGTACACTACTCACACTAACTACTGATTCATGTAAACACGCAACATGTTTTAAAGCACTTTAGACCTCCAATTTAGCAATGCAATGTGATTTCTGCCTTTTAAGGATTATAACTCTGCTGAGTGTCAAATCCATAATTTTCCCCGGGACTTTTGGCATGTATTCCACTCCACCATGCCCTCCTCCACCCCTTGAAACATCTTTTCCATCACTTTTGTGGCCAGAAACAGTGTTTGTAGTTTTTCAAGTTCGCCTGCCCATTGAAGTCTATTGCGGTTCGAAACATTTGCAGGTTCGCAAACTGTTTCGGAAGTTCGAGTTCGAGGTTCGCGAACCGAAAATTGGAGGCTTTGTATATCCTGCTCTTTGTTGGTAAAATCTCTATCCTGTAATATCTTGTCTAAAAGCTTTCCTCCCAAGCAAAGAGCACCAAATTGTAATACAACCTTAGGAAAGACTAGGTTTTAGTACTAAAATATAAGGAAATATGTATTTAAACATGCACAAGTTAAGGACCTGTTAAGAAGAGTTTTTTTTTCCTGAGCACAAATTGACCGCAGCAATGTCCATGGCTTCTTACTTCATATTGGGCCAAAAACAATTGTTATGAACAAGCCTGTTATCTCCTGCAGAGCGCAAGGTACCTACATGCCTACCAAGTTGGTAGCCATAACTCTAAGACGAAATCCAATGAAACAAGTTAATGACAGCTCCCATGTATTGAAGGGTGTGTGAGATTTAATCTTGGCACAATGACATGTCACTCGCATGATGAAACATTTACGTGAAATGACTGATGTGCTGTTATGGCAGGGTGAGGAATTTCCCAGATTACCCTCTGCCCACTAAAATAAGAACCCTACCACTGCATTACCTGATTAACAATGTGCTTTTTTTAGCCTAGAATTTTCTTCCGAGGAATGTTCTTATCTTCCCTTCATCAGTAATACTACATTCACTTGGCGACTGTATAACATAGTTGTTTGCTTCTCCCGTTTACATTTATTAGATTACCTCTATATTGGATGCAAGTAGATAGCTTGACTTATGCTGGTCAGCCTATCTGTCTCCCCTCACCAGAGCTGCTATATTAATTTGTTCTACTGAGGTCCCTGAGGGTCTTTAAACCTGCTGGATCACCTGCTGTGTGCAAAACCTCCTGAATATTCCCACTGTTAAGAATGACCTACTTTTAATCCCTCCAACGCACTGTATGCTAAGCATGCTCATTCTGTCACTCCCTGGAGGCCTTACCTTGCCTGCAGTTCATACTTTATCTACATCTTGTAAATCTGTGACTTCACCATATCAGACTCCCTTCTGGATATTAGAGATGAACTCAAGGTACAAATATTGTTTTCCTTGTTAAGTAGGACTGCCATGTTTATTAAAATAATAATCTTGCCCTCAGGATCTCTGCAGATTTACACAAGTACAAAGTGTAGAGATGTAACTGAAGATATGACCTCAGATGAACATGTAGTGGTTCTGTCCCCTAAAACATCACATCTGCTACTTATTTCTTCTCTGCGGTTTGCTGTTTCTTTGTTCCATCACTCCTTATTTAGAGGTAATATTATTTTGAGGTAAACAGTTCAGGGTAGGATTTCTACAAAGGCCGCAAAGCCCTGGGCCTGGGGCGGCTGAGCATGAAAGAGGAGTGGCTTTATATGGAAGATAAAGCTATAATTGGAAAAGGGAGCCTTTAAATGGCAGTAGGGTGCTGCTGTATGAAGAAGCTTTACTTTCAAGAGAAGGACTGCATTACATGAAGGGGCTGCACATGGAATGGGAGAGAGTCGTTGCACATAGATGGGGAGCCACAAGAAAGTTGTCTTAAAGGTGGGAAAAGAATAAATCCAGCCTTGGGTAACCCACTAAATATGTTCCACCAGTCATGCAACATGTGCTATATCCAAAACAACAAGGGCTATTACATTCTAAAGAAAAAAGGGCAATAGATCAGCAACTTCTAGTGTTAAAATATAACAATACTATATTTCATGATACAATGTAATTCATAAAACCAAATGCACAAAGAATATACAAAGTCCATGAAGATAATACCCTGGTTGAGATTCGGACCCCAGAACTGCAAGGCAAGAGTGAGATCCCCTACCTACACCAAAAATATCACTGCTACGCACAACAATCACAAATACTTTCCATAAGTGAGGCTTGGTTACAACTCTGTCTGTCACTCAGAAAGAGCTATATACTAGGTTAATTGCAGATCAATTCTAGCTGACTAAAGTCTCACTCCATGTGCATATAAAACAGGCAAGTTCAGAGCAAAAAGTAAAATTACGCTGAAGCCATAAACAGTGCAGTCATAGCATCTTCACTGCTTTTTTCCCCCCGTTCCATCAAAAACTCCCCAAACCCTGCCTTCCATAGAGTGAGGGTAATTAATATATTGCACTTATGGCAGTAAAATAGTCCAGCATGGCTGCATATAAGCTGGATTTCACAGCTCTGTACATTGAAAGGGATTATTTTCTTTGCTTGTTTTGTTTAAGACATCCAAATAAAGGTACCAGTATACTGTATGAAGGGCTGAGGAATCTCATGAGGAAGCATATAGCAGTAGGCTTCTCGTCAGCTCCACCCAGGAACACCTTTTTATTGTTATTTTTCCCCATTGCTAAGGTCGAATGCTGTTTTCCCCTGACAGGCTCAGCCAATGGATAACTGTTCAGGCCTCACATTTCACACATTGTCTTCCCTCTGCACTTTGGTGGCTGCATGGAGCGATTTGTTTATAGCTGCTATCTATGGGCTGCTTAATGGGGTCAAAAACAATGAAGACTTTTATCAATGCACCCCCTACTCAATTAAACCTAACTATCACTCTCAGCTATGCTTTCAGTTTACAGACTGTTCAAATTTGCAAGTAATTTTTTCATTGGTCAAGGCAGGAATAGTACACTGGGGTATTTAAAGATTATGAATATGGGAAACGTGAATCATTTCTGGACACTGGTGGTTTTAGACAAACAAATTGATGTAAGGGAATTAGTTGTATGATTTCACAGTATGATACGGTTGGAAGAGAGACCTTTGCTCATATGAAATTAACATTTTCTCCTGAGTTATCTCCCAAGAGATAGTTTTCATATTCCGTTTAAAATAAGTTTTAGGCTAAGTTCACAGTTGACGTTGCGTTTCTGGTGCGACGTTAAGGTCGCACCGCAGGTAGTAACGCAATGCAAAAGCATAATGTGTTAGTACACGTTATGCTATATTGTGTTGCGTTTAGCTGTCATTTCAACGTGAACTTAACGTTGCATCAAATGCGCCGTTATCGTGGCATCCTGATGCCACGATAAATAACTCATGAAAGAATAAAGTTACCTTAAAAAACCAAGCAGACCATTGTTTTTCTTGTGAAATTCCGAATAAGTTTGATGTGTCACATGACCCTCTTCCTATTGAAAAAACAAAAGTTGAATTCAAAATGGCCAACTTCAAAATGGCCACCATGGTCACCACCCATCTTGAAAAGTTTCCCCCCTCACATATACTAATGCGCCAAAAACTGGAAGTTAATATCACCAACCATTCCCATTTTATTAAGGTGTATCCATATAAATGGCCCACCCTGTAGAATATCGTTAAAATTAGCAATATTCTACTACTGAATTCTGATAGTAAAATATTGGTAATCTTTACTGATATTTTACTAAGATGAAACCTAACTCTACTCTCGCATAAAACCCTCCCTCTATCGATGCCTAGCACAGAACCGTCCCTCTACCAATGCCTAATCTTTAACCCCACCTTGTGGCACCTAACCCTAACCTCCCATGCCTGGTGGTGCCTAAACCTTAACTTACTTCCCCCGCTGCGGAGCCATGATTTGCAGCTATGAGAGCACAGTTGGGCTCGGGAAAGCACCCAACTTTTCTCTTATTGCAACACACTGGTACGCACTAATGATACATGACTCCATTGTGGCCATGGAGACCTAACGCTGGAATCGGCGATTAGACGAGTTAACCCTCTTTGTTAAGCCGATCACAACTTTGCAGCAAGGGAGGGAAGGAGGAGGGAGATACGGCTGCCCAGCGACAGGCCGGATTCACAGGGTATGCGCGCCCGCAGACTGTAGTTTGCACAGCCCTGTCCTGGGAGATCATTAAAGGATAAAGGTAGGTAAAGAATACTGTCAAAATTATTTTAAGTATTTCATGCTTGCTGGAGGCATTGTATTGGTAAGGTGTGGAAATATCACCTGGGGAAAAAAAACTTAGGAAAAACAGTGACTTGAATAAAGGCCATTACATTGCTTACACAGACAATAGTAAAACAACTGTGTGCTGAGAATCAACCCCAATACTGTGTAAAATTGTGGTGATAGCTATTTCTTCTGTATAATCTTTAGTGTGCCTGGCCTGTCACTTCAAAGCTATGTCACTGCCATGACATTGTACCGACTTTGCTTTTTATTAACAGATGTTATTGATCTATGGCTGAGGATACGGCAAGGTTCCCTCGTGCAGATCCATCTGTACATCATGACCCCTCCTAAAGCCTACAGAACAAATAGACTATATTAATATTAATGGCATACCGAACAGGAGTGATAGCTGGAACTAGTAACAAGCTATTTTCATTAAACTGGAAATGCCTTTAACAATCAGCTGGGCACCTATACTCCTTCTCCTCCGAATACAATGAAGAAGCCATCGTAATGATATGCCCTTGTTAAAAACATCAGGGGACCGGCAGAAGGAGCAATCAGGCCCTCGTTATAATCATTTATTCATAAAGGACCCACTTATTTTTCCAGTGGAGATTATCCCATAGAAAAGGGATAGAGGGACCAGCCTGAGACAGAGCTGATGCTTTCCATGGGATGCTCTTATAGGAGGCGCACTGCTCTGAGCCATCAGACACACTGGCTCTGTATATTGAGTATATCACGAAATGAAAAATCTATCTTCCGTTATTCAGGCCATAGAGGAAGCACTGAGCAGTGGCAGCCTGCATTACCCTCCTATGTACTGTGCAAGGAAAACAACAAGGAATAATGCATGAGGAATTAAGCTTTAATGCTTTCAATGTAAATGGTCTAGAAAGAATACGGAGACAAAGACAAAAGTTGGGTAGGTGCCATTGTGAGTATGGCGAGACATGTGGCTGAATTACATCATAATAATCGGTTACTTAAAGCAGACCTGAACACCGAGCTTCCTCTCTGCTCCAAAAGATGCGCAATAGCATAATAACCTTTAAAGAAAAACATTTCTATGTTACCGCTGGAGCTGGACTGGACTGTTTCTATTTCCAGCTTTCATGGAAGCAGACATATTGTTAACATCCTGTGCTTTCAAATGAGCTTATCTGCCTTAACCTCCCTGGTGTTCAATTTCCCCAGGATTTCTGTACAAAATGTGATCTAATTCATTTTCATGACCTTTTTTTTTCCTGTAACTTGCCAAAATGTGTCAAGCAAGAATCTACAGTAGTGCACAGTGCAGGAGGGTATTGACGTGTATGCACATCATTACTGTTCACAGCATATATTGTATTGACGTGTATATCTGTCAATACCGCCAGGGAGGTTAACTACCATGGCAGTCAGGTGACCCGGGGAGAGATCAAATTACAATTTGTGATTAGAGATAAATGAAGGGGGGATTAGACAGGCTAAACTCTCTAAATATATACAGGGTGCATGTCTCTGTTTTCCTTCAGTCCTGTGCAAGAGTTCAAGTCCACTTTAAAGACGAACTTAACCCAATATTGATCAGTAACAGATATCCCCTTCCCCACAAAAAAATCTTTACCTTTTCTAGAATATATCATTAGGGGGGCTTGTGTGGCTGATATTGTGGTTAAACACCTCCCACAGTGTAATGTCATGACTATGGTTGTGACAATTTGCTGTCTGTGAACCTCGTTGCATTTCTAACTGCCAAGCAAGCTATATCTACTTCTGAGCATAGAACTCTAATTAGAAACTAACATTCCATACAGATCATCTGGCAGAACTAAAGCTGTCGTCATGTGATACATTTCCGAATGTAAGTCAGGAAGAGGAAGGATTTTACAATGGGAAAACACTGACTAATCTATAAACTATAGAATCTTGTACATCTTATTAAACTTTGAATATTGGCAACTCATACCTGGTGTGATGAGCTATTTTTCCCAAGCTCTTGTGGACTTTTGGAAGTAAGGGAAGGGAGTGATTAGGGCCTCAATCGCAACACATGTAAAAAAGGTGCATCGGTAATTTGCGTGCAGGGGATAGCCACTAGTAGAATATCTGCGCTGCTTTTGCTGTTAAAAACCCCCTCCCACCCTTCTCATACTTTTTTGCGTGGAGAGACTCTTCCAGATCTTGGGGAACCCCTGCATCTTAACCACTTAAGGACCAGGGGTGTTTTGCAGGATCTGTGCTGCGTGGGCTCTCCTGCCCATAGCACAGATCAGGAATAATGCAGGGCGACTAGACTTCCCCCCTTTTTTCCCCACTAGGGGGATGACCTGCTAGGAGGGGTCTGATCGCCGCTGCTCCATATGGCCGAGCGGGGGGGCTCCTCAAAGCCTACCTCCGCAGCACGATTCCTCCCTCTCTCTCCTTCCCTCCTCTTCGGTTCCATAGGCGGCACAGGACGGCGATCCGTCCTGCGCCGCCTCTGATAGGCTTCACCCTATCAGATGCCGGTGATCCCCGGCCAATCAGAGGCCGGGGATCGCCAATCTCCTTTATGGCGCTGAGCCGTAAGATGTACAGAGCCGTATTGATGTAAACAGCGAGGATTTCTTCGCCGCGTGTTTACAATTAGCCTGCGAGCAGGCTGTTCACGGAGACACCCTCCATGAACTGACATGGAACGGCCATTTCCATGTAAAACCACAAGCCGTCTATCGGCATTAGGCGGTCGTTATGTAATCTTAGAAATTATGTTACTTATGCTATTTTGCTAGAGAAGAAAAAACATGCCCTTTTTCATTTGTAAGAGTTTACGCTTTAGGATGTAATAAATAACCAATCCTGACCATAGCAGTTTCTAAAATTATTAAATTAAACCTCAGGTGTAAAACTACACAGAAGAGATTCCACTGTATCATTATCTAATTAACAAAAACAAAACCAACATAGAGAAGCCATGCATGAGAAGCTAAGTACCCTTCATGGTTCATTCGCTTGTAGAAGTACTTTAGCAGCAATCTCTAAACACCTGAGATACTGTTCAGCGAGAGAATCCTAAGAGTCATTGTTTCAGAGATGCTAGCACCAGCTCTTCTTGCACCAACCATCATCCCTCATTCAAAGTCACTTAAATCTTTCGTCTTACCCATTTTGTCATTCACTTCCATGATACATATGTCGTCCAAAGCTGAGCAGTCCTTATATAAGCAACTCTGCGTAGTTACATCACACTACGTCACTGGGGGACTTGTTTACTTTCAAACATTTTTTGGCCACCCAGTGCTCATATTGTATGTACTGTATTTCAAATTAAATTTTTTTAGTTATAGTTGTCCCATAAAACACCTAGTAAAGTTATGCGCTATAGCATTCCTATGTTTCGTCATGGGGAAGTTTTTGTTCTGCCCCCACCCTGGGCCGGGCCGAGGCAGAGGCAAGAGAGGCTCCAGCCTCAGGGAGCAGTGTAGGAGGGGTCACACAAACCACTCTCAGCTATCATTCCCCTATTGTGTTTGAAGCAGAAAGAAATATGAAAAGGAGGATACATGGCAGTGACTGCAAGCCAGATAACTAGAGATTAAGGTGTTGGGGGCCCTGGGGTACCTCTTAGTCTAATAGCAATCAGTGTGTGATGGCTGGAGTGGGAGGGATGGAGGGGCGCACTTTAGTGTCTCAGCCTTGGGTGCTGGAGGACGTTGTCTCTGTCCCCACCCCAACCCAACCTCCAACCTTATCTTGCCTTTTTATCTATCATTCACTGTTACCCTCTTTTTCTGATTATCTCTCTATAGTTCCTGCACTTCATTACATAACAGTGGTGGGAGAGACAGCAGTGATTGCTGAACAGAAACAGATGGAGGAAAATGGCAGTAAGTGACACAAAGTGCTATCTATAGTCTTTACCATCTAGGACTCTACAAAATCCCAATATAGCGCTACACAGGCAGCACACAGAGGTCAGGCAGATGTCAGGGAGAGAAGGTGGAGAAGTAAAATAATTGAGTTTAGAAAGTGAGAAAGTACACAGTGCCTATTATCACTGCTTCAAAGCACTTCAAAACACATTGCTTTCCATTTCATTTTCCATTTGGAGTAGCTCTGTAAAGCTGCCCCAGTTTTATACGATACAATGTGCAAAGGTATGCTTTTATAGATGGCTATTGTTGTTTAATCCGGGGTTTTTCCTTTTTTTGTGTTCAAACAATGCTGACCTGGTAGAAATGGGACAGATGGCAATTTTCTGCCAAGTATTTGCTTTATCAGCAACATCGTATTCAACGATAAAAGTTTCCCTTTTCATCTTCCACTGAGCATCGAGGCATTAATCCTTCCCAATGTGCCGCTAACTAGAGCTGGAGGGCAAGGGAGACATCTTCCTTTGTTTGAGAGAAACATTAGAAGCCTTATAGGACTGGTGGCACCACTGACACTTCAACATGCTTATCAGTTTCACTCGCTGATGGGCTGACTGTTGTTTTCAGAGGCTTATCCTTTAAAGGGACACTTAAGTCAAACAAAAAAAAATGAGTTTTACTCACCTAGGGCTTCCAATAGCCCCCTGCAGCTGTCCGGTGCCCTCGCCGTCTCCCTCCGCTCCTCCTGGCCCCGCCGGCACCCACTTCCTGTTTCGGTGACAGGAGCTGACAGGCTGGGGACGCGAGTGATTCTTCGCGTTCCCAGACACATTAGCACCCTCTATGCTGCTATATGGTATATGATATATGCTATAGTAGCATAGATGGCGCTATTGTGGCCAGGAACGCGAAGAATCACTCGCGTCCCCAGCCTGTCAGCTCCTGTCACCGAAACAGGAAGTGGCTGCCGGCGGGGCCAGGAGGATCGGAGGGAGACGGCGAGGGCACCGAACAGCTGCAGGGGGCTATTGGAAGCCCAAGGTGAGTAAAACTCATTTTTTTTGTTTGACTTAAGTGTCCCTTTAATCAACACTTTTTCTTTATTAAAGAAATGTGTTATTATAAATGTTTGTCTTTAATAAAAATGTGTAAGCCATTTTATGGCCAGCTGCTCCCACTTTCATACTATGATTAGCAGAGGTTAAGGTCCCTTCCAAAAGAATGGCCTTATTGCAGTAGAAGGGTCTAGTATGAAATTCTTTGCATGCAAACTGTTTTGGAAGCTAACTTCCTCCATTAATGTTAATTTGGTGCATCTGTTTTGAATGCAAGATATGTACCCTGCCTATAATTAGGCTCTGCACATCTATGCTGGTAGTCATTCAGATGCAGCCTGCTTTAGGAAGCTCTGCCACCTCTCCCTGCTCTTTAATTATAAATGGTAAATCTGCTATAAACAGAGGTGTAACAGTGCACATAAATAACACGATTTTCCATAGAGGGATTAAGCAATCAACTAGATTTTCCACAACTGATATAAAGGTAAAACACTGCTGTGCTAACCTGCCAATCCTTCACTGTAACAATAGTTTCTATGGATTTGCAATAATAGCGCAGTCCACCAAATAACATAATTAGGCAGACATTTCGCATAAAAAAAACCCATTAAGCAACATATTCCCCCAAAGAACATACTTAGGCAGCAAGCTCCAAAAGTAACAAAGTTAGACAGCAGGTGCCCTAAAGTATATAATTTTGGAGCATGTGCATAAAGTTGCATGATTAAGTACCATGTCCACAATGATAGACTGCAAAAGTCAACAATCTCCAGGCTGGCAACCAGCTATCATGTTACACTTTGTACTTTATTATGTAAAAATGTGTTCTTTTTATAACATGGTTAAGAACCATTTTTTATTTCAGATTGAAAGAACTTAACTTAAAACATTGGGTTTTCCTCAGCAAAATGGAAAGAAGCTTGTCATCTCCTCTCCGCATTACTGCTCCTTACTGATTGGCTGAGGGCAGTTCAGTGTGAAGCTGCTGTAATCTGATCCATGCTTGTGCTCACATGTTTACAAAGCAAGCTAGCTACAACAGTGCAGAGTCTAGGAGAAAAAAAAGTAAGGGCCGAAATGACATCAGTATTGGCTTCAGTCAGAGGGAATGAAGATGGCAAATGCCAGGACAATAATGCTCTTTATTTACTATATAAAATTCACTGAAATCAAAACGTGGACAGTACAATACATCTGTTATGTAAGTAAAACAAGTATTTATCTAGTCATATACCGTATGTTTTTTTTTTCCAGGCATAGTAGGGCTGACCTTGCAGCTTTAAACGGTTATGGCAAATGCAGAGAGCCCACCTCCAGTCATACCTAAACCTTGTCTGTGTGTGGTGGGATCCGTTAAGATATAAATGTTTATTCCATGCATGTAGGGAACCTTATCAGTTACCAGGGGAAATGTGGAATATTCCTTCCTAATGACAGAAGCTTTGCCATCCCCTACGAGAACAAAGGGATATATTTTGTAACTCTGTTCCGCCCACAGATCCCTGAACAATTCTTTTGGAACTGTAACTTTTTATTGTTTGGGGATCTGTGAATTGCGGCATCCCTATAAATTTCATGCTGCGTAGGGTAGACATAATTACTTTTACTCGCAAATAGCATTTAAATTCTGATTAGAAATAGAGGAGTTCAGTGGTGGGAGAGCACTTTTCAGATCATGTTATATATAATTAATGACAGTGTTCCCTGCGGACCCCGCGGTTATTAGAGTGTAATGGAATGTAAATTAACACTTTCAAGCACATGAGATGGGGGCATGGATATCGATATCAGCCTGCAGCTCCCACAGCTTTTCAGAGGCTGAGGATAATGTTCAGCTATTAATAAAACTATTATACGATGTAAGAGTCAAGTTTAATAAGGCTTAACTGGTCCCGGTCTATTGTGTGCATCAAAGAGAGATTACAGGATCGCATTTCAAATTAACTGCGTCCTCCTAATCACAGCCAGCTTTATTAGCACAAGGATAAACAATGGCAATAAAGAAGAATAACTGAGATACGAAAGATTAAAGGCTGGCCATGCATCTCTCGACTTAGCAGCCAATCGACCAACCGATTTGGTAATTATTATCTAGTTGGATGAAAATCGCTGTTGCCAAGTGCATTCCCTATTGACAATGCAACCAGCTTTGGCCGGAGCATGTCGATCAGACATGCTGCAAGATGTCGGGCCATCATGGTCGATCCGGTGTGCAGCGATAATGGCGACCGATATCGAGACAAGCAATAAATGCAACGAAATCCCTGGCGCTGTTTTCCCTAATAGTCCAATGTGTCAGCTCCCCCCCCCCCCGGTGCCCAGTGCAGTATACATTACCTGTCCATGTACACTGCTGGCTCTGGGCTCCATCCTCCGTCCATAACAAGCCCCACGTGGTTGCCGGAGTAACGTAGGCATGTGTGATGTTACAAACATGCCCACTTGTACACCGCCATCCACATGGGGCAAGTGTAAAGACAGAGGACAGAGCCAGTGGAGGACATGGACAGGTAATGTATACTGCACTGGGTACCGGGGGGGGGGGCACATTGGACATTAGTGGGGAGAGCCTCTGGCAGGCGAGGCGGAGGATGCGGTGTCACAAGGCCGATTACAGGTCGATTTAAGCATGGAATTGTTTGGAAATCGGCCTGCGGTGTATGGGCAGCCAACAGATCTCTCTTTAATCAGATTCGATTAGAGAGAGATTTGTCTCTTGGATCGAATCTGCCCATCATCACCAGACCTTAAGGGTGTGTGCATGCATCCAATTTTGATTGCCCAATTTTACCACCTCCAGGTAAAATACTATGAACAGATTGTGTAGGCAAACTCTCATACTATATGGAAGTGGTAAATTTGGCCATTCATTGGGGAATCACACTTGGATGAGTGTACATACCCCTAAAGGCCCAGATACATGCTCAAGTAATGTTGCCCAATGGGTATCAAGGCTGGGGCTGTGCAGACATGTTGCTCACTTTGCACGGTAGCGACATATTCTGCTTTCTTGGGGGGGGGGGGGGGTAGAGTGGTGCAGGAGTGACATTCAGCTAGCAGGAGGCAGGGTAAGTGGGGCAGAAAAATGTAATGTAATCTCCCGTTGCTGTGCCGAAGTGATCCCCTGGGCAAATTGCTGACCAATTGGTCGGGGGCATCGGGGGATGCCATACACATGCTGGATTCCTGGCAGAGGCAGACATTATCCCCAGCAGAGGTTCATCTGGCATGTGTATAGGTCTTAACTTTTTTTTATAGACAGGGGTGTGACAAAAGGGTATGTCGAGGACTGAGGACTAATCCTTGTCCGAAACATGTCAGCTATGTGTTGATTGGGTTTTATACAATGGGACTTAATTGACACATTTTGAAGTGCCCCCCAATGCAAATAACACTTGAGTAACAACACCCTACCCCATGTTCTGATCTCCAGCATTCCTTATGCCAGTCCCCTACTCCTCTTATCACGCTGATACGTGAAGAGATCTGACGTAACACATGCAAATCACAGTACTAGAGAGAAAAGCGTAGTCTGAGACAAGCCGAGGTCATACACGTGAGCAGATGACTGAAGTACAGAAGGGCTAGGCAAAATCGTAGTCAAATAACAGGCAGAGTAATACACATAAGTCAGATGTCAATCATATTGGAAGGATCAAACAGTAGCAAAGTCAGGGACTGGCCGAGTCATACACAGATATCAGATGGCAGTAGTACAAAGGGTCTAGGCAGATACGAGGTCAAGAGGCAGGCAAAGGTCGGTACACAGAACAATATACAATATACAAATAATACAATACTAACTGACTAGAGTACGTCTATATCGTGCTGATGCGCAATATATTAAATGTAGCTCTCAAACTCTCACTAGCTAAGGGCCAAGAACCAGCAAACTGATTAGTATCAAGGCCAATGAGCAAGTGAATGCTCTGGCCTTAAGCACTCAGGAGACAGACCATAAGCCCACCCCCAGAATTGACAGCACCTCCTGCAAAAAGGTGTCAGCTGATGACATCACAGCTGACACCTCGTCAGACACGCCTCCTCAGCCTGTAAAAGCTGCTCTGCCCCGTGCGCGTCCGTCTGGAAATACTGATCCACTGCCACAGGGGTGCTGGGGATGCCGCCGGAGGACGGCAGCGCGCAAGTCCCACCACGCGAGCGAGTACCACTGGAGACGCCGCGGGAGACGTCACGGGACTCGCCGTAGGAAGGTAAGATTGTTACACCTCTGTTGTCTGATCAATGATTCCCTTGCAGAGTGCTTTGGTGAAGAAAGGTTGGTCACTTACACTCCACACCTTGGTAGACCCCCTTGTCAAACACTGGAGATAGAGTCAACAGTGCCCCTTGTAACATACTCTAAGGCAGGGGTCAGAAACCTTTTTGGCTGAGAGAGCCATAAACGCCACATATTTTAAAATGTAGTTCCAGGAGAGCCATACAATATGTTTCAAATTAAATACAAGTAAATGTCTGCATTTTATGTACTTTCAAAGAGCAATAAGTCTCTGAATTCTTTTTAATAACGTTGTTATGCTGTTGCTATTACCAATGATGAATAAAATGCTTCTTACCATTAATGCGACTTCTGGTGCTGCATGGTTTTTCTGATGCCTTTGTTGTCTGGTTCATATATGGTGAGGTTAAGCTTCATGCAAGCGCTGAGATTCCATACTTTAAACGTGATCGTAGGCTGGTCTTAATGTTTTTTAGATGTGAGAAAGAGAACAGGTTGATTTACTTTGTAGGACGAGATCCCCGCACTTTGATTGGTCCAATAGGTTGCCTCTCAAGTAACAGGTAGCATCGCCAGCACTGTTGCAGGGGTGCTGGGGATGCCACCGGAGGACGGCAGCATGGAAGTCCCACCACACGAGCAACTACCGCTGGAGACGCCTTGGGAGACGCCGCGGGACTCGCCGCAGGAAGGTAAGATTGTTACATAACCCCCCTTGAGGAGTGGTCTCCGAACACTCTCTACCACGTCTATCGGGGTATTCAAGATGAAAATCATGCATCAATTGATCAGCATGAACCTGATGTGCTGGGACCCAACATCTTTTTTCTGGGCCATATCCCTTCCAATCCACCAAGTACTGTAAAGAATTACGGACTTTCCTAGAGTCGAGAATTCTCTCTACTTCATATTCAGGCTCTCCATCCACCTCGACAGAAGGTGGAGGAACTGAAGATAAAATTATGTTAGCAGCAGGTTTCAAGAGAGAGACATGAAATGAATCGACTACTTTGATGGACTGAGGTAAGGTCACCTGATATACTACGTCATTGATTTATTCCTGAATAGGATAGGGATCAATAAACCTAGGGCCCAACGTCACAGAAGGTAAAGGAATGTTACGGGTGGAAACCCACACAGGATCTCAAGGAGAAAATTTAAATTCAGGTGAACGTCGGGCATAAGCGTAGAACTTTTGACGGGAAACAGCATTTTGTAAATTTTGCTGAACTTGAGGCCAAATTTGTTGGATGTGAGAACTCCATTCCTCCAAAGCCGGAAGAAGAGAAGGCGAGGATGTGAAGAAAGTGAATCTGGGATTCTGACCAGTGACGATCCAGAAAGGAGACAGCTTAGTAGAAGAACCAGGGAGATTGTTGAAGGCGAATTCAGCAAACGGTATAAAGTCCAACCATGATTCCTGACAATCTGATACAAAACAACGGAGGTACTGCTCTAATGATTGATTAGTCCTTTCTGTTTGTCCATTGGTTTCAGGGTGAAATGCGGAAGAAAAGGACAAGGTGATACCCAAGAGAGCACTGAAAGCACGCCAAAAGAGAGAAACCAACTGATCCCTTCGGTCTGACACTATGTTCTCTGGAATCCCATGTAACCAAAACACATGAATCACAAATAATTTGGCCAGTTCTTGAGCTGAAGGCAGACTAGAGAGGGGAACAAAATGTGCCATTTTACTGAAGCGTCAACAACAACCCAGATTGCTCTTTTACCCCCAGAGGAAGGCAAATCTACCACAAAATCCATTGATATATGAGACCATGGCCTATATGGAATTGGTAGGGGCATAAGGTGACCTCGGGAGCAACCCGAGATACCTTGTTTCTGGCACAAGTGGCGCAGGCTGCCACAAATGCCTTACAGTCTTTCTTTATAGAAGGCCACCATACATGACGGAACAGAAGTTCCAAGGTCTTGGTCTCCCCAGGATGCCCTGCCAGTTTAGACTCATGAAACAACTGAAGGATTTGGAGTCGAAGATGTAATGGAACATAATCTACGTTAGGAGGTTTTCCAGGAGGACTCTCTTGTTGAAAATACTGCAGAGAATCATATAGGTCAGGAAATTCTTGAGTGTGGATGGCTGCAAGAACACAATGTGAGGGTACAATCATTTTAGGAGTTGCAAATTGAGAGATTTCAGGTTCGAAAGTTCTGGATAAGGCATCAGCCTTTACATTCTTGGAACCGGCTTGTACGTGATCACAAAATTGAATCGGGAAAAGAACATTGCCCACCGTGCCTGCCTGGGATTAAGCCTTTTAGCCCCCTCGATATATTCCAAGTTTTTGTGATCAGTATAAACCGTAATAGGATAAACAGCCCATTCCAACCAGTGCCTCCACTCCTCAAAAGCCATTCTTACAGCCAAAAGTTATATTGTAATTGCGCTCTGCTGGAGAGAATTTCTTGGAGAAGATCGCACAAGAATGTAAATGCTCAGGACGGCCAGAAAAATGCGAGAGAACGGCTCCCACACCACACTCAGAGGCATCAACCTCGACACAGAAAGGCAAATTAACATCTGGATGAATAAGAATAGGAGCAGAACAGAAAGCTGATTTGAGGTTGGAAAAAAGCCTTACAGGCCTGTGAGGACCAGTTGACAGGATCTGCATCCTTTTTAGTTAAGTCAGTTAGAGGAGCAACCAAAGGTGAGAAATTCGCCGTTTTCGCGTGTTCGCGGCACATACACACATACATACACACACACACACACACACACACACACACACACACACACACACACATACATCTGATTTTATATATATAGATTAATCATAAAAACACCCATGAATATGTCAATTTTGAGAGCTAAATCAGCTACCCTACCCCCACTGGAGTGTAATATAGGGTAGGAGGAATCGCATAAAGCTGTGCTAAAAGGTATTATAAGCATTATAATATGATATAACACAATATAAACCCTAGCACTATGGTATAAGATAGAAGCACAAACTGTGTTTTAGAGCACTGTAATCATAAGAGCATAATATTGCAAGCTATAGGGGGAATGAGGTATAGATTGTGCCAAAAAGCACTGTGTCAGAAATTACATACCCTAAAAAGGGTACTTGTGTAACCTCAAAAAGACATTTTTCGAGTTTAGCAAATAACAAATTTTCCCTCGGCTTTTGTAATACAAATTTTACATGGCTCCAATGCTCTGACAAAGTATTAGAATAGATTAAGATGCCATCTAGGTAAACTACCACAAATTTACCCAAAACATCCCTGAAAACATCATTCACAGAGTCCTGGTAGATAGCTGGGGCATTGCACAGGCCAAAAGGAATCACCAGGTATTCATAATGGCCGTCCTGGGTGTTGAAAGCTGTCTTCAATTCATCCCCCTGGCATATTCTAATCAAATTATATGCAGCTCGCAAATCTAATTTAGAGAAAATTCTGGCTCCTGAAACCTGTGAAAAAAGATCATCGATCAGAGGTAAAGGACAGACTACCCAGGCAGCGGCTTGGAGCGCTTTGATGGGGAAAGTCGCAATAAAATACTGTTAGTCCAAGAGGAAATAAAATTCTGTCCTGAAAGACCGTTGTAAGGGACTGGTGAGAAATAGCCTTCTGCTCTTTTCAAAAATAGCCTTCTGCTAAGTCTCTGATAAAGAATCATTTAGAGTTCAGATTTATAGACACTCCCTAAGAAGAAGGTGTCTGCTTTATAGCTGTTCTCTCCCCTCCACCCTAAGGCTGAGTGACTGACAAGGAAGGGTATGTAGATAAAAAGTTTTCTGCTCTCACAAGTGTTCTAATAAATGCATCTGCTAAGCATACATAGAAAGATTTGAGACAGTCCCAACCCTCACTATTCGGTGAACAGCGGGACAGCGCCCTACCCCCAAATTCACTGACTGACATACCACCACGTCCCCAGCTTCCGGTCGCACTGTCTGCAGTGAATGGACGGACCCCAGAGTTGTGTGTGTGTGAGGCAGCAGGAAGCCTTCACACACAGCCAGTGGTGCTCAGCAGAGCTCGAATATTCGAGTAGCTCGAATATTCGAGCTCTTTTTCAGCTATTCGAGCTCGGTATTCGAGCTCCGAATAGCTGGAGCTATTCGAATGGGCTATCCGAGTACACTCGAATAGCCCATTCACTATTCGAGCTATTCGAGCAAACGGCGCTATTCGAGCTCGGTACCGAGCTCGAATAGCGTCATAGCCTAGATTGATGTCCTTAGAGCCAATCAGAGGGCTCCCAGGCCCTCTGACGGCAGCCAATCACAGAGGGGGACCCTGGCCAGCCCCTACCCTATAAATAGCGGCCGCCATGTTCCGTTTCTCCGTGCTTGCCTGAGACTTGTACAGAGAGAGAGATGCTCCTTTGTGCTTTGGCTTAGCAAGAGCTCTATTGTGGTCATTTACCTAGCGTTTTTGCTCACATACACCTCCTATACACACCTATATTGTTGTTAGTTATTTAGACATTGTATTTTAGTTAGTAGCTTGTGTGTTACATTAGAGACAGGCAGCTGCTGCAAGCTTACAGGTTTAGGCCTCAGGGGGGCCTTGCCTCTGTGGGCAGCTGTCCTCTGTTTATTTCTCTCATCTATACCAGTATTTCTGCTGTCCTTTACTAATAGTATTGTAGTTATACTGTACTAGGAGTAGGACACTCACTGACTGTCACTGTTTATAGGCTACTAGCTAGCTCCTGCGTGTGTGCACTCACTCACTGTCTGTGTGTACACACACTCTATTTCCTTCTGATTACTGATAGATTATTGCTAGTTAGTTGTACTTACTTACTACTTACTCTTACTGTACCCGTAGGGACACTCACTGTCACTGTTCATATAGGCTACTAGCTCCTGCGTGCGTGCACTCACTGTCTGAGTGTACACACACCCACACTCCATTTCCTTCTGATCGCTGATTGATTATTGTAATTAGTTAGTTCTACTTACTGTTACTACTTACTCTTACTGTACTAGGAGTCTAGGACACTCAGTCACTGTGTTCATAGGCTACTAGCTCCTGCGTGCGTGCACTCACTGTCTGAGTGTACACACACCCACACTCCATTTCCTTCTGATCGCTGATTGATTATTGTAATTAGTTAGTTCTACTTACTGTTACTACTTACTCTTACTGTACTAGGAGTCTAGGACACTCAGTCACTGTGTTCATAGGCTACTAGCTCCTGCGTGCGTGCACTCACTGTCTGAGTGTACACACACCCACACTCCATTTCCTTCTGATCGCTGATTGATTATTGTAATTAGTTAGTTCTACTTACTGTTACTACTTACTCTTACTGTACTAGGAGTCTAGGACACTCAGTCACTGTGTTCATAGGCTACTAGCTCCTGCGTGCGTGCACTCACTGTCTGAGTGTACACACACCCACACTCCATTTCCTTCTGATCGCTGATTGATTATTGTAATTAGTTAGTTCTACTTACTGTTACTACTTACTCTTACTGTACTAGGAGTCTAGGACACTCAGTCACTGTGTTCATAGGCTACTAGCTCCTGCGTGCGTGCACTCACTGTCTGAGTGTACACACACCCACACTCCATTTCCTTCTGATCGCTGATTGATTATTGTAATTAGTTAGTTCTACTTACTGTTACTACTTACTCTTACTGTACTAGGAGTCTAGGACACTCAGTCACTGTGTTCATAGGCTACTAGCTCCTGCGTGCGTGCACTCACTGTCTGAGTGTACACACACCCACACTCCATTTCCTTCTGATCGCTGATTGATTATTGTAATTAGTTAGTTCTACTTACTGTTACTACTTACTCTTACTGTACTAGGAGTCTAGGACACTCAGTCACTGTGTTCATAGGCTACTAGCTCCTGCGTGCGTGCACTCACTGTCTGAGTGTACACACACCCACACTCCATTTCCTTCTGATCGCTGATTGATTATTGTAATTAGTTAGTTCTACTTACTGTTACTACTTACTCTTACTGTACTAGGAGTCTAGGACACTCAGTCACTGTGTTCATAGGCTACTAGCTCCTGCGTGCGTGCACTCACTGTCTGAGTGTACACACACCCACACTCCATTTCCTTCTGATCGCTGATTGATTATTGTAATTAGTTAGTTCTACTTACTGTTACTACTTACTCTTACTGTACTAGGAGTCTAGGACACTCAGTCACTGTGTTCATAGGCTACTAGCTCCTGCGTGCGTGCACTCACTGTCTGAGTGTACACACACCCACACTCCATTTCCTTCTGATCGCTGATTGATTATTGTAATTAGTTAGTTCTACTTACTGTTACTACTTACTCTTACTGTACTAGGAGTCTAGGACACTCAGTCACTGTGTTCATAGGCTACTAGCTCCTGCGTGCGTGCACTCACTGTCTGAGTGTACACACACCCACACTCCATTTCCTTCTGATCGCTGATTGATTATTGTAATTAGTTAGTTCTACTTACTGTTACTACTTACTCTTACTGTACTAGGAGTCTAGGACACTCAGTCACTGTGTTCATAGGCTACTAGCTCCTGCGTGCGTGCACTCACTGTCTGAGTGTACACACACTAAATTTACTTGTGATTACTACTGATTATTGTAACTGCTAGTTGTACTTCCTGACTGTTACTACTTACTTACTGTACTAGGGGACACTCACTCAGTCACCTCACCAACCAACCCACTCCATTAAAGTACCCCACTTTTCACCCGCCCTTTTAAAAAACTTTTGTCTATACGCCCAAAACATTGAAGATGTCTGGAAGTGGCAGCCAGCGCGGTTTGGGCAAGGGGAAGGGCAGCAAGGGAATCAGGAGGAGAGGGAGCAGCATTGTGGCAAGCCGCGGCCGCGGGCGCGCCACCATGCACAGTTCCGCAGCAGCAGCAGCAGCGTCAGTGGCTAACATTCCTCCCATAGCCACTGGCCGTGGACGCCTTGGGCACCGCCCAGCAGGAGCATCTGCAACTCACGCTGCAGAGACACAGCAGCAGCAGCGTGTAGCACCTGCTCCCATTTTCCTCCAGCCGGGTCGGAAACGTCCCATTGAGGAAAAGGATGCAGACACTGTGGTGCAACTCATGACGGAGGATGAGCAGCCCGCCATCAGCTCTGCATCCGAGGCCTCCACCCTCACCACCACCACCACCACCACCACCACCACCACCACCCCTGTTCGCAGCAGCCGCCCAGCAGGGCCTGGGGAGGAGGCCAGTTCACCATCAGTCGCCGACCTGTCACTCAGCAGTCTTTTTACCCCAGGCACCATCAGGGTATTGTCTGCTGTTGTTGGCGATTTTGAGGAGGAGATGCTGATGGGCACTTTGGGGGAGGAGGGATTGGACAGCAAGACTGTGGCGACAGTCAAGCGTCCCATCCATGCATCAGGAGAGGAGTTTGGGGGGTCATCATCCCAGCAGGACATGTTTCAGGAGGGGCATGATGATGATGACCCGGTGACAGACAGAGACTGGGTGCCACCACCTCCAGGGGATGTCGTCCTCAGCAGCTCTGAGGAGGAGGAGGAGGATGCGCTTGTGGGCCTTGCAAGGAGGCGCATCATTGCAAGCATTGGCAGCATCCCACAGCCTGCTGGTGTCTCAGGCTCAGCAGCAGCAGCAGCAGCATCAGCCAGTACCACCACCAGCCGCACCCAAGCCCCCCCCCCAACCACCACAGGGAGACAGGCAGCAGCGCTTCCATGCCGTAGGGGGAAGTTTCTGTCACCAATCTGGCGGTTTTTCACCATGCCCACTGTGTACAGCAAGTACGCCACTTGCAACCACTGTCAGCGGAAGTTGAGCAGAGGTGCAGACCCCTTAAAGTTCAGCACCAGCTCGCTCATCAACCACCTTGCGGCTAAACATTTCCACCAGCATGAGGAGTTCCAGAGGCTGAAGGCATCTGCTGCTGGCAGTGGCACCACACCCATCACTGCACAGCCTTCAGCAGCAGCAGCAGCAACAGCAGCCACCCGCCCTCCTGCTCCTCCAGCAGCACCAGCAGGAGTGCGGAAACGCACTGCTCCTCCCCCCTCTGCAACTCCTGCCGCCGACACTGAGGCCTGTTCTGGCAGCCAGTCCTCAGTGGCCTCCTCTGCTGTGTCTGCTGATTCCCGTGTCAGCAAAAGGCCACGCCAGAGCCTTTTGAGCGAGTCCTTCCAGGGGGTGGTTAGGGCTCTGCCTCCCAGCAGCCGTCGCGTGCGGCAGCTGAACGGCTTGCTGGCACGGGCCATGTGCTCCCAACTCCTGCCGTACACGCTCGTGCAGGAGGGGAGCGACATTCGTGCGCTGCTTGCTTGCGCAGCCCCAGACTGGCAGCTCCCCAGCAGACACTTCTTTGCCCGCAAGGCCATTCCTGCACTGCACCGCTTTGTGATGGCCAATGTGGAGCGAGGGCTGGAGCACGCGGTTGGTGAAAGGGTCCACGTCACCATGGACTCCTGGAGCAGCCGCTTCGGGACAGGCCGCTACCTGTCCTTCACTGTCCACTGGGTCAGCTTGGTGGAAGGGGGTGAGGATGGGAGAGCAGCAGCGGGCACAGCAGCAGCAGCAACACAGTGGGTGGTGCCACCCCGCAGGGTCAGGGGAACTGCAGCAGGTTCCTCCGATCCTCTGCCATCCTCCGGCACACCTGGCCAAACCCCCCGCCTCAGCAGCAGCGTGAAGGCCCGCCACTGCCAAGCGCTGCTGCACTTGGTCAGCCTTGGGAAGACCAAGCTGACGGCAACCCATGTGTTGGCCAAACTCCAGGAGCAGGAGAGGATTTGGCTGACCCCCAGAGGCCTCAGAGTCGGAGAGGTGGTGGCCGACAATGGGGCCAATCTGGTTGCCGCAATAGACAGGGGAAACCTGACCCACATCCCCTGTCTTGCCCACGTGCTGAACCTGGTGGTGCAGAAGTTCCTGCGCACCTACCAGGGGATGGGCGAACTGCTGGAAACGGCAAGGAATGTTGTGCGTCACTTCCGGCGCTCGGCTGCAGCCTGTGCGAGCCTGGAAGACGTGCAAAAGGAGCTGGATCTGCCACGCCATCGGCTGATCCTTGACGTTCCGACTCGCTGGAACTCCACCCTGGCGATGTTGGAGCGTCTGGTTGAACAGAGGCACGCTGTCAAACAGTACCTTGCCCTGGCCACTGTTTCCGCAGCTCAGAGAAGGGACAAGACCAGCAACATCCCGTCCATCGTCCCCGATGATGACTGGAGGCACATGCAGCAGGTGTGCTTAGTGCTGGCTCCCTTCCTGCAGGCCACAAACATGGTGAGCAGGGACCATGCTATGGTCTGCGAGTGGGTGCCCCTGGTTTCTCTGCTGAACAGGGCCCTCGATGCTTTGCTGGAACAGGGAGCGGCAGCCTTGGACCAGCAGGAGCGGCAACCAGCTGCGCAGTCCACCTCTGAGGGGGAGGAGGAGGAGGACTTGGTGGAGGTCCCTGACCTGCTGCTGATGAGGGGGATCAGCACAGCGCAGCTGAGTTGGTGCGGGGGTGGAGAGAGGATGAGGTGGCAGAGGAGGAGGATGAGGACAGCACTGACGTCGATGTGCCAGCAGACGTGGCCCGCCTCTTCCCAATGGCAGCGCACATGCTGACGTGCCTGCGCAGGGACCCCAGGGTGATCCAGATGAAGCAGAGGGAGGACATCTGGATCAGCATGATGTTGGACCCACGCCTCAAGGGGAAGTTGAGCCAGTTCCTGCCGCCTGCAGGAGGAGACCCAGCGCAACAAATAAGGAGCTTGCAGCAGGCCCTTGTTGAGCGCTTGGAGGAAGCCTTCCCCCAGCCTTCCACCCCCACTGTCAGGCAGCCAGCACAGAGGCAGCAGCAGGTGCCTGCATCCAGCAGCAGCAAGCGCCCCACAGACCTGCTGTCTCTCAGCCACGAGCTCTACAGGACTGTAGAGGCTCCGGCAGCAGTGACTAGAGAGGAGATGCATGCAGCAGCATCCTCCTCCGGTCACAGCCAGCGCCTGACCCGCATGGTGGCTGACTACATGGGGTCGTACAGCGGGCTTGACAGCGATGCCCCTGTTGATCCCATGGAGTATTGGGTCAAGCGCATGGAGATCTGGAGCGAGCTGGCGCAGTACGCCCTGGAAGTGCTGTCCTGCCCCCCTTCCAGCGTGCTGTCCGAGCGCTGCTTCAGTGCAGCTGGTGGCGTGGTCACCGAGAAACGCTCACGTCTGTCTCACAAGTCTGTGGACAGACTGACGTTTCTCAAGATGAACCAGGCGTGGGTGGAAGGCGAGTTCCTGGCCCCTGTTGTCGGCGAGAGGGGGACATGAACTGGCTGCCGGAACCATCGTTAATGTGCCTTACCACCCTTTACCACCTCCTGGCTCCTGCTCACTAAGCCAGCCTGGTTCACTTTGACTATTACGTCGCCTGCAGCCACACATTTTACACCTACAGTGGGCTGCTGTGTACTGCCCTTCTGCTGTCTGTCTGTGTTTCCCACTGCCAGGGTACACAGAATTACCTTCTTCTGCTGCCACTCTGCCACCAGCTATTACGTCAAACAATAGCTATATTGGTTGCAAAACCAAAACCAAACAAACCATTAAAAAAAAAAAAGGTTTAATTTTTCTGAGGTGCCCGGGTTGAAAACTGTGTTGTCCCAGTTGTGTATTGGACACAATGTGGGCTGCACGACCGCTGTCTGGGACCTCCTGTTGTGTTTATTTACAGCCCTGGTATCACCGCTAGGTACCAGGGCTATTATGTCACGCTGCCTACCTGCTGCCACACTCACACTGCTCCTCCATACCTCCTCCTGCTGCTGCTGCTGCTGTCTGTCTGTGTTTCCCACTGCCAGGGTACACAGATGATTTACCTTCTGCTGCCACTCTGCCACCAGCTATTACGTCAAACAA
Organism: Hyperolius riggenbachi; assembly: GCF_040937935.1. Classification (NCBI taxonomy): domain Eukaryota; kingdom Metazoa; phylum Chordata; class Amphibia; order Anura; family Hyperoliidae; genus Hyperolius; species Hyperolius riggenbachi. Next base: position 90,599,919 of record NC_090646.1, read on the forward strand.
TAGCTGCTCGCCTACTCCTCCATTCCTCCTCCTGCTGCTGCTGTCTGTCTGTGTTTCCCACTGCCAGGGTACACAGAATTACCTTCTTCTGCTGCCACTCTGCCACCAGCTATTACGTCAAACAATAGCTATATTGGTTGTAAAACCAAAAACCAAAAAACCATAAAAAAAAAAAAGGTTTAATTTTTCTGAGGTGCCCGGGTTGAAAACTGTGTTGTCCCAGTTGTGTATTGGACACAATGTAGGCTGCACGACCGCTGTCTGGGACCTCCTGTTGTGTTAATTTACAGCCCTGGTATCACCGCTAGGTACCAGGGCTATTATGTCACGCTGCCTACCTGCTGCCACACTCACACTGCTCCTCCATACCTCCTCCTGCTGCTGCTGCTGCTGTCTGTCTGTGTTTCCCACTGCCAGGGTACACAGATGATTTACCTTCTGCTGCCACTCTGCCACCAGCTATTACGTCAAACAATAGCTGCTCGCCTACTCCTCCATTCCTCCTCCTGCTGCTGCTGTCTGTCTGTGTTTCCCACTGCCAGGGTACACAGAATTACCTTCTTCTGCTGCCACTCTGCCACCAGCTATTACGTCAAACAATAGCTATATTGGTTGTAAAACCAAAAACCAAAAAACCATAAAAAAAAAAAAAGGTTTAATTTTTCTGAGGTGCCCGGGTTGAAAACTGTGTTGTCCCAGTTGTGTATTGGACACAATGTGGGCTGCACGACCGCTGTCTGGGACCTCCTGTTGTGTTTATTTACAGCCCTGGTATCACCGCTAGGTACCAGGGCTATTATGTCACGCTGCCTACCTGCTGCCACACTCACACTGCTCCTCCATACCTCCTCCTGCTGCTGCTGCTGCTGTCTGTCTGTGTTTCCCACTGCCAGGGTACACAGATGATTTACCTTCTGCTGCCACTCTGCCACCAGCTATTACGTCAAACAATAGCTGCTCGCCTACTCCTCCATTCCTCCTCCTGCTGCTGCTGTCTGTCTGTGTTTCCCACTGCCAGGGTACACAGATGATTTACCTTCTGCTGCCACTCTGCCACCAGCTATTACGTCAAACAATAGCTGCTCGCCTACTCCTCCATTCCTCCTCCTGCTGCTGCTGTCTGTCTGTGTTTCCCACTGCCAGGGTACACAGAATTACCTTCTTCTGCTGCCACTCTGCCACCAGCTATTACGTCAAACAATAGCTATATTGGTTGTAAAACCAAAAACCAAAAAACCATAAAAAAAAAAAAGGTTTAATTTTTCTGAGGTGCCCGGGTTGAAAACTGTGTTGTCCCAGTTGTGTATTGGACACAATGTGGGCTGCACGACCGCTGTCTGGGACCTCCTGTTGTGTTTATTTACAGCCCTGGTGTCACGGACGGTTGCGTCCTGTAACCGCCCGTGAGGGAAAGCGATCGCACTCGATTCTCTGCATCGATTGCGCTTCAAATCGATACAATCTGGGTTGAGTGTGTAGGGGCAGCTGCAGTCTCTTCTCAACAGAGAGAGAGCCCCAGCCTAAATGCTGGATGGCTCTTTTGATATGCTAATGAGCCTGAGCCTAATCTGCACCAGAGAGTCCCTGGCTTCAAGCTGTGCTGATGGCCCATCCATCAGGTATAAGGTGACAAGCAGCTGGCAGGAAGACTGGCCCTGTGACTGCTGATTAAGCCAGAGGTGTGAACTCAAAGTTTGTCTAAGCCGAAGTCACATTCAGATGTTAATTGAAGGAGCCAACAGGGCCTTTCATAGACAAGAAGCAGACACAGCTGGACTCCAGTCAGGCTGACTCCGGCCTTAGCAGGAAGAAATGAATGTACAATATAATCTTTTGCCCATTTACAGAATACAATAAATAGGGTGGTTATGAGAGCGGTATCATTGGATCCGTAGGGTCATGCTGGATCTCTTGATACCAGTCGAGAGGGGCCCGGGGCCCCTACCACCCAGGTATGAATCTACTCAGGACCCTGATCTGATGCACTAGCCATGTCAGGTATCATATTAATCTGTATTTTCCTCCAAGTATGAAGCTGTTACCCCCCTAAATGTAACGTGTATGGTTCAGGAGTTACAGCAATTCATAAGTTTAGCTCTAAAATCTCTCAGAGGGAATGAACTGTCATTTGCTGGTAGCTCAGAGGGGGCTGGCATTGCCACACCCCCAAACCAGCTTCATCAAAAGCACGGAGCCAGCAGGCGGGCTGGGTCCTCCACACTGAAACATCTTGCACTCATGAGATGCCAGCTTGAGGATATGCTGGCATCCACCTGGTCTGAACTCTGAACTCTGGACTTTGAAACCAAGGACTTTATGATTCTTCCCACAATAAGGACATCTTTCCAGGAACTAAGTATTTTTTCTCCCTTCTTTTATTTTTCATACTGGCTATTACTGTTTTCATAATTGTTGATTTTCATAATTGTCTGTATATATTAATTATTTATATTGCGTGAATAAACGACTTTCTCCAAGTCATTCACTTTCCGCTACCCTGCTTATCAGCACACACAGAAATGATCCCGGGTCTCTGAAGATACGCTACTGTTTGTTTGTTGTTGGCTAGACAGAATATCGTGTGTTTAACCGTTTTATTCGCAGGATTAGTCAGTCAGTTAGTGGGCCCCACGGTCCCATAGTAACCGCGGTGGTGGCAGTTTACTCTGAACCAGTAGGTGACGTTGTAATCACCCGTGTCTCACAGGCTCCCTTCTGAGTTGTCTGCGGCTAATTCTTAACGGTTCCTGCGCATTGACTGCGACCAGAGTTCGCACGATCTGTGCGCTGGCACCGTTTAGAAGGCTAAGTGCGGTCAGCCACTGAGGGCTCCTGTGACAGTGTTAGGCAGCGGTGGAGATCTGTGTTGTGCTGAAAGTATCTAAGATAGCGCTATCGCTATCCAGAAACGAACTAATTCGTTGGTGTAGCTGGAAGGCAATATATTTTTTATATATACAGAGAGACTGTGTAGCCAGTACCCCTTCCCCAAAGTTTTATTTTATTTGGCATGGAAATGTCCGGGAACTACCAGAACATGTGCCTAGCAGACCTGGAAAATCTTTGCGAAGAGAGGGGCATTGGCATCCTCCGCAAGACAAAACGGGACCTGATAGCAGACTTGTCCAGATGGGATGCCCAGCAACTGCGGGAGCCGGGAGTATCCGCTGAGGTGGATACCAGCCCATCTGACAATCGAGGGGAACCAGAGGCTGAAGATCTTAGGCGTACAGAGGTTGAGCATCCTGCGGGCCCTGTTGCAACAGTTACGCCAGAGACTGTCAGTATGGACCCCAATCCCAGAGTTTCTGACATTACTCGCCCGGAACTGGCCAGTACTGGACTGTCCATGGGTGCTGACCCGGTAATGCAGCAGGCATTACAAAAGCTCATGGAGACTGACCTGGACAAGTACCTGCAGTACATGGCGGAGCAAAAGCGAGAGGAACGCCAATCTGCAGAGGCGCGGGAGAGACGACAGCATGAGCTCAACATGGCAAAGGTTCAACAGGCCAGCCGGAGTTCACCGCCCAGCCTCCCTGCTGAAGGAGCTGCAGCGCCCGTAAGTGCAAAATTTAAATTTGCTAATATTGAAAAAGACACTGACATTGACTTGTTTTTGCGGTCTTTTGAAAAAGCATGCCGTCAGTATCGTCTGTCCCAAGACCAGTGGGCCAGACATCTGACACCTTTGCTGCGCTACAAAGCGCTTGATGCTTTCGCAGAATTGCCTGCGGAAAAGGATAATGATTATGCTGCTATAAAAGACGCTATCATTACTAAGTACCAGCTGACGCCAGAAGCCTATCGGAAAAAGTTCAGGGCCTGGCAGAAAAAGTCTTCTGATTCGTACCGAGATGTGGTCAGCAGCTTGCTCACCACACTCCGCCAGTGGACACTAGGCCTCACCAAAGGGTCTTATGGCGTCCTGGTGGACTTGATAGTCCTGGAACAATTTCTGAACATTTGCCCTGCTGATGTACGACAATTTGTGCTAGAACGCAAGCCGGCTTCAGCAACTGTCGCTGCAGACCTTGCTGAGACTTTTGCAACTACCCGGGTGGCTGATACCCGCAGGACTGTCCCATCCAGCTGGAGGGGAGGTCAGCCCAATACCTCGGCAGACTCTCCTGCCCCTGTGAGCCGTCCGCCACAGAGGCCACCCAGCACAGCTTCTGCACCCAGGTCTGCAGCCCCTGGAGAGGTCACCTGTCACTACTGCCACAAGACGGGACACATGAAGTTCACCTGTCCGGAGCGGAGGCAGACCACCCCAGCACCTGGACCACCCGCACCTCGCCCGCGGCAGACACCACCCGCCAGCGTACCCCAACCAGGAGCCGCATCCAACCTGATGTTTGCAAAGGGGACAGGGAACTCCCCCATCACAAGCAATCACCAGCTGGTTACTGTGAATGACCAGCTTGTCACTGGTTTCCGTGACACCGGAGCAGATGTCACTCTGGTGCGTGCACACCTTGTCCCCGCAGAGGCCATCATTCCTGACCAGTACCTCACCCTCACTGGAGTGGGGGGCACTCTTTCGCACATTCCCCAAGCCCGGGTGTCCATCGACTGGGGGGTGGGGGTCCACGAGAAGGTTGTTGGGATCCTGGACCAACTGCCGGTCCCTGTTTTGCTGGGGACCGACTTGGGCACGCTGGTGTCGTACTATGAACCTGCACCAAGCCCTGTGGAATGCCAGGACGGAGACGGACTCTCTGCCCACACCCAGGTACTTTGCACCCAGGGGCAAGAACAGGGGGGAGGTGGGTTGAACGTGCCCAGTTCAAGGGAACCTGTGTTTGATGTACAAACTGTCTGTGATGAAAATGTTCCTGTTACTGTTATTAATGCTTGTAACAATGATGTAGGTGATGCCAATATGTGCCATTCTGAAGGTATACCTGTGCTAGCGGTAACACGCAGCCATACTGCTCAGAACCTGGGCTCAGAACAGGTGGAGGAGGTTCCGGCCTCCTCCCCCTCCTCTGACCACAGGAATGGTACCCTTCAGCCACTAGCCTCATATGCCACGGGCCAGCTGGCTGAGAGTGAGAGTGCTGCATTTGTGCAAGCACTCCAGACTGACCCTAGCCTCGAGGCCCTCAGAAAACAGGCTTCTGAGCCCCTCACAGACGAGGCTACATTCAAGGTATACTGGGAAGGTGGGAAGTTGTACAGTGAGCCTGTACACCCCACCGAAGGTGAAATGGGGATGGGTACCAAGTTGCTTGTGGTACCTAGTGCCTTCCGGGGGCATGTGCTGAAGTCCGCACATGACATTCCCCTGGCCGGGCACTTGGGGATCCACAGGACACTTGATCGTATCCGGGGACATTTCTACTGGCCTCAAATGCGGATAGATGTGACGAACTACTGCCGCTCATGTACCATTTGCCAAAAGGTAAAAAGGGCTGGGAATCCCCGCAAAGCTCCCTTGTGTCCACTGCCAATCATAGGTGAGCCCTTTCACAGAGTGGCGGTCGACATAATTGGACCGTTGCCCACTCCCAGCAGCAGTGGCAAAAGGTACATCCTGACGGTGGTGGATTACGCCACCCGCTATCCTGAGGCCATGGCACTTTCCTCCCTGAGGGCGGACAAGGTAGCAGACGCGCTACTTAACATTTTCTCCCGAGTCGGGTTCCCTGCGGAGATGCTCTCTGACCAGGGAACCCAGTTTATGTCCGGACTCATGGAGGCCCTGTGCAAAAAGATACAGATGACGCACCTTGTCTCCAGTCCCTACCACCCGCAGACCAATGGACTGTGTGAGAGGTTCAACGGGTCGCTGAAGCAAATGCTGACCACGTTTGTTGAGTCGCAAGGTGGGGACTGGGAACGATACCTGCCTCATCTGTTGTTTGCATACAGGGAGGTGCCGCAGGAATCTACCGGGTTCTCCCCGTTCGAGCTCCTGTATGGTAGGAATGTCCGAGGACCCCTACAATTGATGCGGGAGACGTGGGAGGGCAAGGGGGACCCCACAGATGTCTCTGTAGTTGATTACGTTCTCAGGTTCAGGGACAAGATGGAGTCCCTCACAGAAATGGTAACGGAAAACATGGCCCAGGCTCAGGCCAAACAAAAACTCTGGTATGACCGCACTGCTGGAGAGCGGTCATTTGAAGTAGGTGACAAAGTGTATGCCCTTCTTCCAGTGAGGCAGAACAAGCTGCAAGCGGCCTGGGAGGGACCCTACACTATAGTGCAACGGTTAAACCCTCTGACATACCTGGTGAACATGGGAGGCAGGAGACAGAAAGGCTTTCATGTCAACATGCTGAAGGCCCACCATGACAGGACCAAGTATGTGCTGCCAGTGTGCAGCCGGTTAGAGCAGGGAGAGGCAGACCCCCTGTTAGACCTGCTGGCTGACATACGAGATGTGGACAGCGACCTAAGTGTCAACCCACACCTCTCCTCGTCCCAGTAAGAGCAGTTGCAGGAGGTGCTGGGTCCGTACCAGCAAACCTTCTCCGGTGTCCCGGGGCGGACCAGTCGGGCAGTGCATAGGGTAGATACGGGCACCCATCCCCCCATCAGGCAATCCGCTTACCGCGTCTCCCCAGAGGTGCAAGCGGACATGCAGAAAGAGGTGAGGGAGATGCTGGAGCTAGGGGTTGTTCAAAAGTCCTGTAGTGCCTGGGCAGCCCCTGTTGTCCTGGTCCCTAAGAAGGACCAGACAACTCGGTTCTGCGTGGACTACAGGAAGTTGAACGCCATCACCACTACAGACGCCTACCCCATGCCTCGCATCGATGAGTTGTTGGATACGCTGGCGTCCGCCAGGTACCTATCAATCATGGATCTGTGCCGGGGGTACTGGCAGATACCACTTGCACCTGACGCGAGGCAGAAGTCGGCCTTCATCACCCCTTTTGGCCTCTTCGAGTTCACGATGATGCCCTTTGGGATGAAGAACGCTCCTGCCACGTTTCAGCGGGCCGTAAACGACCTGCTGGAGGGACTGCAAGGGTTCGCTGTAGCGTACTTGGATGACATTGCGGTGTTCAGCCCCACCTGGGAGGAACACCTCAAACACCTGTCCCAGGTACTAGAGAGGCTGGCCGCAGCCAATCTGACAGTTAAGCCGAGTAAGTGTCAGATTGGTATGACCGAGGTGCAGTACTTAGGTCACCGGGTGGGGGGTAACACCCTGAAACCTGACACGGGAAAGGTGGACGCCATCCTGGCATGGCCTCGGCCTATCACGAAAAAGCAGGTCCAGGCGTTCCTGGGGACCGCCGGCTACTATAGGAAATTTGTTCCAGCCTATAGTACCCTGGCGAAGCCCCTGACCGATGCCACTAGCAAGAAACACCCCAAGGTTGTTAGCTGGACCCCCGCTTGCGAGAACGCCTTCCAAGCGTTGAAGCAGGCACTCGCGAGTGCCCCTGTGCTGCAAGCCCCGGATTTCAGTCGTCGGTTTGTTGTGCAAACCGATGCCTCTGACTACGGTCTCGGCGCAGTCCTCAGCCAGGTGGATGGACAGGGCGATGAACACCCTATCCTCTACCTGAGCCGGAAGCTCCTGCCCCGAGAGGTAGCCTACTCCACCACTGAAAAGGAGTGCCTAGCGATCGTGTGGGCCCTACAGAAACTACAATCATATCTGTACGGCCGCTCTTTCACGATCATTACCGACCATAACCCCCTCAGTTGGCTAAACCGTACTGCTGGGACCAATGGCAAGCTCCTACGGTGGAGCCTGTCATTGCAACAGTACGACTTTACGATCCAACACAAAGCAGGCAGCCGACACCAAAACGCCGATGGGCTATCCCGTTGCAACGGGGAACTAGATCAGACATCGCAGGTTAGCGGCAACGACACACATCTTGCTGATGCATGTCTATCTGCCTTCTCCCCAGGGGGGCCTGTCACGGACGGTTGCGTCCTGTAACCGCCCGTAAAGGAAAACGATCGCACTCGATTCTCTGCATCGATTGCGCTTCAAATCGATACAATCTGGGTTGAGTGTGTAGGGGCAGCTGCAGTCTCTTCTCAACAGAGAGAGAGCCCCAGCCTAAATGCTGGATGGCTCTTTTGATATGCTAATGAGCCTGAGCCTAATCTGCACCAGAGAGTCCCTGGCTTCAAGCTGTGCTGATGGCCCATCCATCAGGTATAAGGTGACAAGCAGCTGGCAGGAAGACTGGCCCTGTGACTGCTGATTAAGCCAGAGGTGTGAACTCAAAGTTTGTCTAAGCCGAAGTCACATTCAGATGTTAATTGAAGGAGCCAACAGGGCCTTTCATAGACAAGAAGCAGACACAGCTGGACTCCAGTCAGGCTGACTCCGGCCTTAGCAGGAAGAAATGAATGTACAATATAATCTTTTGCCCATTTACAGAATACAATAAATAGGGTGGTTATGAGAGCGGTATCATTGGATCCGTAGGGTCATGCTGGATCTCTTGATACCAGTCGAGAGGGGCCCGGGGCCCCTACCACCCAGGTATGAATCTACTCAGGACCCTGATCTGATGCACTAGCCATGTCAGGTATCATATTAATCTGTATTTTCCTCCAAGTATGAAGCTGTTACCCCCCTAAATGTAACGTGTATGGTTCAGGAGTTACAGCAATTCATAAGTTTAGCTCTAAAATCTCTCAGAGGGAATGAACTGTCATTTGCTGGTAGCTCAGAGGGGGCTGGCATTGCCACACCCCCAAACCAGCTTCATCAAAAGCACGGAGCCAGCAGGCGGGCTGGGTCCTCCACACTGAAACATCTTGCACTCATGAGATGCCAGCTTGAGGATATGCTGGCATCCACCTGGTCTGAACTCTGAACTCTGGACTTTGAAACCAAGGACTTTATGATTCTTCCCACAATAAGGACATCTTTCCAGGAACTAAGTATTTTTTCTCCCTTCTTTTATTTTTCATACTGGCTATTACTGTTTTCATAATTGTTGATTTTCATAATTGTCTGTATATATTAATTATTTATATTGCGTGAATAAACGACTTTCTCCAAGTCATTCACTTTCCGCTACCCTGCTTATCAGCACACACAGAAATGATCCCGGGTCTCTGAAGATACGCTACTGTTTGTTTGTTGTTGGCTAGACAGAATATCGTGTGTTTAACCGTTTTATTCGCAGGATTAGTCAGTCAGTTAGTGGGCCCCACGGTCCCATAGTAACCGCGGTGGTGGCAGTTTACTCTGAACCAGTAGGTGACGTTGTAATCACCCGTGTCTCACAGGCTCCCTTCTGAGTTGTCTGCGGCTAATTCTTAACGGTTCCTGCGCATTGACTGCGACCAGAGTTCGCACGATCTGTGCGCTGGCACCGTTTAGAAGGCTAAGTGCGGTCAGCCACTGAGGGCTCCTGTGACACCTGGTATCACCGCTAGGTACCAGGGCTATTATGTCACGGCGAGCTGCCTGCCTCATTGACTGCCTGCTGCCACACACTCATCCTCCTCCTCCTGCTGCTGAATTTACCTCCTGCTGTCTTTGTGTTTCCACTGCCAGGGAGCACATACAATGGCGCTTCCAACATGCGTGCGCCCACCAGCTATTTGTTACGCTCAAAAATAGCTGCATTTCTTTAAAAAAAAAATTGAAAAGAGAAATACGTGAAGAAGAAGAAGACGATATTGAAAAAGAAGGAGAAGGAGAAGATGAAGATGAAGAAGAAGATGAAGAAGAAGATGAAGAAGATGATGAAGAAGAAGATGAAAAAGAAGAAGAAGATGAAGAAGATAAAGAAGATGAAGAAGAAGAAGATGAAGAAGAAGAAGATGAAGAAGAAGAAGAAGAAGATGAAGAAGATGATGAAGAAGATGAAGAAGAAGAAGAAGAAGAAGAAGAAGATGAAGAAGAAGAAGAAGATGAAGAAGAAGATGAAGAAGATGAAGATGAAGAAGAAGATGAAGATGATGAAGAAGAAGAAGATGAAGAAGATGAAGAAGAAGAAGAAGAAGAAGATGATGAAGAAGAAGAAGAAGATGATGAAGAAGAAGAAGAAGAAGAAGAAGAAGAAGACAATATAGAAGAAGAAGAAGAAGATATAGAAGAAGAAGATCTAGAAGAAGAAGAAGAAAGATAAAGAAGAAGAAGAACAAGTATATACAGTAACACTACTGAACAAAATTAAGGACACAACTTCTCTTTCCACATTTTTTTTTAAAGGAACATCCCCACATAATCACTTGCTGTTGTTACTTGGAAAAAAAGATGTTTCTTGCATCATTCACCCTCAAAACAAGTGTTGGAAGCTATTTAAGGCCAATTCGAATAGTCAGCTCGAATAGTGAGCTCGAATACCGACTCGAATAGTGAGCTCGAAGTCCGAGGTCGAATCGAATAGTAAAAATTATTCGACTCGAATATTCGACTGACCTCGAATAATTTACTATTCGAATTCGACCAAACTCGAATTTTAAAAAGGGGTATTTGAGCATCACTACACACAGCAGACATGAGGGTCAGATTAGTGACACAGCTGCCATGGAGGAGGGGGAGAGATGAACTGTGACCTGATGTTTGCAGTCTGCACTATTAATAGGGACAAAGTGAGTTTATGTGGATGTTGGGAATGGGACCTCTGCTTCTGTTACTGCTTATCATAATTTTCTGCATCCTGGACAGTACAAACACTGGCTGCCCAGCATTAAATGTATGATTAATCATTCTGATTATTAGAACAGCCAGTTGTCATACTGTCCTGGATAGGATAATGATGGGACATGCAGTGAAAGGAGCAGGGGCAGAGAAGCACTATATACTGTCCAGGATAGGGTAATGATGGCAGCTGCAGTAACAGGAGCAGAGGTAGGGAAGCACTGTACAAGTTAAATAAGCTAACTTGCCAATTGTCATGGAAAGTTCCTGTGTCTCTGGCTGCATTCCTGATTGCTCTGTTTCAGTCTCTGATTTCCATGTGCTCCATCCTCCTCCCTCCTCTATTCCTGTTATTCCATTTCCCAGTGTGTCCTTGCCAAACAGGACCCCCATGGTGAGATATTTCTCCCATTAATTCTCCCACTTCCTGTATCTCTCCCTCCTCTCCACTCTCTCTACCTATTTTCTCCCCTCTCACTTTCTTCTGTCTTATGAAGCTAGTTAACCATTTAACGGCAATGTATCGTATTAAAACGTCATGCTTTTGCCTGTTAATGGCAACATGACGTTTTAATACGTCGCGTGCTCCCGCCGCCGCTCCGCACGTGTGCTCGCCGCTACCGCCGCCAATACCGTCGGGATCCCAAGCTGAGTGATTGGGGTCCTCTACCCAATCGCACTGCCTGGAGTGAATGGACACGACCGCAAACAGCGGCCGCGTCCATTCATAAAAACAGGAACTGTTACAGTTTAATAAAGTATAAAAAAAAAAAAAGTGATCACTTCCTATACGGGAGAGTGTGGCCAAAAAGTATATTACACATACCGTATATACTCGCATACAAGCCGAATTTTTGACCCCCAAAAAGGGGGTCAAAAGTTGGGGGGTCGGCTTGTATGCGAGTCTTCCCTGGTGGTCTAGTGGTGGGTGGTCCGCGCCACGCTCCCCCCCTCCCCGCTCCCCCCGCGGCCGCCGCTGCTATTACCTGCTTAGGCAGCGGCCACTTCCTAATCCGCGTTCCCCTTCTGAAACTTTCTCAGAGTGTATCACAGCAGCGCGCCCGGCGCTGCTGCTGTGACGATGCAGGGGGCAGGAAAGAGCGGTTCCCTTGGTAACGGCGATACAGATCGCCGCTATAGGGAGCCGCGGTCTTTCCTGCCCCCTGCATCGTCACAGCAGCAGCGCCGGGCGCGCTGCTGTGATACACTCTGAGAAAGTTTCAGAAGGGGAACGCGAATTAGGAAGCGGCCGCTGCCTAAGCAGGTAATAGCAGCGGCGGCCGCGGGGGAGCGGGGAGCTGGGGGGGAGCACTACCTACCTATGCTGGGCACTATACTGGCTAAACTGGGCACTATACTAGCTAAACTGGGCACTATACTGGCTAAACTGGGCACTATACTAGCTAAACTGGGCACTATACTAGCTAAACTGGGCACTATACTAGCTAAACTGGGCACTATACTGGCTAAACTGGGCACTATACTGGCTAAACTGGGCACTATACTAGCTAAACTGGGCACTATACTGGCTAAACTGGGCACTATACTGGCTAAACTGGGCACTATACTGACTAAACTGGGCACTTTACTAGCCATACTGGGGCACTATACTAGCTAAACTGGGCACTATACTAGCTAAACTGGGCACTATACTGGGCACTTTACTAGCCATACTGGGGCACTATACTAGCTAAACTGGGCACTATACTGGCTAAACTGGGCACTATACTAGCTAAACTGGGCACTATACTAGCTAAACTGGGCACTATACTGGCTAAACTGGGCACTATACTGGCTAAACTGGGCACTATACTAACTAAACTGGGCCCTATACTGGCTAAACTGGGCACTTTACTAGCCATACTGGGGCACTATACTAGCTAAACGGAGGCACTACCTACCCATACTGGGCGCTATACTGGGCACTATACTGGCTATACTGGGCACTATACTGGCTATAATGGGCACTATACTAGCTATACTGGACACTACCTACCTATACTGGGCACTATACTAGCTATACTGGGACACACTGGGGGGCTGCACCAATCCAGCATTTCCTACCCCCGGCTTATATGGGGGTCAATCATTTTTCCCTGTTTTTTCAGGGAAAAGTTGGGGGGTCGGCTTATATGCGGGTCGGCTTATATGCAAGTATATACGGTACATATACAAGTACCTACACACTATTAATAAAATTAATACAATTACACTTCCAACCCTCCCCCCCAAAAGAAAAAAACACTTGTAAATAAAAATCAGCTTAAAATAAATAATTAAAAAGTTGCCTTAGGGACTCAGCTTTTTTAATCTATAATTTATGGGGGAAAATTAATTTTAATTTATTATATAGGGGCTTGTAATTATGGCCAAAAAAAAACAAAACAGAAAAAGAACACCTATATTTCAAAATAATATATTGTTGCCATACATTGTGATAGGGACATAATTTAAACGGTTTAATAATTGGGACAACTGGGCAAATAAAATGTATTTGTTTTAACCACACGAGAATGTTTAATTTTAAAACTATAATGGCTGAAAACTGAGAAATAATTATTTTTTTTTCATTTTTTTGTTTTTTTCCCATTAAAACGCATTCCCATTAAAACGCATTTAAGATAAAAAAAATTCTTAGCAAAATGTACTACCCACAGAAAGCCTAATTGGTGGCGAAAAAAAATGAGGTATAGAACATTTTCTTGTGATAAGTAGTAATAAAGTTATTAGGGAATAAAAGGGAGGAGCACTGACAAGTGGAAATTGCTCTGGTCCGTTAGAGTAAAAACCCTTGGGGGTGAACTGGTTAAAATGATTGGCACTGTATTATTAAGATTATGTAATGTATCCCTGCATCCTCCTGTGTCGTGGGCAGACTTTCAGACAGTGGTGTGAAAGGGGGATGAGCGCACAGGGTTCTCTTCAGTACAGATTTTATGAAATGCTTAGTCCAGTCACTAGCGGTCTTCAGAGAGGAGCTCACAATCTAATCCTGACATAGTCTAATGTCCTACTATATTATTATTATTATTATTATGTATATAGAAGTAACATCTTCTGCAGCACTTTACAGAATACATAGTCATGTCACTGACTGTCCTCGGAGGAGCTTACACTCTAATTCTACCATAGTCCTAGTCTAATGTCCTACCATAATATTATGTATTTACATAGCACTGACATCTTCTGCAGCACTTTACAGTGTACATAGTCATGTCACTGACAGTTCCCAGCAGAGCTCACAATCTAATCCTACCATAGTCATAGACTAATGTCCTACCATATTATTCTTATGTATTTATATAGCAGTAACATCTTCTACAGCACTTTACATAGTACATAGTCATGTCACTGACTGTCCTCAGTGGAGGTCACACTCTAATCCTGCCACAGTCCTAGTCTAATGTCCTACCATATAATAAAGGGCAAGGGGGACATAAAAAGAGGAGCCTATGTGCATCATTTTCTGCTGAAACACTGCCGCAATACTTGTATCTTCTAATAATGAAACGCTGCCACATTACAATTATCTTAATGGGGGGTGGTGGGGGGGGGGGAGGGCGCCAAAGGTTTTCTCACCTGGCGTGACAAAATGGCTAGAGGCACCCCTGAGTATCGATTTTTGACAGTAATTTTATTTAGTCCTCTGTAATCAATACAGGGGCGCAGCCCCCCAATTTTTTCTCTACAAAAAAAAACCCTACTTATTTGTCTGTGAGCCAGATGCAGCCATCAAAAGAGTCACATCTGGCTCCTCAGCCATAGGCTCCCTACCCCTGCTCTAGGGTACACGATGGTCACTTGACTTTTTGCCTTAGTACTTATGCTTTCAACTGTAAAAATAAACAATTTCTGGGAATACTAAGCAGACTGAAAGCTAATAAGCTATCCAGGTGCTTGCAGCTTTTCAGTCCACTGGTGTATTTGAACTTTTGGTTGCTTTCGACAGTGGAGAACCCAAGATCCCTAATGCCCACCATGTCCTTTCAATGTGTTCATGTCAAATTCCTATTTGTGAAAGTGCACTTGCGTTGGAATTTGCTCGTTCCTGAACTCTTCCATTTGTGAACTGGCGGAAGCATGTTTGCCGTTTGCCCTGCAAACAGTACAGCACTAAGACCACTCAATACTACCCATCATTCCTACATGCACAGATCGACAGGAAAAAGATTATTTTTATTTAGTATTTATATAGCACCGACATCTTTTGCAGCGCTGAAGATGTTGGTGCTATATAAATACAAGAACAGGGCTCATGCATGTCATTATATGTGTTGTACTTGTAGAACACTACTGGATGCTTAGCTAAATGGACAATCTTATTCTAATGCTATAAATACTGTACAGTATACAGTACATTATTAAACGTCTGAATTGTTTTGCTCTCTTGTCAGGCTAGTGTAGATGTGTCAAAGAACAATTTATCTTCCATGACAAGAAAACAGACTGTGTTTCCAGAAATATTTTGCGTCCATATGTAATTATGAGAGAGCATATGGAGAAGTTAGAGGGAAAATAAACAAGGTTAATTTAAAACAAAAACAAACATTCTGACATTACCGATTTGTTCGTGATGTTAAAAGAGAACTTTACCCAGGATTGAACGTCATCCCAATCAATAGCTGATATCCCCTTTCCCACTAGAAATCTTTACCTTTCCTCAAGTAGATCCTCAGGGACATCTGTATGGCTGTTATTGTGGAGAAATCCCTCCCACAGTGGGATATCAGGTCCATGGCCATGACAGTTTCCTGCCTGTGAACCTTGTTGCATTGTGGGAAATAATGGCTGTTTCCAACTGCCAAGCAAGCATTGCATATAAATGTAGTAGATAAGAATTCTGCTGCACCGATCTCAGGATAAAAGTCCAATTTTTATTGAGGCAATTGTGGACAAACGTTCATGCGTATCAGAGCAAACTTATGGCTCCTTAGTTAGCAATGACTAAGGAGCCATAAGTTTGCTCCAATACGCGTGAGCTGTATTGCTTTTTGTCCACAAATGCCTCAATAAAAATTGGCCTTTTATCCTGAGATCGACGCAGCAGAATTCTTATCTACTACATTTACCTGGCTCTTTGGTGTTCTGCTTCCGATTACAGCAGGTGCAGTGGTTGCAGCGACCTGTTCCTTGGATTGCATATGAATATTTAGTTTCAAAAACCTTTATTTGGATTGTACAGAAACAATTTGGCTAACATGCCATAAAAACCAAAGACCTTACAAGAAGAAACATAGGATAGCTTAACAGTTTCAGTTAGCAAAATTATTAACAGGTTGCTCAGGAAACAGCCACAATAACAAATGCAGTCATGTAATAGTGAACACAATAAAAGGTCTCAAAATGTATGAAGGCAATGGGAAAGCGTATGAGAGAGAACGGCGCCGGAGACTTGGGCGCAGAACACAGCCAGTATATGGCTGATCCTGCTGCCGCACAAGTCCGGGCCGTGTTAATTACTATTCCCCCTCCAGGCCGACATGGATAGTGGGGGAATAAATGCTGGAAGCCGAATTATTGTTTTAAAAGCAACTTCAGGTCCGTCTTCTGACGGCGCAGAAGTTACTCCCTGTGCCTGCGATAGCCGTAGTTTCTATTATGGCCTATGGTGGCGCCGGCTGCGCCCAAGTCTCCTGCGCTGCTGCGGCCAAGTCTCCAGCGCTGGATTTACCGTGTTCGATGGGAAAGACCAGTATTCTTCAACCAATTAATCCACAGGTACCATGTATTATGGAAGCCCTGCAAGTTATCTGTAATCTTATAATCTTAGCAGTGATGTGTGCAGCCAACATGTTCTCAGACACTAAAGTAAATACCTCATTAACCGGGAGGTTCGGGGAAAGCCAATTTCTGGCTAGCACTCTCTTGGCAGTGGAGGCAATGTGTTGAACTAGCCTATGGGCTGGGTAATTGAGCTTAGGGAGTTTATCTCCTAAGAGAAAAACATTGGGGCTAAAGGGAATATTTTGTCCAAGTACAGTTATAATAGTACTCCAAATGGCTCTCCAGTAACGCTGGACTTCGTGGCATGTCCACCATGTAAACAGTGTGCCTACAACCCTACAACCTCTAAAACAAAGAGGCAATCTGGATGAGTCGAGTTTGTTTAGTCTATCAGGGGTATAATAAGCACGGTGGAGCAGCTTTATAGATCATTCAAGGGTGGAGAAGTACTACATTTAGTTTGAGTGTCACAACAATATTCCTATCTTTTGGGTGAAAGAGCTCTTCCAGTATCCAACTCCCATTTGAGAAGAACGAGAGGCTTACTAGTTATATTTTGGTTATTTAGGGCAGTAAAAAGCAGTGATATTAAGCACCTTTCAATGGGGCTGTTTTTTGCACACACAAAAAAAAAAATTCATAAAAGGTGTATATTAGAGCATGCTCAGAGGGCATATAGATATTTAAAAAAAAAAAAACTTTTAGCCTATGGCATTGTTAGTGGGTGTGTTTATACAGTAGATA
This sequence comes from Hyperolius riggenbachi, assembly GCF_040937935.1. NCBI lineage: Eukaryota > Metazoa > Chordata > Amphibia > Anura > Hyperoliidae > Hyperolius > Hyperolius riggenbachi. The sequence goes on from NC_090646.1 coordinate 90,616,969, forward strand.
ATGCCAGTTGGTGCTGTCTGTTTTCTTTTCTTCCAGCAGTAAAGATGATTACCCCCATGTTCACAGTGGATCAAACAAGGTTAATGAAAGTAGCAATTTTGGCAGGATAATCACTTAATGACATGCTGACTTATAAAAACGTCCTGCAAGAGCCTCTTAATGGCTCCAGGACGTTTTTATAAGTCAGACAGTGCTGCTGTGCGCGTGCACGTGCGTGCTCCCACGGATCCACGTGCATCCCCGTGCACGTGAAAATTGTGAAAAAAAAAAACCACCAAAAAAATAATACACCTTTATTTTCAAATGATATATTCTCACCATACTTTGTACTAGGGACATAATTAAAATCTTGTGATAACCAGGACAAATGGGCAGATAGAATGTGTGGGTTTTATGTACAGTAGCAGTGTTATATTAAAACCATAGGGGATGAAATTGGAGAATTAGTGTATTTTTTAATTTTTTCCTTGTTTTTCCCTTTAAAATGCATAGAAAATAAAGTAATTACTGAAAACAAATATCAACCCCAAAAAGCCCAATTTAAGGTGAAAAAAACAAGATATAGATCATTTCATTGTGATTAGTAGTGATTAAGCTATTGGCAAATTAAAGGGATGAGCACTGAAAGGTGAAAATCGCTCTTGTCCATTAGGGAAAAAACCGCCTTGGGGTGAAGTGGATAAATAAAAAAACATCCTTTATTTCTGTAACATCATAAAAATGGTAATTTTAGCCTTGTGTAGTAGACTATATAAAAACATGACATGTGTTATGCTTTTTGAGTAGAGAGATGATAATACATAAATCTACATTTACATAACATTCTTTAGTGTGCTATAACATAAACCATATACAGTAACTTACTCACTACACACTTTTTGTTATGTAAAACCATTCTGCAGCGCAGGGTTGTGGTTGTTTTTTTTATTTGGTTATTTTACTATAGCTAAACCAGACCCTCTAATAAAGGCTGATACACACGTCCAACTTAATGCACAACCAACTGCACAACATGACCAGCCGCACACCAAGTTTTTTGCACGACAAGTACGTACACACAGGCTAACCAACTAAACAAGCAACTCACTTAAACAGTATGCACACAAGCTAAACAACAAGCTAAACAACATGTCTGCATTCAAAAACAGCTAAGTTGTTCAATAGACTTGTAAACACAATCCAACCTGCAGGATAGTTGGGCAGATTGATCCACTGGTTTGCTCTGGCAAACAACCTGTTATCAGTTGGTCATCTGGTTGTTTGCCGGCTGTACACACGCCCAACTTATCTTCCAACAGACAAGTTTGGAAGATAGTTGGACAGATTGTTGGTACGTGTGTATGAGCCTTAAAGAAAACCTGAACCGAAAATTAAAAGTCAAAATAAGCATACACAAGTCATACTTACCTTCCATGTTGTCTACTCCTCAGTGTCTTTCTCCTGTCCCGCGTCCTGTTTGTTCACTGTGATCAAGGGAATTTTTTTTTTAAATGGCAATTACCCATAACAGCTTTCTGGTCAGCACACATTTAAACTGTAACATTGCCCACTTGAGCCATAGCGAAACATGGACACATCAGTTCTCCTCTCAGCTTTAACTGACAGCAACTGATATTTTACTGACAGCAACTGATATATTTCAGATCTGACAAAATATTGTCAGAACTGGAAGGGATTATTGTCAGAAGAAAATGGTGAGCTTCTGAGAGGAACTGATGGCAAGGTAACTATGTAATGTTCATTTGAAGTTACCTCATGTGTTTATTTTAAATATTTTTTACTCAGTACAGGTTCTCTTTAAAGGAAAAAAGCTCCAGGAACTCGAGAGCTCCCTCAACTTTGTATACCAGCTTGTTTTAGCCCAAAAGGGTGACATACCAATACCCTCCTTACAAAGCACTATGCCCACCAGCAGAAGCTGGCCTGGTAATTAAGGAGGAGTTATTAAACTGTCTAGTCACCACAAAATTGTAGTGATCAGATAAGCACCCCAAGTCAGGCTTATTTGTATGGGGTCTACTCAAAATGTGAGAAACAGAGAGCCGGTAAACATGAAGTTTGTAGTAGTATATATCGCTGTTTGGGCAACTCTGAGGGTCTTGTCCAGGATCCCCTTTTTTTTATTTATTGCCATTATTGTGGTCTGGTTAGTTTCTTGTAGATTGTGCTCTTCAGCTTGCTTGAACATAATCTTCATTTGGCTTCACTTTGTCTGTAAAATGTAGGTGCATTTACAAAATAATTTCAGTTTCATTGTCTAATTCCCCTGGTCCCAGGCTATAAAAATCCAATGAGCATTGTCACAACCAGGGCTGTGTCTCTTAGGACTGTGCTCCCCAGGCTACTCTACAACTGATGATACCCCCATACCCCCAAATGATTCAAATGAACTAGCTACAATTGACTGGAGTAAGTGGATTGCGCACCTGCAAAATCAGCCCCACGGGTTTGTGGGCACCGGAAATAGCAGTAAAAGTAAAATGTAAAACAACCAATATTCTACTATTGGGCAGTGGAAAATCTGAAAGTAAGATACTCTACTATTGCTAAACCTAACCCTATTCCCATGCCAGCTCTCTTTCCACTGATGCCAAACCCTAGCTGATCCTTCCACTGATGCCTAACCCTAACAGAGCCTCTGAATTGATGCCTAACCGTAACCTTTCCCCCCACCAAAGCTTAACTCTAATTGTACTCCCTGCCACAAACCCACCGATTAACCCAATGGCTGTATGAGTAATTGCTAGGGATTACTGCATTCTTTTGGCACCAGCAGCATCTGGTTACCTCAGCAAAGCAAGAATATTTCAGTTACAGACTTGGCGTTGTCTTACATGTTAAAGGACACCTAAAATGAGAGGGATATGGAGGTTTCCTTTCAAACAATACCAGTTGCTTGTCAGTACTGTTGATCTCTTTAACTGCAGTAGTGATTGAATCACACACCTGAAACAAGCATGCAGCGAATCCAGTCTGACTTCAGTCAGAGCACCTGGTCTTGTTGAGGGGCTGTGGCTAAAAGTATTAGAGACTCAGGATCAGCAGGAGAGTCAGGCAACTGGTATCATTTTAAAAGGAAAAATCCATATCCTTCTCAGTTTAGGTTCCCTTTCAATCAGTTCTAGCAACTGATTTAGGTTCCTCTTTAGAACAGTCTCTAAGTTATGTTGCACTACACTGTGCAAGGTGAAGTGAAGCTTAGATGTAGTTGAAAGTAGAAAGAAAAGTGTCCTCCCTGGGAGCTGTTCTATTATAAACAGCTTACCAAGGGTTAACTCTTGACCCCACCTCAAGGGTGTGGGAGGGGGAGGCAGTTACACAACACGTTGCACGCTCGCTATTGGTTGATAGGAGTATGTGATGTGCTGAGACTCACTGTGCATGTGAGTGGACCTATACCAAAATTGGAGCTTTTGGTGACCTGTCCCCTCCATTCCAGGATAGGATTGCTGTCTGTTCTGCTAGGTTTGTATACCTTTCAAAAATATGACAACACTTATGTTATGTTAAATATTATTTAAACTAATATTGCTCTGTGACCTCTGTGACACAAAAACAAAATGTTCAACTAAACCCTCTGAATTGATTCCTCTAGAAATGTGTCTTAAAGAAAACTTGTAACCTAAAAAACTACAACTGTGGGGTACTTACCTCAGGAGCGAGAAGCCTCTGGATCCTATTGAGGCTTCCCCCCATCCTCTTCCGTCCCACTGTGGTCTCTCTGTGCCCCTCAGAACAGCGAGCATGTAAATATTTACCTTCCCGGCTCCAGCACAGGCTCAGTACCGGCTCTCGGCTCGGGATCAGGTGGAATTAGCCGATCCCAGTCTGGTCCGCTTTACTCTGCAGGCAAAAGTCACCTGAGCAGTCGAGTGAACTTAACTGGGATCGACTATTTCTGCCTGATCAGAGACGAGAGCCACTACTGTGCCTGCGCTGGAGCCGGGGAAGGTAAATATTGCAGGTGCCACTGCGCCTGCGCCACAGTAGTGTTGGGCGAACACCTAGATGTTCGGGTTCGCGAACGTTCGCCGAACATCGCCGCGATGTTCGGGTGTTCGCGCCGAACTCCGAACATAATGGAAGTCAATGTGGACCCGAACTTTCGTGCTTTGTAAAGCTTCCTTACATGCTACATACCCCAAATTTGCAGGGTATGTGCACCTTGGGAGTGGGTACAAGAGGAAAAAAAATATTTGAAAAAGAGCTTATAGTTTTTGAGAAAATTGATTGTAAAGTTTCAAAGGAAAAACTGTCTTTTAAATGCGGAAAATGTCATGTTTCTTTGCACAGGTAACATGCTTTTTGTCGCCATGCAGTCATAAATGTAATACAGAGAAGAGGTTCCAGGAAAAGGGACCGGAAACGCTAACCCAGCACAAGCAGCAGCACACGTGATGGAACAGGAGGAGGAGGCGCAGGAGGAGAAGGCCACGCTTTTTGAGACACAACAACCCAGGCCTTGCATGAGGACAAGAAGCGTGCGGATAGCATGCTTTTTACCGCCATGCAGTCATAAATGTAATAAAGATGAGAGGTTCAATAAACAGGGACCGGAAACGCTAACCCAGCAGCAGCTGCAGCAGCACACGTGATGGAACAGGAGGAGGCGCAGGAGGAGAAGGCCACACTTTTTGAGACACAACATCCCAGGCCTTGCATGAGGACAAATAGCGTGCGGATATAGCAATGCTTTTTGCCGCCATGCAGTCATAAATGTAATAAAGATGAGAGGTTCAATAAACAGGGACCGGAAACGCTAACCCAGCAGCAGCAGCAGCAGCACACGTGATGGAACAGGAGGAGGCGCAGGAGGAGAAGGCCACGCTTTTTGAGACACAGCATCCCAGGCCTTGCATGAGGACAAATAGCGTGCGGATATAGCAATGCTTTTTGCCGCCATGCAGTCATAAATGTAATAAAGATGAGAAGTTCAATAAACAGGGACCGGAAACGCTAACCCAGCAGCAGCAGCAGCAGCACACGTGATGGAACAGGAGGAGGCGCAGGAGGAGAAGGCCACGCTTTTTGAGACACAGCATCCCAGGCCTTGCATGAGGACAAATAGCGTGCGGATACAGCAATGCTTTTTGCCGCCATGCAGTCATAAATGTAATACAGATAAGAGGTTCAATAAACAGGGACCGGAAACGCTAACCCATCACAGATGGTCATTGTTCATGTTACTTGGTTGGGGTCCGGGAGTGTTGCGTAGTCGTTTCCAATCCAGGATTGATTCATTTTAATTTGAGTCAGACGGTCTGCATTTTCTGTGGAGAGGCGGATACGCCGATCTGTGACGATGCCTCCGGCAGCACTGAAACAGCGTTCCGACATAACGCTGGCTGCCGGGCAAGCCAGCACCTCTATTGCGTACATTGCCAGTTCGTGCCAGGTGTCTAGCTTCGATACCCAATAGTTGAAGGGTGCAGATGGATTGTTCAACACAGCTACGCCATCTGACATGTAGTCCTTGACCATCTTCTCCAGGCGATCGGTGTTGGAGGTGGATCTGCACGCTTGCTGTTCTGTGGGCTGCTGCTGCATGGGTGTCATAAAATTTTCCCACTCCAAGGACACTGCCGATACCATTCCCTTCTGGGCACTAGCTGCGGCTTGTGTTGTTTGCTGCCCTCCTGGTCGTCCTGGGTTTGCGGAAGTCAGTCTGTCGGCGTACAACTGGCTAGAGGAGGGGGAGGATGTCAATCTCCTCTCTAAAGTCTCTTCAAGGGCCTGCTGGTATTCTTCCATTTTGACCTGTCTGACTCTTTCTTCAAGCAGTTTTGGAACATTGTGTTTGTACCGTGGATCCAGAAGGGTATAAACCCAGTAATTGGTGTTGTCCAGAATGCGCACAATGCATGGGTCGCATTCAATGCAGTCTAGCATGAATTGAGCCATGTGTGCCAGAGTCCTGCCAGAATCCTCATCATCCTCTTGTGAGCGTTGTGATAGTTGTTGTGATGCATCATAGTAGTCACCTTCTTCCTGGTCTGCTTCTGCTGACCATTCGCGCTGAATTGTGGAAGTCCAACGTGCACCGCTCTGGCCCTATTCAGTGGTGGCAGGAAATTCCTGCTCCAACTCCAGCTGTTCCTCCTCCTCTTCTTCGTCATAGCTGCTGGGGCCAGCGTTTCCTGATGCGGATGGCCTGATGTTGGTACCATCACGCTGATCGTTTTCTCCTTCAGATTCCCCCAGTTGCATCATGACAGCTGTTTCCTTGATTTTCAACATTGACCTCTTCAGTAAACACAGCAGTGGTATGGTAATGCTGACTGAAGAGTTGTCACTGCTCACAAGCAACGTGGATTGCTCAAAATTTTGGAGGACTTGGCAGAGGTCCAACATGTTGGCCCAATCGGATCCACAGAAGCTTGGCAGCTGTCCAGATGCGCCTCGGTACTGCGCCGTCATGTACTGGACCACTGCACTCTTCTGCTCGCAAAAGCGGGCTAGCATGTGCAGCGTAGAATTCCAGCGCGTAGGGACATCACACAGCAAGCGATGGTGGGGGAGATTGAAGCGCTCCTGCATCTTGGCGAGTGCCCCCGAAGCAGTACTGGAATTTCTGCAATGTTTGGCCACTCGTCGCACCTTCAACAGAAGATCGGCCACGCCTGGGTATGTCCTCAGGAACCGCTGAACTACTAGGTTCATCACGTGCGCCAGGCAAGGGATGTGTGTCAGCTTAGCCAACCTTTAAGCGCGAATGAGATTACTCCCATTATCACACACAACCATGCCTGGTTTCAGGTCCAGCGGTGCCAGCCACAAATCCGTCTGTTCCTTTATTCCCCTCCAAATTTCCTCCCCTGTGTGCTGCTTATACCCAAGGCAGATCAGCTTCAGCAACGCTTGCTGACGCATGCCAACAGCTGTGCTGCACTGCTTCCACGATCCTACTGCTGCTGGGTTAGCGTTTCCGGATGAGGTACAGCTTTGAGATGCGTTGGAGGAGAAGGAGTCAGAGAGGTAGGTGCTGCTGTTGTTATCCAGTGGGAGGGACGGCGGTGCAGCTGTTTGCGGCGTGGGCAACACCCGCGCCGTAGCAGGTGAGGAATCGCTGCCAGGCTCCACAAGGTTCACCCAGTGCGCGGTAAGTGAGATGTATCGACACTGGCCGAACGCACTCGTCCAGGTGTCAGTGGTGAGGTGAACCTTGCAGGCAACGGCATTCTTCAAGCTTCGGGTTATTTTGCTGACCACGTGCTCATGCAACTCAGGCACTGCAGAGCGTGCAAAGTGGTAGCGGCTGGGAACCACGTAACGTGGGATGGCCACTGACATCATGCCCTTGAAGCTGTTTGTCTCCACCACTCGATATGGCAAAATTTCGCAGGCCAGAAGCTTGGCTATGCTGGCTGTTACTGCCACGGCCCGGGGGTCATTTGCTGGCAATTTCCTCTTGCGATCAAACATCTCCGAGACAGACAACTGAATCGTAGGGCTGCACACTGAAGGGCTGTTGGTTGTTGTGTTTGATGAACACTGGGAGACCTCAAGAGCACTACTCCGGAAAGTGACAGTGTCAGTGTCTGATGTTTGTGAATGTTGTGAACCACGCAATGGCTGGGCTACTGCTGCTGCTGAGGCGGGTCTGGTGGTGAGTCTGGTGACCCCAAGGGAGGCAGTGTTGCTGGTACCCTGTCCTGCCGCGTTTGCCCACAGAGTGGGATGTTTGGATAGCATGTGGCGGCTCATGCTGGTGGTGGAGAGGTTGTTAATACTTTTCCCCCTGCTCAGGCGGGTCTTGCACACCTTGCAAATCGCCATAGTACCATCCTCAGTGCAGTCTTCAAAGAAAGCCCAGACTTTGGAGCACCTGCCTTGCTGGCGATTTCTGTTTGCGCCTCTTTTGCCTCTCACTTGAACTTCCACGCTTGTGGTGCCTGAAATTGCGCGCCGCCTACCTTGTGGCACAAGGCGAACTCGTGCAGCAGTGGGTTCTTCAACAGACTCATCTGTGCTGCTGCTACGACGGCGATGTTCTCGTTCACAAACAAAATCTGGGTCTATGTCCACATTGTCCATACCCTCCTCTTCCATCTCCTGAAACTCGTCATATGTCATTGTGGGGGGCCGCCGCCGTGGAGTAGAGCTCCCCAGAACAACCTCTGCGCAGCTCACTCCAACGTCGTCTTCCAGATCTTGTCGGCCGACCTCCTGCAATTGCAACCCCTCCTGCCCAACTTGCTCTGGGATTTGGGTTTCCGAGTCCTCCTCGGACTCGCCTTGTATTTCAGTGCGCGGTGCATTTCCCACAGTTAATGGTTGTGAATCCGGGCACAACATTTCTGGCTGTTCCTCCATTGACCTTTGAAAGGTGGAAGTTTGTTGGGCTGGGAATAGCTCCTGCGAATACCCCATTGTGTCCTGAGGTAATTCATCGGACTGGTTATCTGGCAGTTGTGTGCGTGGTGTCGCTGCCGGTTGTGTCAGCTTTGTGCCCACTGGCTCCTTGTAACTGGCTGAGGACTCGGACCTCGTGCGTGATGTGCTGGTGCTGCTTAACCGACTGCTGGACGCTTGAGAGGTCATCCAAGTAATTATCTGGTCTTGTTCTTTTGGATTTGTGAGGGTTGTTGTCCTGGACAACATGGGCGGTATTAAGTGGGTTTTCTTGGGTGCTCCCCTGTGGCCTGTACGTGAACCGTCAGGGGAAACACCTCTTCCCTTGCCCCTCCCTCTTTCACCGGATTTCTTCCTCATTTCACTTATCCTTAAAGTACACGCTGACTGGCAGCAGTACAGTGGCAGTACAGAAATGCTATACAGTGGTGGGTGAGCGGTGTACCACTATTCCCAGCAGCGACACAGAGCACAATGCTATACAGTGGCGGGTGAGCGGTGTACCACTATTCCCAGCAGCGACACAGAGCACAATGCTATACAGTGGCGGGTGAGCGGTGTACTACTGTTCCCAGCAGACACAGAGTGGCAGTAAACACAATGCTATATAGTGTGGCTGAGCAAGGTACACAGAGTGGCAGTAAACACAATGCTATATAGTGTGGCTGAGCGAGCGGTGTACTACTATTCCCAGCAGACACAGAGTGGCAGTAAACACAATGCTATATAGTGTGGCTGAGCGAGGTACACAGAGTGGCAGTAAACACAATGCTATATAGTGAGGCTGAGCGAGCGGTGTACTACTATTCCCAGCAGACACAAAGTGGCAGTAAACACAATGCTATATACTGTGGCTGAGCGAGGTACACAGAGTGGCAGTAAACAGAATGCTATATAGTGTGGCTGAGCGAGCGGTGTACTACTGTTCCCAGCAGACACAGAGTGGCAGTAAACAGAATGCTATATAGTGTGGTTGAGCGAGGTACACAGAGTGGCAGTAAACAGAATGCTATATAGTGTGGCTGAGCGAGGTACACATAGTGGCAGTAAACACAATGCTATATAGTGTGGCTGAGCGAGCGGTGTACTACTATTCCCAGCAGACACAGAGTGGCAGTAAACAGAATGCTATATAGTGTGGCTGAGCGAGGTACACAGAGTGGCAGTAAACACAATGCTATATAGTGTGGCTGAGCGAGCGGTGTACTACTATTCCCAGCAGACACAGAGTGGCAGTAAACAGAATGCTAAATAGTGTGGCTGAGCGAGGTACACAGAGTGGCAGTAAACAGAATGCTATATAGTGTGGCTGAGCGAGCAGTGTACTACTATTCCCAGCAGACACAGAGTGGCAGTAAACAGAATGCTATATAGTGTGGCTGAGCGAGGTACACAGAGTGGCAGTAAACAGAATGCTATATAGTGTGGCTGAGCGAGCGGTGTACTACTATGCGTACGTTAAAAAGGGGCGCTGGGAAAAAAGGGCGCGGGGTTTTAAACGATAAGCATGGATAACGTTTAAAAATGTATTGTACTGTATTTCGTTTAAAATTAATGTTTTATAAAGTTATAAATCATTAAATAATGTGCATTAAATCGGCAATTGTAAAAACATTAATCTTTCGTTTAAATAGTGAAACGTATAATAACGTTTAAAAATTTTTTTACTAAGTAACCCTCCCTGTACCTACCCCTAACTCCTAGACCCCCCTGTTAGTGCCTAAACCTAAGACCCCCCTGTTGGTGCCTAAACCTAAGACCCCCTGTTGGTGCCTAAACCTAAGACCCCCCTGTTGGTGCCTAAACCTAAGACCCCCCTGTTGGTGCCTAAACCTAAGACCCCCCTGTTGGTGCCTAAACCTAAGACCCCCCTGTTGGTGCCTAAACCTAAGACCCCCCTGTTGGTGCCTAAACCTAAGACCCCCCCGTTGGTGCCTAAACCTAAGACCCCCCTGTGATAAGCATTTATAACGTTTCAAAAACATATTGCGCGTTTTTTTCGTTTAAAAATAATGTAAAAAAAATAAAATTGTACTGTTTTTCGTTTAAAAATAATGTTTGAAAAAAATATTGTACTGTTTTTCGTTTAAAAATAATATTAAAAATGTATAAATCATTAAATAATGTGTAATCATGAGAAGCAGTAATAAAACATTAAGTCTCCGGGCGCCGCTTTTAAAACGTTATTTTTCTCCGGCGCCCTTTTTTCCTATCGGGCGCCCATTAAACGATATTTATTATGGGAGTGAATGGCGGCGCCCGATTTGTCCACTAGCCTCCTGCGCCCTTTTTACTGTTACCGTACTACTATTCCCAGCAGACACAGAACAGTAAACAGAATGCTATATAGTGTGGCTGAGCGGTATACCACTATTGCCAGCAGCGACACAGAGCACAATGCTATACAGTGGCAGGTGAGCGGTATACCACTATTCCCAGCAGCGACACAGAGCACAATGCTATACAGTGGCGGGTGAGCGGTGTACTACTGTTCCCAGCAGACACAGAGTGGCAGTAAACACAATGCTATATAGTGTGGCTGAGCGAGGTACACAGAGTGGCAGTAAACAGAATGCTATATAGTGTGGCTGAGCGAGCGGTGTACTACTATTCCCAGCAGTGACACAATGACTGGGGGGACCCTGGCTAGCGTGGCTGGAGCGCGAACTACCCTGCCTGCCTACCCAAAGCTAAACCCACAGACAAATGGCGGAGATATGACGTGGTTCGGGTATTTATTTACCCGAACCACGTGACAGTTCGGTCAATCAGAGCGCGTTCGGGTCCAAACCACGTGACCCGTTCAGCCAATCACAGCGCTAGCCGAACGTTCGGGGAACGTTCGGCCATGCGCTCTTAGTTCGGGCATGTGGCCGAACGGTTTGGCCGAACAGGGTGATGTTCTGCAGAACCCGAACAGTGGCGAACACTGTTCGCCCAACACTACGCCACAGCACGACAAATTGATGGCTGTGGCTTCTGATGGGCCCAGCGAGACCTTTCGAGGGATGAAGGAGGACAGGGGAAGCCTCGATAGGATCCAGAGGCTTCCCCCTCCCAAGGTAAGTACCCCCGAGGGGCACTTTCTTTTGGTACAGAGTCTCTTTAAAGAAGAATTCTGTTTTATAGTCTCCTGACTAAACCATGTGTGTCTAAAGCTAATAGGGGATTCTATATTGCAAGAATCCAATCTATAAGATTGCATCTTACAGTAGCCAAATTCTGATTAGCAGTAGGCCCCGCCACCTGCTATTTTACTAGGCGCTCAAGTTTCCTTATTTGCTGATTTTAATATGGGTGCTTATGGGGGGTCCTAGCTTCCACAGCAACTCAGGGGCCCAAATTTCCTGTCACGAAGTGGATTACCTGTACTTATTCTATACCCCTTCTATCATTAATATTGAAGAAATAGCTCTGCAAGGGTGTCTTCAAAAATAATAGTGTTCAGTTGAAGATTCCTTAACTTTTCTTTGGATGCAAACCTCTTGCAAGAGACAATATTTTGCTAGTTATAAAAAACATAGTATTCGATATAAAGAGAGTAAAATGTGAATGGCGACTGTTCCATGTAAAAAGTAATATTCTTATTTCAGACATAAGCCAACGTTGCTGTTCCTCGATTGCAAGAGAACAACATTTCTCTGGGACAAGGCTATCATGTGAACTGTTGGAGACAGGATGACAGACAATGACTCTCCATTGGGAATAATTAACTGGAAACTGGAAAGCCAAGAAAGTTTAATAACAAGCTAAAGAAAGTGGAATATAACAGGTTTCACATAACCAGATATATATACATTGCAAAAACAAACTGCTGGCAACACAGACATACTTAGTTACTTGTCATTATCAATCTGTTATTATAACAGTGATAATTCTATGCTGTAGATGATCACCCATTATGAGCACCGAAAACAATAAAACACAAATTACAACGTTCATTCCCCAGCTGTGCATTTCTCATACAGATCTGAATCTGAACGATGGTTGTGGTACGACTCATTTGCTTTCCTTCTCTTTATAGCGTTTCAGACAGTAACACTGATATAAATACAGATGGCTGCTAAATTTTGTCTATTTATCAAGCAGTGGGGGTGTGTGGGGGAAGATATGTATTAAGTAGGAGGCCAAAATACCTTCTCCTACTTTATGTATTTGTTGTCAAAGTCTTCCTATTAGTCTACCTATTCCACACAAACCAACTCAGAGGTGGTTTGTACTGTTGTGGGGGGGCTCATGGTGCAGCAGGCCTACTGGTGTATGGTTGTAAACTGCTGTTACTGTTCATTGATTTGTGCTATGGGACTTCCTCTATTACATTTGCCTCTGCAACTGCAGCATATTAGACCAGCCATTGAGCAACACTACTGCTTGTCTGCATAGTATGGCTGTAGACACAAATTACCACGTTCATTCCCCAGCTCTGCATTTCTCATACAGATCTGAATCTGAGCTATCATTGTAGTGCAACTCATTTGTTTTCCTATTCGTTCTAGAGTTTCAGACAGTAACACTGGTATAAATACAGATGGTTGCTAAATTTTGTCTATTTACCATGCAGTGGGAAACAATTATATATGAAACAAAAGCCCCATATCCCTTCTCTTACTTTATGTATTTGCTAGCAAAGTCTTCCTATTAGTCTACCTTTTCCCCACAAACCATCTCAGATGTGGTGTGTACTGTTGTGGGGGGGGGCTCATGGTGCAGCAGGCCTACTGGTGTATAGTTGTAAACTGCTGTTACTGTTTATTGATTTGTGATATGACTTACTCTATCACATTTGCCTTTGCAACTGCAGCATATTAGACCAGGCATTAAGCAACACTACTGCTTGTCTGCATAGTATGGATATAAAATACACTTTATTGTTCATATTAATCATCATTGCTTTGTGCTGTGGAGTTTATTATTGTACATTTTGTAGAAGGTTAGATTAGATAACCTACAGAACTTATAAAATATTAAAATAGGCAGGCAAAACTTAATGTGCAAACTGTAATCACATAGGCCATCTAGTAATAAAGGTGGATATGCTTTTCTTTCTCTCCTACAAATTAGTGGTACAATTTAAAAAGTTCAAGGTACACAACATTATTTAAGTGACTGTCAAATTGCTCTGCGCAAATAGTGTACGGTGGTTTCATCAGTGTTTACACAACAGACGTAATACGCAAGGCGTAACGTCATTATGGATGCAATGTGCATATTGTATACATAATGCGAGATGCGCTATGTGCGCAACATGCGTTATGTTGATTACACAAACACTGGTAAGAATGCATGGCTTCTAGAATCAACACTATTGTGCTTTGTGTAATAGCTTCACAGACACACACAAATGTAATGTACTGTAGCGTAATATATATTTCAGTGCAGGATTGTACTTAACCACTTTACCCCCGCCCGTACGGATTTCTCCGTCCCTTTTTCCATCCTTTAACCCCCAGGGACGGAGAAATCCGTACTTTGCGCACTCCCGGAAGGACGCTTGCAGGTCGCATGAAACAAAAAGTTACTGTTGCCATCTTGTGGCCAAATAGTAAAACTACACCCTAAGCATTTTTTAGACACAAATAAACTAGTTTTACACAAAAAATTAACTCCTTACCTCCCACACTCCCCATTTTTTTTTTTGTAATAAAAAAAAATAAAAAATTTACAATTTAAAAAAAATACATAAATAGTTACCTTAGGGACTGAACTTTTTAAATATTTATGTCAAGAGGGTATAACACTGTTACTTTATAAACTATGGGCTTGTAATTAGGGATGGACGCAAAACTGAAAAAAATGCACCTTTATTTCCAATTAAAATATTGGCGGCAAACATTGTGATAGGGACATAATTTAAATGGTTTTATAACCGGGATAAATAGGCATATACATTTAATGGGTTTTAATTACAGTAGCATGCATTATTTAAAAACTATAAAGGCCGAAAACTGAAAAATAATACATTTTTTCCCACATTTTTTCCTATTTTCCCATTAAAACACATTTAGAATAAAATTATTCTTGGTATAATGTCCCACCTAAAGAAAGCCTAATTGGTGGCGAAAAAAACAAGATATAGTTCATTTCATTGCGATAAGTAATAATAAAATTATAGACGAATGAATGGAAGGAGCGCTGAAAGGTGAAAATTGCTCTGGTGGTCAGGGGGTAAAACCCCTCAGTTGGGAAGTGGTTAATTTAGGATTTGTATGCTAATTTCAAACACATATATGTAATAGAGAAAAATAATAATTCTCCAACTGCAAATAATGTACATAATAGTGCATTATTGTGCATTAAGTTGTGTGAAATAATAGATTCACACACACACACACACACACACACACACACACACACAAAAATATACTGTAAACGTTAAAAAAAAGAAAAGCATATAAGATGGCAGCTAAAGCAGAGCATGAAGCAGATTAATTTGGACTTTAAAGCTAATTTTCAGGCATAGATCAAATACCATCTAATTGGTCTGCAATCACAGTGATGAGATGTTAAGATGTTTCCATTTTGTGGAAAATTAGGCTTCTGAAATTTTGATCACATAACCAGCATCAAAGGAGTAGAAAGGCTTTATTTCAGGCTGATGCTTGGATTGCATCCTCCTCACAGTTTGAGGTGCCCATTAACCACCTTAGCGGTATGGACGAGCTCAGCTCGTCCATTACCGCCAGAGGGTGCCGCTCAGGCCCTGCTGGGCCGATTCTTACCAAATAAAAAGCAGCACACGCAGCCGGCACTTTGCCAGCCGTGTGCTGCCTGATCGCCGCCGCTCTGCGGCGATCCGCCGCGAGCAGCGGCGAAAGAGGGTCCCCCCAGCCGCCTGAGCCCTGGATCGGAGGCGGCAGACGTCAGGACGTCGGCTGACGTCCATGACGTCACTCCGCTCGTCGCCATGGCGACGAAGTAAGCATAACACGGAAGGCCGCTCATTGCGGCCTTCCGTGTTACTTTTGGCCGTCGGAGGCAATCAGAAGAACGCCTCCGGAGCGCCATCTAGTGGGCTTTCATGCAGCCAACTTTCAGTTGGCTGCATGAAATAGTTTTTTTTTAATTGAAAAAAAAACCTCCCGCAGCCGCCCTGGCGATCTTAATAGAACGCCAGGGTGGTTAATGATACAATCTCGATTGTACTATCTTACCATTTTACATGTAATATCAGGGACTACCTGAAGTGTTCATTCAAAGTATATTCACTCAGTTTACCCATCTACTACATAGATTCGGTAAGATTGTACCATCAACATTGTATCATTGATGGGCACTTACATACTGCAAAGGGCAAGGCACAAACTGAATCTCTCTGAGAATATTGCAGCCTATAGCACAAACAGTCTGTTCTGCAGAAAGTGGTCAGTGTCTGGGCTCCTGGTCAGGTATTTAAAGGGATTTAATCGACATCCTCTAATTAAGGAGTTTCTACAAAGACAGAAAATAAGCTCTGCCACTAAATGCTTACACAGACCTAGGAAACATTTGTGCCCTAGGTGGGGCTTAAAAGAGGAACTGTAGTCAAAAATTCCACAATTAATACAATTGCTTATTGTTTACAATATTCTTTTATAGATTATTTAGTCAGTGCTTGCCCATTATAAAATGCTTCCTCTCCCTGATTTACATTCTGAAATTTCTCACTGGTGATGATATCAATAGTTCTGACAGCTGATCTGTACAGAATGTTTGTAACTGAGAGCTCTATGCACAGCAGCATATATTGCTTGCTTGGCAGTCGTAAAAAGATGTTAATTACCCAGATTCACAGCCAGCAAACTGTCAGGACCATGGTCATGACATCACACTGGGGGAGGGGTTTCAGCCATATAGACCACCCTGATGATCTATTCGAGAAATAAAGTAAAGATTTCTCGTGGAAAAGGGGGCATCAGCTACTGATTTGGATGAAGTTCAGTCATTGGTTAAAGTGTGCAGTTGATCCATCTGCATACACATACTGTATTTTATTCTCAAACTAAACATACATTTTACAATTATTTAACTTAAAAATTCAATCTGGACCCCCATCTATTAAAAACCATACCTGACGTATCCTGACCCTATTTCACATCAGCTACAAGAGCTTTAATAGCTTGAACTTGATTTCAATCTACGGAATTTAAATAAGCTCTTGCTATGTGCAAATGGTATTGTCTTAATATAGACTAGCTTTTAGCTCTCTTGTAATGTGATGTGCCCCTCCTTCACACTCAAATGCACTGTTATTTGTTTCATCAACTACAATGCTCAACCCAAACAGGCTGATGAATAATTATAATGTGACCGAGGAAATGTCAGTGTCATTGTGGAGAAGAACCTAAAAATAGTCAGGGAAATCTTTCAATGAAACCTTTGCAATTAAACCCCTATTATGCAATCAAATCACAGTTCAGTTAGCAACTCCACAATGGGCTTAATGACTACCAAATTGCTACCAACACATACGTGTCTTAAAATAAAAGTGGTATCCCTGGGGCACGTTTAGCAATATAGAACAAACGGTTTGCAGATTGCTCAATATGCTATTCAAAGACAAGTCATTTTTAACAAAAAATATGGGCGCTACCATCATTGGATTTGGATAGGAAGCTAGCCTTCCTGGTCTTCAGGTGATGCTTATTCTATGGTGTTTGTACTTAGTGAGTCAATGGCATGAAATAAGAAAGTGACTTATGACTTAAAGAGTCTGGACAAAAAAAAATGCCCCCGGGGGGTACTCACCTTAGTAGGCGTAAGCCTCTGGATCCTATCGAGGCTTCCACCGTCCTCCTCCATCCCTTGGTGGCCTCGATCTGGCCCACAGAAACCACAGCTGCCAAATTTGTCAGGCTGTGCAATATTTACCTTCCCCGACTCCAGCGGGGGTGCTGTTGCGGCTCTCCGATCGGTAATAGGTGGAAATAGCCAATCTCAGTCAGGTCCACTCTACTGTGCAGGCGCAGGATCAGCTATTTCCACCTATTTCAGAGTGGAGAGCCGCTACTGCGTCTGTGCTGGAGCTGGGAAGGTAAATATTTACATCCCTGCCATTCGGGGAGCTCTATCGCTGCTGCCGTGGGACAGAGGAGGACAGGGGAAGCCTCGATAGGATCCAGAGGCTTCCCCCTACCGAGGTGAGTACCCCCAGGGGCATTTTGTTTTACAGATCCTCTTTAAAGTGTACCCAAGAGAACTTCAGGTACTAAAAAAACTTACCTAAGAAGAGGGAAGCCTCTGGATCATATAGTCATAGCTTCCCACACCATTCCCTGATGCCCCATTGCTGAGCACAGACCCCTTGAAGAATCTGATAAGGGTTTGTCAGAATGAAGAACAGGGCTGCTAGAATGTAAGTATACTTGAATTCTAGGCCTCAGGTAGTGAAGTCTAGTAAAGACTTGAGATGCAGGGTCTCTTTAAGCATAGTTTCTTGGAGAGAAATTATGAAGTCAGAAGCATGTTCCTCTAGAAGGACACATAATGGGTTATTAGTTCTAAATGTCCCGACATTCAGACTACGAAAAGGTAAACAGAGACGATATTTGGAAAACATTGCATTCCGTGCATCTAGGGCATAAAGCGCTGGCGCACTCAGGGCCGGCCCGCTCATGAGGCGGGGTGAAACATTTGCCTCAGGCGGCACATCTGGGGGGGGGGGGGGGGGCACCCGCCTGTCCATGGGTGGGGGGCCACCCGCCGAGCTGGAGGAGAAGCGGGCAGAAAGGGGGTATTGGGCCTAGCGGTGGGGAGGGGGGTCGGACCCCCCCTCCCTCGTCTGGGTCCCCCGATCTGCGCTCCCCTCCAGCTGTAAATAGTTAAGTACCAGTGTATAGATTAAGAGGCAACAGGCGGGGATCACTCACCTCTTCTGTGTTCCAGCGAGCGCTCCACTGACGTCACTTCCTGCAATGCCGCCCACTGTATTGTAAGTGGACGGCGTTGCAGGAAGTGACGTCAGTGGAGCGCACATTGGAACGCGGAAAGGTGAGTGATCCCCGCCCGTTGCCTCTTAATCTATACACTGGTACTTAACTATTTACAGCTGGAGGGGAGCGCAGATCGAGGGACCCAGGCGAGGGAGGGGAAGTCCAACCCCCCTCCCCACCGCTAGGCCCAATACCCCCTTCCTGCCCGCTACCCCTACAGCTTGGTGGCCCCCGCACCCACGGGGGGGGGGGCGATTTTTTTAAATTTTGCCTCAGGCGGCAAAAAGTCTAGGGCCGGCCCTGGGCGCACTAGATGATAATGTGGGTCACATGTCCATGCAAGCCAATTGTAGGCTTGGGGGTATGGCAGAATTTAACTCTTTGATGTTCATATAAAAGTAAGAGACGGGATGGCAGAGGGACTTCTTCTACATGTTATCCTGCTCTCTATGCTTCCTATTTAGAAGAATAATAGCTTCATGTCTGTATGCTGTAAAAATATGTGATGTACATAGGACATAGGAAAGACTGTTTATACTCTGAAGAAATCAACATGTAACAAAAGATGCCTGATGGAATACTTGTATAACTCTGATTGCTGAATAAACCCCTTAAAGGTGAAGGTGACTGTCTCCGCTCTATCTCCTGTATGCTGTTGCTGTGAGTTGCAGCTCTAAAGAGTTGCTGGTGCCTGAGTAAAAGGTGTGTTGTGCTGTTGCCAATAGCAACCAACGTATAGGTTCTTACAGTTGGTGCCTAGGCCGATCCAACATCGATAATTGGTGATCCAGGTGTGCACAAGAGTCAGTCTAATTAAGACTTCTTGAAGCAGCGACTTACATCTCTGTGAAGCAAGCACAATCGAACAGGAGAAGCTCAGAGCTGAGCTGTAAGAGTTAAGGGAGGGCTACGGAGGCCAGAGACGAGAAGAGCAAAGCTTATCAAGAGGAGATAAGCACAGTGCGTCTGGAAGTTTCCCGGCAGCAGGTGCCGATGTGAGCGGCCTGTGACTGTACCCGCAGATGAAGGTGTCCAAGGTGTCCATGCCACTTTCTTCTTCAGGTATGAGTGCGGCCATACTGAGCCTGCGTGCAGGGCCGGATTTCTGGAAAGGCCAGAAGGGTTTGTTTTTGGGTGGCTTCAGCCCGAGGGCAATAGGGGTTGCTACATATGAAAGAGAAGATATGGAGAACAGCACATAAAAAAAGGGAAGCTGATGCCCCAGGGAGCTGTACATGAAAGAAAGGGGCTGCAGTACATGGGTGTTACACACAGAGCATGATCATCCACCAGGAAACCTAGGCAGGCTAATGATTTGTCTGATGCAGCCATCAAAAGAGCCACATCTGGGTCCCGACTCCCGAGCCATAGGTTCCCTACCCCTGTTCTAGAGGATTCCCATGTTCTTCTGTACCATTGTCATACAAGGGCCGCTGGAGCATATCCCACAAGAGCATGCAGATATCTTACCCTGGCCATGCTCCCCCACCATGTACGAGCGCGGCTGTATTGCATCTGGAACAGTACGGCTGTGATTGTGCACGAAGATTAGCATGACTGCAATCTTCCAGAAGGTCCCGGGCAGCGGCAGTGGTCTCCAGGAGGATGTGGGATGCCTGGAGGATTCAAAGGCTTCCCTCTTCATTGTTTAGTAGCAAACTTTATTAATTTTAATTGTGTAGGGCTCCCTTTTAAGGAAATATCAGGCAATTTAAAGAGGAACTCCAGTGAAAATAATTTAATAAAAAAAAGTGCTTCATTTTTACAATAATTATGTATAAATGATTTAGTCAGTGTTTGCTCATTGTAAAATCTTTCCTCTCCCAGATTCACATTCTGACATTTATCACATGGTGACATTGTTACTGTGGGCAAGTTATGTAGCTGTTTCTAGCTGCTCTGGCTGTTACAGACAGCTTTAAACAGCCATTTCCTGTCTGTGAACATTGTTACATTGTGGCAGTTTGCCCAGAGTACCGCAGTATTCAGAGCCTCTTGTGGGAGGGGTTTCAGCACAAAATTAGTCACACAGCGCCCCCTGATGGTCTGTTTGTGAAAATCATTCTATTTCTCATGTAAAAGGGGGTATCAGCTACTGATTGGGATAAAGTTCAATTCTTGGTTGGAGTTTCTCTTTAAGCTAGGAAAGCTCTACTTACCCAGGGCTTCCTCCAGCCCCTTGCAGTCGATAAGTCCCTCACCCCAGCTCTGCTCTCAGCCGCCGACCCAGGGGTCCCAGCCGGTGCAGAGGCCGACCTCACGAGGTTGCTCTCTACTGCGCTTGCACGAGCTCCACTTAAATCACTTGCACGTGGGCCGGAGTGTTCTGCATAGGCACAGTAGTTCTGCGCCTGGGCAGAACACTCCAACCCACATGCGAATGATTGACAGCGGCGCTCACACAGGCGCAGTAGAGGACCCCAGGCCAGCGGCTGCGAGTGGAGCTGTGGTAAGGGACATATGATATCCGCTGCAAGGGGCTGGAGGAAGCCCGGGTAAGTAGAGCTTGCCTAGCTTGACCTCCTTGCGACCACCTAACGCCAATTTTAGGTCGCAAGGTGGCAGGCCCAGGGCCGCGTAAAGCTAATCCGTTGAATCCTGGGGCGAGGTTTTGCAAGGGATGCGCGCGCCAATGCATGCGTATTCCCGCTTGAAGTCTAAGAGCGGCAACCGCCGATAGGAGACTGTCGGATGGCGAAACCGCCATCTATGTACATTGTGCAGCGCTGCAATCTATGGCAGCGCTGTACTGGGGACAGCCGTGTCACTCGGCTGTCCCCTGGAGAGGCACAGAGAGCGATCAGCACTCATAAAAAATAAATAAACAAAAAAATAGGCAAATTTATTAAAAAAATAAATAAAAATGAATAAACAAACATCCCAGCAGCAATCAGAGTCCACCTATAACGCTCTTCCAGCCAGGGCTCAAGCAGCACTGGGCTGCTGCAGGAAGCTTCCTCTTCTGATATCTGCAGAGGCATCCCCAGCACCCCTGCAGCTGTGACTTTGCATGTATGTTCCTCCAGCCTCCCCAGGGGGGCGCGCCCGTCCCAGAGCAATTCTTATAGGTTGAGGAGGCGGGTCTAGTGGGTGTCAGCTGACACACTGGTCAGCTGAAACTTTTCTGCTGGAACCTTTGCTGATTGGCCAGTTCCTTTTCTGGGCTGGTCTGTGATCTTTTCCACCTGTATATAAGCTCTGTTCATTCAGTTGCTCACTGCCCGATTTTGCTAGGCACTTTATCACTTCGTGATAATCATATTGTATTTCAATGCGACTTTCATTATTGTATTTCAATTCGACTTCCAGACTGACTTAGATACGACCTTAGCTTTACTGACCATTCTCTCGCCTAGTCCTTTGTACTGCAGCCATCTGATCTAACGTGTATGACCTTAGCCTGTTACCGACTCCGATTCTGCCTAGCCCTTTGTACTGCAGCCATCTGATCTAGCATGTATGACCCTAGCCTGTTACTGACTCCGATTCTGCCTAGCTCACCGTACTGCTATCAGCTGATATTGTGTATTGGTCCACACAGCACCTAGCGTGATACCACCGGCACCAATAGAAAGCTCTGTTGGTGGGCAGAAAAGGAGAGGGGGATCACTTGTGTGCTTAGTTGTACGGCCCTGCAGCGAGACCTTAAATCTGCAGTGGCCTGAATTGTAAAAATAGCCTGGTCACTAAGAGGGTGTAAACCTATGGTCCTGAAGTGGTTAAATTGCCTGACATTTCCTTTAAAGTGGTATAAAACTCAGCAATTCCTCTTTGTTCTAGAAGATTATTTACAGCATAAAATCTACTACCACAAAAAATTGTAGCAGAATAGCATTCAAACTGTTAAACACAGCACTGTTCTTTAATGGAAAGCTCCTTGCTTCAGTGGAAAGCTTCTGGTCGCATCCAAAGAGGAGATAACATTATCTTTTGTTTACATTCCTTTGTCAAATACATTTAGTGAACATTAGCAAACTGTCGAAACTGATCTGCACTGATCTGAGAAGCAGAAAGAGCTGAAAAGTGATAACTAGATAGATTTATATATATAAATGCAACTGCTATGCAATGGAACCTTTAGAGCAGAAAACTGTACTTTGGGAATTTGTAATTTGTCAACAGACAATATTAGTTGTGCACAAAACCAAATATGACAACTGTATGGGTAATACAAAGTAGGAAAACACATTTTTATTGAACGTTATGTCAGAGTTGTATCCCACTTTATTGCAATGTATGTTTCCCTGCGGCTTTAAATGGATAACAGCATTTTGTACGTGTGTGAGGAATTACAATTTTCTTTAGGAATACAAGCACATTTTATGAGCAGCTGTCACAAAGGAAATCAGATTAGAGAGTTATTTATATAACATTAATTGTCTTATTGGCAGGCACATTAAGCATTTCAGGTGTGAACGTTCGGCCCCCAGGGTGCAGTGAAGCAGCCCACTCATATTCCCGTTACTATTCCATATCTCTCCATAGGCGACCTCCCCTGCCGCTCCCTGACATACATATAGAAAACCTATTACAAATCAGAAATTGACATTCGCCCTCGTTTAACCATAACGCTCTTCGCGCCCCGCTGACTTTTGCCGAACACCAATATATTAATCTTCACGACAATTAAAAATAATGCCGTGCAAGTTCATTATGGTGACACAGGAATGTTGTAAACTACGGCCTATAAAAATGATTAACCGTCATGCAGCCTATAAAAATGATTAACCGTCATGCAGCTTGAATCGAATCCATCATACTTAAAATGATGAAGACTTTGAATTTTTCACCCCATACCGGCAGTCGTTTGAGTTATGCTTGTTGTGAGTAATCATTTCTTTTAAGTGTTGTGGAAAATGGTTTGAAAGCTTTATTTACTGCTTTCAACGTAATGATAATTTGCACTGTATAACGAGTCGTGTGTATAAGTGTAGCATGGGGGGTTGACTCCAGCAACCAATCATATCGTTGTTACTGTTGACCGAGTTCAGGTCAAGGTAAAGAACATGCCTGAATGCCATCTTCAGTACCCTGGTCATTGGGACCATCTTCTTCATTGCAGCTGCCCTACCATCCATGAATAAGCACCAAGAGAAAAAGCAGTGCACTAATACAGGGACGGTTCAAGGTACAATGGGGCCCCAGGGCAAAGGTAACCTGGGGGCCCCCCAGCAAACTTAGCCCCAGGGCCCTCCGGACTGGCAACCTTGCCCGATCTCCACCCTTAACTCCTACATGCTCCTAAAGGCCCCCCTGGACAATACCAGCATTTGTATATTACCTGTCCCGGTGGCTGGCATGCTGCTGCAGTCTTCTTCCTGCCGCCTGCCTCTTGTGACCAGTGCACATTATGCATCGTAATAATGTAACATGCATTGGTCACAAGAGGCAGGCAGTGGAAAAAAAAGACCAGGAGCATGAACAAATGGAACACCGCGCTGGCCACTGGGTCAGGTGAGATACCAATGGGGCACCGGCGAGCAGATTAGAGTTAAAGGGGGTGGTCAGGGGCCCAGCAGCGCTCAGAGGCAATTATCTATAATTCCTTCATGTAGAGTGCCAGCAAGGGGGGCTCGGGTTAAGCCTGGAAGATGAACATTAAGCCTCCTATCTAAATCCTAAATTAAAGTAAACTTGTAAGGGGGATGGGGGGTTGCTAAGGATATGTATGCAAGGTGAACGTTAATCCAATCATAACCATTTCTTGCAATCTTGCATGTATTTCTCTCTCCCCCCACCCACTCCTAGGTCACTTTAAGTCATGGTTTAGACGGCAGACAAGTCATCTTGTATACCCACAACACCACCCTCGCCCCCCCCCTTCCTTACCAGCAGAGCGGAGACTATGCGCAATACAGCTGCCAGAAGTGCAGCATCAGACTACCTGACTCACCACCTCCCTCAGCTATGTGAGGCTCATCCGTCACGGCCAGGCAGCCGAAGTCACTCCAGAGTCCATGAGCGGCATCAGGGAGCCCGTTTCCTCCTCACAGGCATGGACTCACTGACGTCATGTCCATGCCTGCGTCACATCGGGGGGAGCGCAGCAGCAGCTTGCCACGTGTGACATAGTACCAGCCAGCAGGAAGGGAACTATGGAAACCAGGACGCCCTCACCACCGACAGGAGTCAGGTAACGTATGTTCTTGGACTCTCTCCCCCTGCTGCAGAGCTGTCAACTCTGTCCACACCACACCTGCCAGCAGCATACACAGCCACAGTCAATCACACAGAGATGCGGCAGGCGGCCGCCGCAGTCGGACATTTCGGGCTGGAAAAGGGGCCCCCAGAGGGTCTGGGGTCCAGGGGCAATTGCCCTCTTTGCCTTACTTGTAGTGCTGGGCCAGGTACGAACCTGTTTAACAAGCCCTTGTTGAAGAGGTTCAGAGGGTCCTAGCGCTAGAACGGCAAACTCGAGGGGGGTGGGGAAGCCTCTGGGTTATCCAAAGGCTTTCCTCTACTGAATTAAGTAACTTTCACTCCTATTCAGCCTTCAAGTACACTTTAAGATTGCCCCCCCCCCCCCCCCCCGACTTATTCTAAACCCCTACTTTTCCCATCACTAGCCTTGTCCCTTATACTGTCCTTAAAGCAGCAAGAGGACTTACATCTGAACCACACTGTACAGTCCTGATCGACATTGCAATGCCTACACACCATCACCACAAAAGATTAATAATATATACAACTTTAGTGCTACAGATATAAATGCAGGAACAAATGATGTTGATCCTTAACAGGTTGCTTAGCCCTAGTGTTCAACCCTGACCTTTACCCTAATGATAAAACTTATTCTATGGACACACTTGCATGATGTGCTAACAGCTCAAAACAAACTTTATTTATCATTTCAGATGGCACTTTTGGAACTATTGCACTTAAAGTAACAAGTAAAGCATGTATGTTACTGCATCCTAACACTGCCCCAGTGTCTGAAATTAAATAGGCCCCGAAAGACGACACTTACTTAATTGGGTGTCAGAACATGTACGTATAATAACGCCGCCGGTGAGCAGGGGGCAGGGTGAGCCAAATGACAGCTTACCCTGTTGCTGCTCAAATTACCAGCGGTGTTACATTGTTACATAGTTATTTTGGTTGAAAAAAGACATACGTCCATCGAGTTCAACCAGTACAAAGTACAACTTCAGCCCGTCCCCCACATACCCCTGTTGATCCAGAGGAAGGCGAAAAAAACCCCACAAGGCATGGTCCAATTAGCCCCAAAAGGGAAAAATTCCTTCCTGACTCCAGATGGCAATCAGATAAAATCCCTGGATCAACATCATTAGGCATAACCTAGTAATTGTAGCCATGGATGTCTTTCAACGCAAGGAAAACATCTAAGCCCCCTTTAAATGCAGGTATAGAGTTTGCCATAACGACTTCCTGTGGCAATGCATTCCACATCTTAATCACTCTTACTGTAAAGAACCCTTTCCTAAATAAATGGCTAAAACGTTTCTCCCTCGTAGCAA
This sequence comes from Hyperolius riggenbachi, assembly GCF_040937935.1. Lineage (NCBI taxonomy): Eukaryota > Metazoa > Chordata > Amphibia > Anura > Hyperoliidae > Hyperolius > Hyperolius riggenbachi. The sequence continues at coordinate 90,642,707 of NC_090646.1, forward strand.
CTCAGTGTTGAGTGGGAGAAGTAATTTGAAGTCCAGTGATTGCCAGAATCCTAAATTACTCTTGCACATTAGTGCTATAGCGGCGCCTTGTTCAGGAAGTGTGTACCTAGCACCGAGCACTAAATTCATCTGATTTAGTCAGAACTATCAACGGTAACATTTCTACACATGTTTGAGATCTCACACAACTGGAAAAAAAAAACAATTGCTTTACCTGCAAAGAGGCTAATTGGAGCTTTTCTGTCATTCCAGTTGCACAGATATAGAACTGTAAAAGGTAAATGTTTTATTTTCCGATACTCTGCTTTGACCTACATGATATATGTCACATATACAAACATCACACTAACATTGTTCTTGGAGTCAAAAATCCCAGCACTGAAGTGCTTCATAAAAGATGGGGTTTGAGCAAAACTTGTTCAAAATGGTCTAAATTAGTCCCAAAGGAATGGACATGTCATTGTAGTTCTGGGCTGACTGGTTTTCTTCAAGGACTCATTTGTGCATAAGGATATCTCCCTGTGAAAATCACCTGCACATTTTAAATGCACCCCAGCATAGGTCATTTCTACCACAGAGGAAATACTGTGCCTTACATGAAACGGAAAGTAAGGTTGGAAGACAGTTAGGAGGACGGTTACTCACCATTCGTGGTAAGGTTGCACTCTTTTGGTGGTAAGGTTGCACTCTTTTGGTGGTAAGGTTGCATTCTTTTCAATCTTACCACTGCTTTGCATCACAGTGATCCATTAAAGGAAAGATTTGTGTTTCTTATTGTAGATTTGCAAGGTTTGATAATTTTTGGTGTCTTATATCAACCATGAGGAGAACCTTAGAGGGAAAAATCAAAGACTTACTTAAGGAGAGGAAAGCTGCAAACAGCTTCAACAGTTCAAGATTATTTATTCCTGTGATACAATCAGAGCGGCCATGTTCTGTTTGTCACATTACACACAGGCAAGCTGATCTGCATCTCCAGCCCTCAGCCTGTGAAAACTTCACTTCTCTCTCCTCCTCCCTCCTCCTTTCTGCCTCTGAAATCTCTGGCTAGTAACCTCCTCCTCCTCCTGCCCACACTGAGCTCCCATAAGCGATGAATCTGAGAGCGCCAAGGCACTCTGGAGAAGCTGTAGGCGAGGCTTGTTTAGTTTATAGGGAATTAGAGTATTAAAAAAAAAAGTATTTGGCTAGAGGAATGCCCTATAAACTATATGAAAGGAACACAATTATGCAATGAGTAAAAGTTTATCTCAGATCCATAGGCTTACACCGCCCTAGTGACCAGGCTATTTTTTTAAAAAACATTAGGCCACTGCAGCTTTAAGTGCTCGCTGCAGGGCCGTAAAACTCAGCACACAAGTGATCCCCCACCCTTTTCTGCCCACTAACAGAGCTTTCTGTTGGTGGGCTCTGATCACTGCTGCCCTGTTTGTTTTTTTTTTGTTTTTTTTTATTTATATGGTTTTTATTTATAATAAATTTTACTTTCCCCAGTCCTCTTTCCCCCTGCCAGCCAATCATCGCAATCGGCTGTCATTGGCATCACTCCAGAGCCTCCCAGGGGGACAGCCGACAGATTGCAGTTCTGTACATTGTAAATAGATGGCGATCGCCAGGAGACTGATGACAGAGCAGAGATTGCACGCACATTGGCGCGATCGAACTCCTGCAAAATCCTGCCCCTGGACTTCACGCCAATTGGTGTGGAGCAGTCGGCAAGTGGCTAAAGACACAACTACACTGGGCACAGCTGAGACAGGTGCTACACACCTACACTAGTGGCTGGATAGTGTAATGGTTAAGGGCTCTGCCTCTGACCCCTGGTTCGAATTTTGGCTCATCCTGTTCAGTATGCCAGCACCTATGCAGTAAGGAGTCCTTGGGCTAGACTCCCTAACACTGCTATTGCCTACTGAATGCACCCTAGTGGCTGCAGCTCAAGTGCTTTGAGTCCGCCAGGAGAAAAGCACAATATAAATTTTATTTGTCTTGTCTCTGCCACCATCAAGTCTGTCCTTTGATCCTCAATCATCGTCTGGTACTCCGGGGCTAACGCAAGGGACAAGCAGAAACTCCAGAGGGTAATAAGTGCTGCGGAGAAGATCATTGGGTCACCCCTGCCACCCCTGGACATCCTTCATTCATCTAGAATGAGGTCCAGGGTAAACAGGATCACTCAAGACCCCTCCCACCCGGGCAGTTGCTTCTTTGACCCCCTTCCCTTAGGTCGCCGTTATAGGACCATTCTCACCAAAACCACCAGGCATAAAAACACCTTCTTTCCCCAAACGGTTGTCCTACTCAATTCATGCACTCTCCCAACTGACATCCCCTAATCACCCCATGGCCACCCCCTGTGGAAATGTGCAGGGAAAAAAAACTGTCTCCAGCTGGCCGCGCTGCACCACATGCCACCATACAATGTCTTTTTTGCATTATATAGTCCTGACCATCTGGTGCTGCCTGTCAAATTGACGTCATGGTCCCTCCTGAGCTAAGATCTGTACCATGTTGAAGTTGCTATTTTTTTTGCACTACCTGCTCTATGCCAACTGCTGTACTGTCTGTCAAATTGCTGTTGTGTCTATGTAGCTATTATCTGCACCATGTTGATGTTGTATGCCAATTGCCGTGTGTCCACAAAAAATTCCGGGTGCGGTGCCCGCCGTACTTGGCGAATAAAGTTGATTCTGATTGATTCTGATTCCGATTGTCTACACTTATGGAGGATGTTCGCTTCCAAAATAATGTGCATGCAAAGGTTTTCATTCTAGACCCCTCCGCTGCATTGAGGTCATCCCATTGGAAGGAAATAAACATTGTCTCTGGAAATACACAAGAGGGATTCCCAAGTTCAGGGAGTCCCTCTGTGGTCCCATCAATCATTAGCACACCCTGGCTTGGCAAAGAATCCTGGCTTATTCTTTACAGCTAAAGTGACATTTTTTCTCAGTGATGTGAGAGGGTCAAACTGAGAAGCAAACACAGCCATTCATTCTATAGCAGCAAGATGGTCGCAGAGAGCAAAAGACAAGAAAGACACATCTTATGCACACTGTGATTAAATTTACATGTTCTGCAGCACATTTCCTGAAAAACTGCCTCAATTACTGGCCTATCTCTGATTTGCCGAATGAATACAGGCAGAATTCATGGAATACGCTCTTCTTAATTAAGGCACATTTCTCAGAAAGGGTCTTGGGTTTTACCTTGATCTAATGATAAGGGGATGAGAGAATTTGCATCTGCCACAGTTAGATTTAATAAAATGACTTAACCAGATGGGTGCCGGCACCCAGAGCAAACACACACGCCTATATCAGAGTAATTGAAAGAGGCAATACATCTATGGAAATCCTGAAGACACTTTGTTACCTGGAACCTGGTGACATTAGGAAACGGAAAATAATGATCAGAGGGGAAATCCTATACTATATACACTTGCTCTAGTGTAAAAATAAAAGGCTCATTAGAGGCACAGAAAGAAGAATTTATAACAGATTAGCAGGAAAAATGTGTAAAATCGAACCACTTGTGCTATAAAATCCAGATTTTGTTGGTTAGGTAGGTCCGCTTTCAGAAGAACCATCATGGCAGTTTTCTACCTTTGCAAGGACTTCTAAGAGATTGTGTCAACTCTGGGTGGGAGGAGCCTCATGGTGTGGCCATAGGGGTACAGCACTCTGCTTCTACCTGTGCCACTGAGCCAACCTATCACAGAGAGGAGATGAGAGAAGTAGTGCAGCGCTCGCTACATTATGTTGCATTCCAGAGCTGCCACAATATTTCGCCGCTGCTGTAATAGGGAAAGGGGGGGGGGGGACAGCCATAGTATGTGTCATCAGGGCCGGCCTTAGGTTTCACAGCGCCCTGAGCAGAACCAGATTTTGGTGCCCCCCCCCCCAAATTCATCCTCTTCGCGTGTGAGCGCACCACACACATACACTAATGGGGGGGGGGGGGGGGGGGATCTGCTGCCTAAATACACTAAAAGGGGATCTGCGACTGTAAGACTAGTAGCCTAAGCCTATATACACTAAAGGGAGGATCTGCCTACAGTAAAGGTTAGATAGGTAGCTGCCCCCAGTATAGATTAGATAGGTAGCTGCCCCCCCCCCAGTATAGGTTAGATAGGTAGCTGCCCCCAGTATAGATTAGATAGGTAGCTGCTGCCCCCAGTATAGATTAGATAGGTAGCTGCTGCCCCCAGTATAGATTAGATAGGTAGCTGCTGCCCCCAGTATAGATTAGATAAGTAGCTGCTGCCCCAGTATAGATTAGATAGGTAGCTGCCCCCCCCAGTATAGATTAGATAGGTAGCTGCCCCCCCCCCCCCCCCCAAGTATAGGTTAGATAGGTAGCTGCCCCCCCCCCCCCCAGTATAGGTTAGATAGGTAGGTTCCCTCAGTATAGTATAGATAGGTAGCTGCCCCCAGTATAGGTTAGATAGGTAGCTGCCCCCAGTATAGGTTAGATAGGTAGCTGCCCCCAGTATAGGTTAGATAGGTAGCTGCCCCCAGTATAGATTAGATAAGTAGCTGACCCCAGCATAGGTTAGATAGGTAGCTGCCCCCAGCATAGGTTAGATAGGTAGCTGCCCCCAGTATAGATTAGATAGGTAGGTGCCCCCAGTATAGGTTAGATAGGTAGCTGCCCCCAGTATAAGTTAGATAGGTAGCTGCCCCTCCAGTATAGGTTAGATAGGTAGGTGCCCCCAGTATAGGTTAGATAGGTAGGTGCCCCCAGTATAGATTAGATAGGTAGCTGCCCCCCCCCCCCAGTATAGGTTAGATAGGTAGGTGCCCCCAGTATAGATTAGATAGGTAGCTGCCCCCCCCGTATAGGTTAGATAGGTAGGTGCCCCCAGTATTGATTAGATAGGTAGCTGCCCCCCCCCCCCAGTATAGGTTAGATAGGTAGGTGCCCCCAGTATAGATTAGATAGGTAGCTGCCTGCCCCCCAGTATAGATTAGATAGGTAGCTGCCCCCTCAGTACAGGCTAGATAGGTAGGTGCCCCCAGTATAGATTAGGTAGGTAGGTAGGTGCTCCCCTCCCCTCATACTGGAGGGGGAGCCGCGGGGAGGGCAGCCCGACCTCTCCCTCCCTTCCTCTCCGGGCCACCCTCCGTGCTCCCCCCTCCGATGCTGCTGCAGACTGCAGAGAGAACAACTCACCTCCCTGGTTCCGATCGCCGGCGCCTCTCACAGTGTATCACTTGCCGCTGGTCTCCTCTTGTACATTGACACTGATACACAGTAAACTTCCTGTTAAGCAGGAAGTTTATTGTGCATCAGTGACAATGTACAAGAGGAGACCAGCGGCAAGTGAGAGGCGCCGGCGATCGGAACCAGGGGGGTGAGTTGTTCTCACTGCTGCAGTCTGCACTCTGCAGGGGGGAGCACGGAGAGCGCCCGGAGAGGAGGGAGGGAGAGGACGGGCTGCTCTCCCCGCGGCTCCCCCCTCCATCACGGTGGCCGCACGGGGGGGGGGGGGGGGCGGAGCGACACGGACACAGCCAGCTACATGCGGCCAGGCGGCAGGAGCGCCCCCTGGAAGCCGGCGCCCTGAGCGATCGCACAGGTCGCTCAGGTCAAAGGCCGGCCCTGTGTGTCATTTTGGAATGCTTGCTCTTCTCTGGATAGAAAATGGGATATATTTCCATACCATTACTAGACAAGATAAATAACATTTATATTGTGCTTTTCTCCTGGTGCACTCAAAGCTCCAGAGCTGCAGCCACTAGGACGCACTCAGTAGGCAGTAGCAGTGTTAGGGAGTCTTGCCCAAGTTCTCCTACTGAATACTTGGGTGTATATATCATAGTTTAGAGCCAATTTTTAAGGGGAAGCCAATTAACTTATCTGTATGTTTTTGGGATGTGGGAGGAAACCCACACAGACACAGTGAGAACATACAAACTCCTTGCGGATGTTGACCTGGCTGGGATTCGAACCGGGGACCCCGTTCTGTAAGACAAAAGCGCTAACCACTACACCACCGTGCTACTCACATACAGTATGTACAAGCCTTTAGTCTAAATCAGGGGTCTGAAACTCACGGCCCACGGGCCATTTGCGGCCCTCGATACAATATTTTGTGGCCCTCGCCGGCAAAAGCTTCCTTATAGTTTGCTTCAGTGCTCCCAAGTAATCCGCCGCATCCCGCCGCTAAAAAAGGGCTGCAGAGCCCCCAAATTGCCCGGGGGGCAATCTGCCGGCATTTCCTGGAAGGGGCAGAGCTTTCAGCTTCAGCTCTGCCCCTCTTGACGTCAATCGCCGCACGGATCGCCGCCTCTCCCCGCCCCTCTCTGTGAAGGAAGAGTGAGAGGGGCGGGCAGAGGCGGCGATGCGATCCCATTGTGAAATTCCTTATGCGGCCCAGCCTCATGCTTACTTTGCCTCCGGCGCCCCCCCAGGTAAATTGAGTTTGAGACCCCTGGTCTAAATCGTATAGCTCTACAGAACTATATGATAGTAGTGCTGATTTTATGTGTCTTAACATAATTTCTGAATTGTCAATCAAAATGACATATTTGAGAAAAAAAATGCTAAAAACATTATCATGCTAAAAATATTATTGGGGCTTAATTCTTTACCAAAACATAAAAACATGCAGACAACACGAGCACAAAACATGACACTCATAGAAGATGGCACATAGATTTTTTTTTAAATGATTTTAATTCTTTACCAGAGAGTTGGGGTGGGTGTACAGATATATATACTGTAGACCAGAGGTGGAATCCGCAGCAGACATAGACAAAGAGGAAAGAATTCTCACTGAATGCAATAGATGGCACTGAGTTCAGTGAGTAAAAAAACTAAATCCTTAGACTTAAATCATGCACACCTGTGAAGCAATAAAAAAAATAATTATTCAAACCTTTAAACAGACAAATGAAAACTAAGTTATGCCACCTACTTAGCATGATCTAATTTGATTATCTTAATTTATTCTTGAATTTATAACATACGGTAAGCTGAGGTCTTAACTGCACAGCATAATAAAGGTATATTATGGGTGTAAAATGTACAACTCCTAGTTTGTATAATGTATGCACAGCAATTTATTCATGGTGTTTGGATGTATGGGGTTCAGGGCCATATTTACCACCATAAGGCACGGTAGGCATGTGCCTACAGGTGCCTGATGATGTAAAGATGGCTCACTCCCCTTCCCTAGTGCCTCCTTCCCTATACACAGTCCCGAGTGGAGTGTAAATGAGATGTTACTTACCCTGGTCTCAGCATTCCCCTGGCCAGATGTCCCTTCAGTTGGGGGCACCTCTAGCTACTTAACACTGAGGGTACCAGTGGCGGACATACGGCCGTGCCGCCGCACGAGGGCCCCTAAAGTTCCATTGCTTCAGGGGCCCATTAAGTATTGTTGCTGCTCCAGGCAGGCGCTAGAGGCTCAGCGGCCGCTTGGTCTCCGATGTCTCCAACTCTATATACTGCTCGCTACTAAACCAGGTAGTAGCGAGCAGTATACTGAGTTGGAGACATCGGAGACAAGCGGCCGCTGAGCCTCTAGCGTCTGCCTGGAGCCCCGGAGACTTCCTGTATTTGCCGCTCTCCCGCCGCGCATACCGGGAGGGGGGCCCCCCGAGGTGAGGGAGGATAGGAGTCGGGCCCCCCACCCGGATAGCTACCCACCCTCCCGGCTACCTACCTACCCACCCGGCTACCTAACCACCTACCCACCCGACTACCTAACCACCCACCCGGCTACCTACCCACCCACCCACCAGGCTACCTACCCACCCGGCTACCTACCTACCTACCCACCCGGCTACCTACCTAACCACCCACCCGGCTACCTACCTACCGGGCTAGTTACCAAGTAACCCACCCACCAGGCTACCTACCCACCCGGCTACCCACCCACCAGGCTGCCTACCTACCTACCAACCCACCCACCAGGCTACCTACCCACCTGGCTACCTACCCACCAGGCTACCCACCCACCAGGCTACCTACCCACCCGGCTACCTACCCACCCGGCTAACTACCCACCCACCTGGCTACCTAAGGCTACATACCCACCCGGCTAAGGGCTACCTAACCACCCACCCACCCACCAGGCTTCCTACCTACCTACCCACCCGACTACCTACTTACCCACCCGGCTATCTACCTACCTACCCACCTGGCTACCTACCTAACCCCCCACCCACCCGGCTACCTACATACCGGCCTAGTTACCAACCCACCCACCAGGCTACCTACCCACCCGGCTACCCACCCACCAGGCTGCCTACCTACCTACCTATGCCACCCACCCACCAGGCTACCTACCTACCGGGCTAGTTACCAACCCACCCACCAGGCTACCTACCCACCTGGCTACCTACCCACCAGGCTACCCACCCACCAGGCTACCTACCTACCCACCCACACACCAGGCTACCTACCTACCCACCCACCAGGCTACCTACCCACCCACCCACCAGGCTACCTACCCACCCGGCTACCTATCCACCCACCAGGCTACCTACCCACCCACCCACCAGGCTACCTACCCACCCGGCTAAGGGCTACCTACCCACCCACCAGGCTACCTACCTACCCACCCACCAGGCTACCTACCCACCCACTCACCAGGCTACCTATCCACCCAACCACCCATGGGAGCTGCGCGCCGGATGGAGGCTGGGACAGGAGGTCTGCTGCTGCAGGTGAGTAAATGTTTTTGGTTTTTTATTTATATTAGCAGGTGTATGTTCTGGGCAGGTCTGCCACATGATTGCATGTATTTTCTGCGCAAATCTGCCGACATGATTGCACGTATTATCTGGGCATATCTGCCGACATGATTGCACGTATTTTCTGGGCATATCTGCCGACATGATTGCACGTATTTTCTGGGCATATCTGCCGACATTATGTGTATTTTCTTGAGATAACCTGCACAATTATGTGAATTTTCTGGGGAAAGGGTCACCAAAACTTGGGCCCACTGTCTTTGCGTTGCACTTTTCAAGGGAACTTGAGGTGAGAATAATCTTGAGGCTGCCATATTTCTCTCCTTTTAAGCAATACCAGTTGCCTGGCTGCCGTGCTGGTCCTCTGCCTCTTATTCTTTCAACCACAGACCCTGAACAAGCATGCAGCAGGTCAGGGGTTTCTGACAATATTGTCAGAACTGAGAAGATTAGCTGCATGCTTGTTGCTGGTGTAATTCAGTTTATTACTGCAGCCAAATAGATCAGCAGGGCCGCCAGGCAACTAGTATTGTTTAAAAGGAAATAAACCCTCACCCTGGGTTCGCTTTAAATTACAGTTAGCTCCGCCCTCATCCGGTCATTGCCACGCCCATTTTTGCCACGGCTCTGTCCACGCCTATTTTTTGCCGCAGCGCGCTTTGCGCGCCGCAGGTTATAGCCACACCCATTAGGTCATAGGGGCCCACAATTGCAATTTTGCACAGGGGCCCACTGCTGGCTGTGTCCGCCACTGGAGGGTACCTCTGGCTACCTCTGGACACCTGTAGCTACTTTTGACGGGCAGGTAATGGGAAGTAAGGGAGAAGTGACAGCTGGGACAGCCAGCACACATGCCGTGCACTTAGGTGGGGGCTTTTAGGTTCATGGAGGGCGAAGTCTATGGCGCCAGCACCTCTGTGCCTATAGGCTCCTGTGATGTAAATCCAGGCCTGATTAATGAAATTTTCCTTAAAGGGTACCTAAACTGAGAAGGATATGGATTTTTCCTTTTAAAATAATACCAGTTGCCTGACTCTCCTGCTGATCCTGTGTCTCTAATACTTTTAGCCACAGCCCCTCAACAAGCATGCAGACCAGGTGCTCTGACTGAAGTCAGACTGGATTAACTGCATGCTTGTTTTAGGTGTGTGATTCAGCCACTACTGCAGCCAAAGAGATCAGCAGGCCTGACAAGCAACTGGTATTGTTTAAAGGAAACATCCATTCCCTCTCAGTTAAGGTTCCCTTTAAAGTAGTACTAGTGAAAATTCAACCACTTAAAATAATAAAATATAAAGCATAATAAAAGTAAAGTAGACCTTCTCTTTCTTTTTCAAATTCTCAAATTCTTCAGACAGAAAAACCTTATGATAATTAAGTAATCCTATTCCTAATAAGGTGATTTATTTTGCAACAAATATCAGTCTTATTCTTTACTAGCTTCTTAAGACACAATTTACCCTCTAAATTTATCTCACAAATTGAGCCATATCCAGAGTTCTGAAGCCAGTGCAAATAATGCCTTGTCTCCCAGAATTGGGCGGTGGGGAGAGGGAGAATTCCACAAAGCTAAAAAGCCTAGATTGTGACATCACTGGAGGGCAGAACTACATACTAATATATAGCAATATATAGATATAATAAGTCACTTTTTGATCAGGATACCGGTAACACAAACTGTGTGTCTGCCCAAGTCATGTATTTCCAGTTGACATTTAATGTTATGGAAGCATATTAGAGAAACTCACTATAAGATAAAACATTCAAGGTTAAAATACTATGACAGTGTGAAAAAATATATGTGCTGCTTGCCTGGGTGTTTATTATGCACACGTCCCCCGCATACACCCCCACAAGGTCACTGGTTAGGAAATGCCATTCTTCTATGCAGAGACTCTTTATCCTGGTTGGTTTTTTTTTCTTTACCAAAACATAAAAACATCCACAAAACATTTCCCACTGGAAGATGGCACTTACTTACTTATTTTTTAAAAAACGATCTTAATATTTTACCAGAGAGATGGAACTTCTTCACCGGGTGTACAGATTTATATAGATCCTGGAATCCGGAGACGCCATAGATGACAAAGAATAAGAAAACAACAAAGAGAATGCATAGAGTATAGAGGAGGAGTCAGAGAAGGCATAGAGTATAGAGGAGGAGTCAGAGAATGCATAAAGTATAGATGAGGAGTCAGAGAATGTATAGAGTACAGAGGAGGAGTCAGAGAATGTACCATATGGAGGAGGAGTTAGAGAATTCATAGATTACAGAGGAGGAGTCAGAGAATGCATAGAGTATAGAGGAGGAGTCAGAGAATGCATAGAGTATAGAGGAGGAGACAAAGATGGCATAGAGTAAAGAGGAGGAGTCAGAGATTGCATAGAATATATAGGAGTCAGAGAATGCGTAGAGTATAGAGGAGGAGTCAGAGAATGCATAGAATATAGACTAGGAATCAGAGAATGCATAGAGTATAGAGGAGGAGTCAGAATGCATAGAGTACAGAGGAGGAATCAGAGAATGCATAAAGTATAGATGAGGAGTTAGAGAATTCATAGATTACAGAGGAGGAGTCAGAGAATGCATAGAGTATAGAGGAGGAGTCAGAGAATGCATAGAGTATAGAGGAGGAGACAAAGATGGCATAGAGTAAAGAGGAGGAGTCAGAGATTGCATAGAATATATAGGAGTCAGAGAATGCGTAGAGTATAGAGGAGGAGTCAGAGAATGCATAGAATATAGACTAGGAATCAGAGAATGCATAGAGTATAGAGGAGGAGTCAGAATGCATAGAGTACAGAGGAGGAATCAGAGAATGCATAAAGTATAGTTGAGGAGTCAGAGAATGTATAGAGTACAGAGGAGAAGTCAGAGAATGTACCATATGGAGGAGGAGTTAGAGAATGCATGGATTACAGATGAGTCAGAGAGTGCATAGAGTATAGAGAAAGAGTCATAGAATATATAGAGTGCAAAGGAGGAGTCAGAGAACCATAGAGTACTGAAGAGATACTGAAGAATGCACAGAGCTTAGAGGAGGAGTCAGAGAATGCATAGAGTACTGGAGGAGTCAGAGAGTCAGTCAACTTAAAAAACCTCCTTGTGGTAACGTATTGATGCTAGATACCTAAGGACACCTTCAGGGGAGGTGTGGTACTCATTCCTTAATGGATAAGGGCTGCGTTGGTACCACAAAGAGAACCCACACAATAATAGGCAGCTATTTTGTAGTGTTTTGGCTGATCTGTGTATATAAAAGAGAAGGAACCAATGAACAAATAGAATATAGAAGCTGAGGAAGAGTCAAAAAATAATCAGAGCAGAATGACAAATCAATTAATTAAAGGTACACAAAAAGGAATGAGGGAAAAAACAGGAATAAATGGAGCATGTAGGAGACAATCAAAGGAGGAACCAGATGCCCCAGTGGAGCAGTTGTGGAATCAGGGAGGCTTGGAGGAGGTAGACATGGACTCGGTGAATATTTGGGGCATGACGAAGAATAAGAAACTACAGTCAAGGAAGGAATAAATGGTAGCTTTTATGTTGCACCATCACTATGAGACATTCTGGGGCCTGATCATGAAGTGGTGATAGACTGGCCCTTTACTTGTCGCTGCATACTGTATTGGCTTGTAAAGAGGAAAGGACATGGCGCTGTTTATTAAAGACCAATGCTTTTTCTTCTTTTCTATGAAGAAAATCAGAGATGAATATCATTGTTCATTCTCTAGCTGCCAGCTTCAGATAGGCTCCACTGAGTCGCATGACATTACAAACATTGTGTGACCTGGCTGATCAGTTAATAAGCAGAATATGCCACCCCCTCATCAATAAAAATGCCTGTGATTGGTAGCTGGGGATTGACTGATTTGAGTCATGCTTGCCACTATTAGGTGTAAAAGCGAATCTTGAAAAGTGGTGTGATAAGGCGATAGCTATGTACCTCATTGCATTTCAATTAGTAGGATACCAGGCATTATTTTCAATATAACATGGCAATTTCGCCTTATCCAGCTTTTCAAATAGCTTAGTAAATGTGTCTGCTTGTTTTAATTTCCTGGACAACAGCTTCCTAGGCGAGGGAGGGGTGGCATTGTGTTGTTGTTGCTACCACTAATAGGGCAGCACGGTGGCATAGTGGTTAGCGCTCTCGCCTTGCAGCACGGGTTCCCTGGTTCGAATCCCAGCCAGGGCACTATCTGCAAGGAGTTTGTATGTTCTCCCCGTGTCTGTGTGGGTTTCCTCCGGGCACTCTGGTTTCCTCCCACATCCCAAAAACATACAGATAGGTTAATTGGCTTCCCCCTAAATTGGCCCTAGACTACAATAAATACACCACATGATACATACATAGACATGATACGACTATGATAGGGATTAGATTGTGAGCTCCTCTGAGGGACAGTTAGTGACAAGAATATATTCTCTGTACAGCGCTGCGTAAGATGTCGGCGCTATATAAATAATAAATAAATACTACATTCTGTATATATTGTACTTCTAAATTAGCTGACAATTTTTATACCAAAAGTTTGGGCTCAAAGTTGGCCAGTAGGCCAGGGGCATAACTACAAGTCATGGGGTGCCCCCAGCAAACCTTAAATGGGGCCCCCAATATTCCCACCCTTTTCTTGCCTATTCCTTGTGACTCTTACAGCCTGGGGGCCCATCTTGCAAGAGTCATAAAACAAGTGTGGACATTGTAATAGTCACACTGTGTAGTCACAAAAACACTTGTTATGTCTGTGAAGGATGGTCTGAAGGATGACCCCTTTATCGGAAGGAGTAGTTGGGGCCCCCTTACAGCTATGGGCCACCCTGGGGTCGCAGGGCAGGGGCTGCTCCTCTGTAGTTAAACCTCTGCAACAGGCTTATCCATGAGTAAAGAACTGGCTTATGCGTGAGTTTGAAGCCCCCTCCCCTATGCAGAGCATGCAATGGAAGCATGGATGTACAGCAGAGTATGCACTGAGAGCATACCAGTAACTATAGGTAACTGTCCTGGCTCAGACAGCAGTCCTTGCACCCCCCCTCTCCCCTTCCCCACTTCCCCTGTAGCTTTCAGCTCCTCACGAGAACTACAGTGTTTACTGTCACGTAACCACAGTGGAGCCCAGAGCCGGATTTACAGCTCAGGAGCCTGTAGGCATTGGCGTTCTGGCGCCCTAAACCCCGCCCCTCAACTCAGGCCACACTCCCATATTAGGTAGGCATCCCTCCTCCCCATTTGGTAACCTCATTAATCTACATATTAGATGTGTCCCCCACCCCAAGTATAGGGAGCCAGATGTGTCCCCACCTCAGTATTAAATATCCCCCCAATGGGTAAGGGGCCACCTATACTTTAGGATGGGTGGGGGCTACCTATACTGGGGGACTAATCTGGCTACCTATACTGTCCAGCTAATGTGGTTACCTATACTGTGGGGCTAATCTGGCTACCTATACTGGGGGCCCTTCTTCTTACCTATGCTGGGGGGCTATTTCAGGCTAATTATGCTTGGGGGCACATCTGGCTACCTACACTGGAGCACTTCTATCAACCATGGGGATAAAAACTGGGGATATCTGTAGCTCCCTATATTGGGGGATCTACCTGGGGCACAAAAGTACCTTGTATGTAATCTTTTGAGAGGCCCAATCAAAGTTTTGCTGCGGGGCCTCATGATTTCTACCTACAGAATGTTCCTGATAGTCCAATCAGAGTTTTAGATTTCTTGGAACACACTTAGGAAAATGAGGTCAGGTTCTGTGCTGCCTACATCTGATCTGACACACAGGACTGGCTGCCGAGATAAATAACTGGCTAGTGGTTAGACTGTGCGACATATACAGTGTAAACAGTGGTTTTCCTAGAGCTCAGCTTTCAGAATTTGTCATTATCTTTTTTACATGCGAAATATTCCTAAACAATATGTAAATTCCTTGGCAAAGGAAGTGGCCGACGGCAAGAAAAATGTAATTTACTTATTAGCATAGCTAATTGGCTCAGCATTGCTCATTATTCCTCATAAAGATACAGACTGTTTGTTGTTAGCATGATCTAAATAAAAATAAAGAATCTAGGACACCGGATAAAAATATATTGCGCGGTGACTGATTAAACTGGTAAATAGGCATTCTGGCAGTCAGTAACACTTATTTCTATTTGCAGAAATTTCCAGAATCCTACAAAAGATAACGAATAATTTATGGCGTCATGGCGGATTGTGGAGAAAGAAGGCCAGCAACATCTATACACACTTAAGATTTCTATCTGAAACAATTAAAAATAATCATTTTGGGCAAGGAAAATCTAAGGTGTGTACGTAGCTTAAAGAGGATCCGTAACATCAAAAGATTCCCTGGGGGGTACTCACCTCGGGTGGGGGAAGCCTCCGGATCCTAATGAGGCTTCCCACGCCGTCCTCTGTCCCACGGGGGTCTCGCTGCAGCCCTCCGTACAAGATGATGTCATTATTTACCTTTCCGGCTCCTGCGCAGGCGCTCTGACGGCTGTCAGCTCCGAACTACACGGAAATACCCGATCGCCGTTGGGTCTGCTCTACTGCGCAGGCGCAAGTTTCCGGCGCCTGCGCAGTAGAGCGGACCCGACTGAGATCGGGTATTTCCGTGTAGTTCAGAGCGGAAAGCAGCCACTTCGCCCCCGCTGGAGCCAGCAAAGGTAAATATTGATTTTACAGTCGGGTCTATCGCCGGCTGTTCGGAGGGCTGCAGCGAGACCCCCGTGGGACAGAGGACGGCATGGGAAGCCTCATTAGGATCCCGAGGCTTCCCCCACCCGAGGTAAGTACCCCCCAGGGGATCTTTTTGAGGTTACAGAGTCTCTTTAAAGGACACGCGAGGCGAAAATAAACTAATGAAATAAACAATTGTATCTATCTTCCTTCTCCTAAAAATGACTTTGGAAGATATCCCACAGTTTTATTTTATGTTTAAATCTACTTTTTAAGTTTTACCTGGTTTATTATTTTGCTCAATGACACATTCATTGAAGTATGCCAGAGCTAAAATCTATGCATATGACCCTATCGGCACACTCTGCCATAGGGTCATATGAATGAGCATCGCACTGCATATGCTCTGGCCAGGTGTAAAACTGGCCTAACACTAATCTATGAAACTAAATTCATCATCTAAAACGATAACCTGACTATTTAATTAACTGTATGCTTCACGGTATGCGACGCAAATAATGTGCGCTACACTTTTTTGTTCCATTACGTGTTTCCACTCAGGGGCAAATCCAGGATTTTCAAGGGGGGCATTCCTGATAGGTCTCTTTTGGCAAGCCGCACACTACCGCGCATGCGTTTGCCCACAAAATCCACATGATGCACAGCATTTCTCCACAAAATGCACACAATGCGCAGTGTTTCCCTACAAAATACACATGATGCAGTAGTGTTTCGCCAAAATATATATAATGTGGCAGTGATTAAGTAGCCAGATAACCCCCCTTTATTATGGATAACAAAATTACCCCACCCCTCTTTAGTATAGGTGACCAGATGACCACTATTTATCACACAGGTAGCCAGATGAGGCCCCTCCCCCCAGTTAGGATAAGTAACCACATGATCCCCATGTATAGTATGACTCCCCGTTCAGTACATTCCCCCTTGTATTTCGCCAGATCCCCGTTGTATAAATAGCCAGTGTATATAGTCAGATCCCCTGTATATATAGCCAGAGATCCCCCCTATATATAGCCATATACCCACTGTATGTAGCCAGATGCCTCCCCCTGCATATAGCCAGTGTATATAGCCAGATCCCCCTGCATACAGCCAGTGTATATAGCCAGATCCCCCTGCATATAGCCAGTGTGTATAGCCAGATCCCCCTGAATATAGCCAGTGTATATAGCCAGATCCCCCTGCATATAGCCATTGTATGTAGCCAGATCCCCCTGCATATAGACAGTGTATATAGCCAGATCCCCCTGCATATAGCCAGTGTATATAGCCAGATCCCCCTGCATATAGCCAGTGTATATAGTCAGATCCCCCCTGTATATATAGCCAGATGAACAGATGTGTAAACAGGAAGTTGCTCTTAGAGAACGGAAGACCTCCGGCGAGAAGGAGGTAATGTGTTCAGCTTCAGCCTGCCGCTGCCGCCGCTGCTGCCCGCTGCCACCAATGATTGCAGGAGGGGGAGCGCTGAGAGGAGAGCCCGGATTTTTTTTTTGCAGGGGGGCCCGGGGATTTTTAGGTACGCCCTTGCGTGTTTCTGTTACGTTGGAGGTACAGCTCTAGATCACCAGGGAAGCCATATGGGGGAGGTAGGGAGAAAGCACTAAACACTAGGGAACTGTATAGCAGAGGTAGGACCACTAGACACAAGGGAACAGTATAGGAGATTGGAGAGGGGCTATTAGACACCTGGGAACTTTATAAGGGAGGAAGGTACCCAGTAGATATCGAAGTTGGCCCATGACCTGGTCCCAGTGTTCAATTTTGGCCCACTTTGTGTTTGAGTTTGACACCCCTGATGTAGTATGAAGGCCAATAGGTTTTGAATACAATGAACACTTTTTGCAGGAAAACTCTCATACTACATGAAGGTGCTAAAACTGGTCAGTGATTGGTCAATACAAAGCGGATATGTGTGCCAGGCTGGTACACACTTTAAATTATGATTGCCCAATCACTGAACAATTTTACCACCTCCATGTAGTATGAGGTTCGACAGATATTGAATACTATAAGCAGATTGTGTAGGTACACCCTCAAACTACATGGAGGAGGTAAATAATTAGCCATCCAATCATAATTTAAGGTCTGTCTTAAGGCTGAAGTCTTAAAGGAAGATGAAGAAAACCTAGTTAAACAAATAAAACAAAAATGATTGCATTTGTTTGAGTACTTATTAAAGAGGAAGTGTTGCGAAACTCTTACAATTTAAAACACATACAAATAAGAAGTACATTTCTCCCAGAGTAAAATGAGCCATAAATTACGTCTCTCCTATGTTGCTGTCACTTACAGTAGGTATTAGTAATCTGACATTACCAACGGTTTTGGGCTAGTCCATCTCCCCATAGGGGATTCTCAGCATAGCCTTTATTCTTTATAAAGACATTCTCTGAAAAAGATTTACACAAAAATGCTGGCCAGCCTCCCTACTCACTGCACACTATTTTAGCAGTTGGACGGATAAACTGCCATTCACTAAGTGCGTTTAAAAATAAAGAAAACCCTGAGAACCCCCCTATGAGAAGATGGGCTAGTCCAAAACCTGTCGGTGATGTCAGATTTCTACTACCTACTGTAAGTGACAGCAACATAGGAGAAAAGTAATTTATGGCTCATTTTACTCAGGAAGAAATGTACTTCTTATTTGTATGTGTTTTAAATTTTAAGATTTTTGCCACAGTTCCTCTTTATAAAAAAATGATCCATTAACACATCTCAAGATAGGTTAGGAGGGGACGTGAGACAGCCTGTAAGTGGCCTCCCGGCAAACATGTATTGCAGTATGTAGAACGCCTATCTCCTCTGTACAAATTAGATGGAATATCTGGCTTCAGATCCTCCTGTATTCATGCTAGAGAAGTAATTGCACAGTATACGCCTTTAAGTAGGCTCAGAAGCCTTTTCTACAGCCACACATAAGTCAGGCGCTGTGCTCGGAGTTAGAGCGCTTACCGCTTCTCTCCCCATGCAAAGCGCTACGTAATTTGCTACCTATATGCTTCACTTCCTGATTCCTGGGATTCAAATTTATGGTTTGCTGATGTCATTAGCATCAGAAGCGTAAGGTTCGGCACACTGTCTTCCTGTAACGGTTACCAATCACTCCTGATGGGTCTCTTATTATCCCGAAACAATGGGAAGAAAGAACAGAAGCTTGTCACATATTTTGCATATGAATCTTTTATCTGAAATCCGGACAGACAATTTGGCAGCTTGACACAGCTCTTCTCATCTCGCATATACCGGTACTTTGATCCCAGGAATCTGCGTATCTCCCTCTAACGAGAACAATGAATCACTGTTCAAATTTCCTGTACTCAGCAGCGAGCGTTACTATCGTATCGTCAAACATTCAGATTCCTCGCCTGTAAACAATTGATTAAATGTATTATTAACTCCAAATCACAGAGAGGGAGGCTTAGTGAAGTCCAGTAAAAGCCATTACATTCCAACAGTCTATTTTTAGGAGGTCTTCTTGAATTTCTGAAACACGAACCCTTTAGGTTCCAAACTGCTCAGATCTTATAACGAGACATTACAGTAAATTGTAAGGAAATATTTTGCAATTCAGCTTCACAGCTACAGTGCTGCTAATAATTATTCATACCCCTGGCAAATCTTTACTTAAAGTTACTTTTATTTAACCAGCAACAAGTAATTTTTTGACAGAAAATGATATAGGTGTGTCCGAAAACATAACAAGACGGTGCCCATTCATCTTTAGCAATGAGCTCCAAATCTTTCAGGTTGGAGGGTCTTCTTGCCAACACTCTGATCTTTAGCTCCCTCCACAGATTCTCAATTGGATTTAAGTCAGAACTGTTGGTGGGCCTCTCCAAAACGTTAATGTTGTTGTCTGCTAACCATTTCTTCCCCACTTTTTCTGTGTGTTTTGGGTCATTGTCATACTGAAATTTCCACTGGTGCCCAAGGCCAAGTTTCTCTGCAGACTGCCTGATGTTGTTGTTGAGAATCCTCATGTACTTCTCTTTTTTCATGGTACTGTTTACTGTGATTAGGGTCCCTGCTCCATTGGCTGAAGGCCTCTCCTTTTTTACGCCAAATGAAGGAAATATCATTGTGACCAAACAATACATTTTTGTTTCATCTGACCATAACACAGAAGACTTCTTTGTCTTCTTCTTTGTCCGGATGAGCATTTGCAAAGGCTAAGCAAGCTTTTTTGTGCCTTATCTGGAGAAGTGGCTTCCTCCTTAGTCTGCATCCAGGGAACACAGCAGTGTGCAGTGTCCGTTGGATTGTCTGCCTTGAGACATTGCCACCAGCAGAGCCCAGATCCACTAGGATGGACTTGGTGGTGATCCTTGGATTCTTTTTTACCCCTCTCACTATCCTCCTGACCAGCACAGGTGTCACCCATGGCTTCCAACCACGTCCTCTGAGATTTTCCACAGTGTGGAACATATTGTATTTTTTTTAATAATACTTGGCACTGTAGCCACTGGAACTTGAAAACATTTAGAAATGGCCCTGTAGCCCTTTTCTGACTTGTGAGCAACCACAGTGCGCAGCCGCAGGTCCTCACTGAGCTCCTTTGTCTTAGCCATGACTGTCCACAAACCAACTGCAGGGAGCTGCTGTTGAGTTGATTAAAACAGCTGTTCCCAATTAATCAGGGTAATTAGGATGCTTTAGAACAGCTTGAACTATTTGGAATGGTATAGAAATTTGGATTTTCCCACAGACTGTGACAGTTTGTGAAGGGTATGAATAATTTTGGACTGGACACTTATTGCTCAAATGTAAACAAAAGCTGAGAAATGTTTGTTTTCCCACAATAATGCCACTAGTACATCGTCTTATTATCTTTTGGGAGACACCTATGTCATTTCCTGTCACAAAATTACTTGCTGGTTAAATAAAAGTAACTTTAAGTCAAAATTTGCCAGGGGTATGAATATTTATGGACAGTACTGTATCTACTCCTAGAAGCAATTAATGATTTTACCTTGTGCAAATCTCCCTCTAAAGCCTGGTACACACATCCAATTTCCATAGGCCAATCACACCACCTCCACGTAGTATGAGGGTCAACAGATTTTAAATGCTATGGACTGATTGTGTAGGTAAACTCTCTTACCAGACAAAACAAATAACGTTTATGTTACACTTTTCTCCTGTCAGACTCAAACCACCAGAGCTGCAGCCACTAGGGGGCGCAATATAGGCAGTAGCTGCTGGAGGGATACGTAGAGGGCGCACTTCCTTTGCGTAGACTGGCTGCGACTGGCTGAAGATACGAGACCCAGTACCAAAGAGGGAGAAGACTGAGGACGGCGGCGTCAAAGCGATCCATGCGCATGTGGCTGGAAGAAGCCCCAGGTATGTATAAAACTTTTATTTGATCTGAGCTCTGGTACACTTTAAAAATCCAATAAATAAATAAAACATAATTATCAGTATCTCATAATTTTTTCACTTCAAGTTCACTTTAAATCATCCGTATAGCATTATAACACCTATATTCAGTCATAATCAAAACGCCAGTTCACCATGCCACACCATGAGTACCGCACATCCTCCCATAATCTGTATTTCCCAGGATTCTAGCGGCACCCCTGCATAGCGCTAAGCCCATTGTGACTGAAATAGCAAACTGCTGAATAAAATAGACTTGTGCAAACTTGTACCTCTATTTGTACTTTCGTTCTGTTTTCCAGCAGCTTGGCAAATATTCATTCATCTATAATGTCATTGGTGTACACAAAATAGACCTTTCAAGTGTTTGACTTATATGAGTATATTTTTTGCTTCATATATTGCGTTTATAATAACTTCGGGGTAAACAGTTCTGTTGAATAGAGCATTGTATGCAGCCGTTGTTATTCTCAAATATTGTCATCCGTCGAGGAGGCAATGCGATTCTGTGAACCTGTAGAATGCCGCATGATAGACAGCATAAAGAAAAGACTGAACAAGGATTTGGCTCATCGTAGGTGGTCTTCACACTGAGATGAGACCACCTGCTGTGCTATTCCCACCGAGTCGGAAAGCTGGTTTAATAACCAGTGTCGAGCAAACAGAAAGACTGCAGCAGGAATATTATAGTGATATTCTCATTTAATGCTGCGTTTAAAAATAACTATTGGTACATTCAATGGTTTTGAAGAAGGCAGTGCAGCAATGTTAAAGGATACTAGAGGTGACATGTGACATGATGAGATAGAAATGGGTATGTACAGTGCCTAGCACACAAATAACTATGCTGTGTTCCTTTTTTCTTTCTCTGCCTGAAAGAGTTAAATATCAGGTATGTAAGTGGCTAACTCAGTTCTGACTCAGACAGGAAGTGACTACAGTGTGATCCTGGCAGAAAATGGCTTCTGAGAGCCGGAAAGAGATAAAAAATGGTCAATAGTTCTTAGATTTTAGCTCTGGCATAATTCAATGAATGTTCATTGAGCAAAAACAATAAAACAGTTAAAACTTAAAAAGTAGATTTAAATATAAAATAAAATTGTGGAAAATCTTTAAAAAGTCATTGTTAGGAGAAGGTACATAGATACAATGATTTATTTCATAAGTTTATTTTCTAAGGACTTCACACCTAGACTAGGATATTGCTATATTACTACTGTTTATCTGTTATGATCTCTCGCCTTCCTGACTACTCTCTTGCTTACTGATTCGGTACTTCTGCCTATCTGATAACTGTTGCCGACACGGCCTGTACCTTGATACCGAATCAGTCTTCCACCTCTGTACTATATCTGTCCGTTCGTTGCTGACCTTGCTTGTCTGACCTTTCTGCCCTCACTAGTGGGTCTTGCCACTAGTGAGGGAATTCTTAAGGGCTGTCACCTAACCCTTAGGTGATCACCCTTGCTGTACTGTCTGTGACACTTGCTCCTCAGGTGCCTGTTAGCTGCAAGCAGAGTCTGTTGATCACCTGCTCCTCAGGAGATCATCTTGCAGCACAGTCAGTGGTCCCTGCTCCTCAGGGGTCCACTGGCTGCAATACAGTCCGATTCCCTGCTCCTCAGGGAATCCTTGGCTGTAGAACAGTCATAATCACTCATTCCACCTGTGACCACCCTTGCAGCACAGTCAGTGGTCCCTGCTCCTCGGGTGTCCACTGGCTGCAGTACAATCTGAATTCCCTGCTCCTCAGGGAATTCTTGGCTACAGTACAGTCTGTATTCCCTGCTCCTCAGGGGATCCTAGGCTATAGCTTAATCTTGATCCCCTGCTCTTCAGGTGATCATACTCTCAAACACCGTCAGTGGTCCCTGCTTCTCAGGTGTCCACTGGCTGCAGTGCAGTCTGAATCCCCTGTCCCTCAGGGGATCCTTGGCTGCAGTATTGTCTGTATCTCCCGCTCCTCGGGAGATAACTTCTCCAATTACTGTTGCACCAAACACAATACCACATTAGGTGTCCTGTGTCTAGCTATACTAGTATTATTGGTGATTCTGCAGATCACCACATAATCAGGTATAGCATCTGTATTATTGGTGATACTGCAGATCACCAATAATCAGAAAAATATGTGTTGCTGACACCAATTGGGTTATTATTATTCATTATTCATGAATGGGGAAAAATTTAACATATGTGTGTGGTACATTGGTCAGATTTTTGAATTGTTACAATCAGTCAGAAAAATTGATTGCTATCCTTGAATTGAACAGATATTTAAAAAATTGTATGTTGTGTGGCCACATTTAGAGAGGAACTTTAAACAAGCATTGAACTTCATTCCAATCAGTAGCTGATACCCCTCCCCCACGAGAAATCTTAAAGGACCACTACTGTGAAAAAAGTAGGCAGATAAAATCTGACAGAACCAACAGGTTTTGGGCCAGTCCATCTCCTCATGGGGGATTCTCGGGGTTTTCTTTGTTTTCAACATAATTTCCTGAGCAGCAGTTTAACTGCCAAAATATGAAGATACCAGTCAGCCTCCCTAATCACTTGCACACTATTTTGTCAGTTAGACTTTGCAACCGCTGTTCAGGAAATGCTGTTGAGAACAAAGACAACCCTGAGAATCCCCCATGAAGAGATGGACTGGCCCAAGACCTGTCAGTTCTGTCATATTTTAACTGCCTACTTTTTTCACGATAGTGGTCCTTCAGGCAGGGAACACACTTGACTTTCAGTTTTCCGCGCGCGTTGTTCTGCATACTTTTTCTGCACACCAAGTGTGTTTTCATGCAGGAAAACGCGCACGTTTTTTCACAGCAGCTGATGTAATTGATAGAGAAAACTGACAAAATGTGCAGAATCAGGATGCAGAATGTCAGTTTTTTTTCTGCGCGCGAACAACACAGTAAGGCCTCGTTCACATCAGGGCCGTTTCTGTGCGCTTTCCACAGCGCACTGCCCTGTGCGTTCAGCAAGGAATTGATTTTTCCATGTAACTAAATGTAGCTGGTTCACATCTATGCGCTGCGCTGAGCAGCGTTACAGAAACGTAGTGTTGCAGGCATTTCTGTGCGTTGAGCTGGAAAGCGCACAGCAATGCAAGTGAATGGGTCCGCTTTTTTAGCGCATAGAAGCGCGTACAAGCGCATAGAAGCGCATGCGTTTTTTACCCCTAATTGGAGAAAAAAATACATTTACATACAAAAACAAAGTTTTATTGACAACTGCTGCTGCTACAGTAAGCAAAACGTGCTTTAAAGAAGCGCAGCGCAACGCACAGAAACGCGGACTAAAGCGCGCACAAGCGCATGCGTTTTTTACCATGCGCTTTAACACGTTTTTCAGCGCAGCAGATGTGAACGAGGCCTAAGTGTGTACTAGCCCATTGATTAACATGTGTTCTCAGTTTTTCTGTGCAGAAAACGCGCACGAAAACTGTCAAGTGTGTTCCCTGCCTCAACCTTTTCTTGAATAGATCATCAGGGGGTTCTGTATGGTTGATATTGTGGTGAAACCCCTCCCACAATGTAATTTCATGACCATGGTCCGGGCAGTTTGCTGTCTTGTCTGTGAACCTCATTGCATTGTGGGAAATAACGGCTTTTTTCCAACTGCCAAGCAAGCAGCATCTCCCTATGTGCATAGAACTCTCAGTAACGAATATTCCGTATAGATCACTGGCACAAGTAAACGTATCGGTGGGGAGAAAAGGAGGGGGGGATAACTTGTGTGCTGAGGTGTGCGGCCCTGCAGCGAGGCCTTAACCTCCCTGGCGGTATGATGAATGCGGCTGCGCGGCCGCGGGAGGGTTTTTTTCACTTTTTTTTTAGCATGTAGCTAGCCTAGCGCTAGCTACATGCTTCCCCCCTCCCTGCGGCGTCCCCCAGTACGCGCCGATCGCCGCCGACGCGTATTCCCCTCCCGGAAAACCCGTTCTAAACGGGATTTCCATGAGGGCTTCCCCCGTTGCCATGGCGACGCACGCGATGACGTCACCGACGTCAGAGGGAGTCCCGATGCACCCCTCAGCGCTGCCTGGCACTGATTGGCCAGGCAGCGCACGGGTCTCGGGGGGGGCACCCTCTGTTGTGGCGGGTAGCGGCAAATCGGCGCGGGGCGGCGGTGATCGTAAGTAACACGCAGCTAGCACTTTGCTAAGGAGGTTAAAGCTGCAGTTGCCCAATTTGTGAGAAAAGGCCTGGTCACTAGGGGGGGGGGGGGGGGGGTTAACACCACGGCCCTCAAGTGGTTAAGGACAGGGTTGGGGAACTCTGCTCTAGCTCTTAATTTGGCCCATAATAAAGTTGCTCATATCCTTACACTTAACCATTTTACTGCTCCTAATTCATCATCTTCCAGACTACGGCCGGATTTATAGTTTTTCCACCCCTAGGCCAACTTTCTTGCAGCTCCCCTTCCATGTGCAGCATCACTCTCCTAATTCTTTTGCAAGTACCTCTACTATGTCTAACCTCCATGTACAGCAGCCCCTTCAGTTATACAGTGGTGTGAAAAACTATTTGCCCCCTTCCTGATTTCTTATTTTTTTGCATGTTTGTCACACTTAAATGTTTCTGCTCATCAAAAACCATTAACTATTAGTTAAAGATAACATAATTGAACACAAAATGCAGTTTTAAATGATGGTTTTTATTATTTAGTGAGAAAAAAAACTCCAAATCTACATGGCCCTGTGTGAAAAAGTGATTGCCCCCCTTGTTAAAAAATAACTTAACTGTGGTTTATCACACCTGAGTTCAATTTCTGTAGTCCGCCCCAGGCCTGATTACTGCCACACCTGTTTCAATCAAGAAATCACTTAAATAGGAGCTATCTGACACAGAGTAGTAAACCAAAAGCACCTCAAAAGCTAGACATGCCAAGATGCAAAGAAATTCAGGAACAAATGAGAACAAAAGTACTGTAATTGAGATCTATCAGTCTGGTAAAGGTTATAAAGCCATTTCTAAAGCTTTGGGACTCCAGCGAACCACAGTGAGAGCCATTATCCACACATGGCAAAAACATGGAACAGTGATGAACCTTCCCAGGAATGGCCGGCAGACCAAAATTACCCCAAGAGCGCAGAGAAAACTCATCCGAGAGGTCACAAAAAACCCCAGGACAACATCTAAAGAACTGCAGGCCTCACTTGCCTCAATTAAGGTCAGTGTTCACGACTCCACCATAAGAAAGAGACTGGGAAAAAACGGCCTGCATGGCAGATATCCAAGGCGCAAACCACTTTTAAGCAAAAAGAACATTAAAGGATACCACAACCGAATGGTTGTGGTAAAATTGATTGCTGCACTGTGTAAGGGGTGATGAGCGCATACCTGCATTTCCTCCCGCCCCCTCCGTCTGCCGCCGTTCATGCTCTATACACTCCGGTGTGCGGCGACTTGCTTGACCTCTGCCCCGGACATACTGCGCCCTGTGTGCGCAGTATGTCCTTCCCCCTTCGCTTCTGGCCGGCGCATAGTGCCAGGCTCAGAAGCACGCTGTCCCCTTTTTGCTGCGTGTGCGCTCCATTACACCGAGCGTCACATGCTAATCATGTGACGCTCGGTGTAATGGAGCGCACATGCAGCAAAAAGGGGACAGCGTGCTTCTGAGCCTGGCACTATGCGCCGGCCAGAAGCGAAGAGGGAAGGACATACTGCGCACACAGGGCGCAGTATGTCCGGGGCAGAGGTCAAGCAAGTCGCCGCACACCGGAGTGTATAGAGCATGAACGGCGGCAGACGGAGGGGGCGGGAGGAAATGCAGGTATGCGCTCATCACCCCCTACACAGTGCAGCAATCAATTTTACCACAACCATTCGGTTGTGGTATCCTTTAAGGCTCGTCTCAATTTTGCTTAAAAACATCTCAATGATTGCCAAGACTTTTGGGAAAATACCTTGTGGACCGACGAGACAAAAGTTGAACTTTTTGGAAGGTGCGTGTCCTGTTACATCTGGCGTAGAAGTAACACAGCATTTCAGCAAAAGAACATCATACCAACAGTAAATTATGGTGGTGGTAGTGTGATGGTCTGGGGTTGTTTTGCTGCTTCAGGACCTGGAAGGCTTGCTGTGATAGATGGAACCATGAATTCTACTGTCTACCAAAAAATCCTGAAGGAGAATGTCCGGCCATCTGTTCGTCAACTCAAGCTGAAGCGATCTTGGGTGCTGCAGCAGGACAATGACCCAAAACACACCAGCAAATTCACCTCTGAATGGCTGAAGAAAAACAAAATGATGACTTTGGAGTGGCCTAGTCAAAGTCCTGACCTGAATTGAGATGTTGTGGCATGACCTTAAAAAGGCGGTTCATGCTAGAAAACCCTCAAATAAAGCTGAATTACAACAATTCTGCAAAGATGAGTGGGCCAAAATTCCTCCAGAGCGCTGTAAAAGACTCGTTGCAAGTTATCGCAAACGCTTGATGGCAGTTATTGCTGCTAAGGGTGGCCCAACCAGTTATTAGGTTCAGGGGGCAATTTCTTTTTCACACAGGGCCATGTAGGTTTGGAGTTTTTTTTCTCACTAAATAATAAAAACCATCATTTAAAACTGCATTTTGTGTTCAATTATGTTATCTTTAACTGATAGTTAACGGTTTTTGATGAGCAGAAACATTTAAGTGTGACAAACATGCAAAAGAATAAGAAATCAGGAAGGGGGCAAATAGTTTTTCACACCACTGTATACAGATCCCTTGTGCAGCAGCATCCTATTTCAATATGTTGCTCCTTATTTGCGGCTTCCATATCACATTTGCAGCCTCGTTTTCCATATGCAATAAATCCCTCTTACATGTCCAGCCGCCCCTTGGTCAGATGCACCCAAGACCTGGGCCTTGGTGGCGTTTCCAAAAATCTGGCCCTGGAACTGACTGTTCTCTTTTTGCCTTCATATCCCCCACCTCCAACAGTTGCTATCTTAACAAGCTTATCAATGTTATTTGTGTCACCTGTCAGTGGTATTAATGTTGTAGCTGATCAGTAGATATTTTGCACTTGCAATAATCCAGGTTTGTGGCAGCTGTACATTAATATTCAGCAATCGCATCTCATATCAACATTCCTCGTCTTTCCTTCCGAGCCCAAACACAGCATTATCCCATTCACCTGCATCACTTGCCGTTAGCAAGAATAAAAATAATCCAGCTTTATAATGACTGCCAGGAGCCGTGTAGAATTTACTAAAATTAGCTTCATTTGCAGTAACACATGTTTGACGGTGCAGCGTGAAACATAACAGGATTTTTATTTAGAGGTAAGCACAGCTGCATTGCACGTGAATAACATGTGCTGTAATTAGCGGAACCGGTACATCAATCCATTGAACGCAGCGTATTGGCGCGTCTCACTTAGTTTGTTCATTGAGCCGGGTGATAATGTGCTGAAATATTTCATCAGATGGTTAAACAGCTTCTAATGAGCATTGTCATGTCTCATCTGTTTTCACAGCAGAACCACTTGCGTCACTTCTCGGAGCTCCTGTGAACGCTCAGGACGAGGCCGCCAATCCGCTTTCAGGAAACATTGGCTATTTCTACTTATTTTTTTCTTTTGTTGCAACCCAAACAATTCCGCATTGGGTTAAAAATTATTTTTGTCACCAGCACAGCATATGGCGTTTCTGAGACTACTGAGTTATGACATGCTTTAAAAATAGCAGCATGTGGTAACACACATTTAATTTAATGAAACAAGAAGCGCTCATTACATTTAGTCACGGAGAGATTCATCTGAGCTGGAGATACCATTGCATATGGCATGCTTAACCGGAGGTCATTAACTGTTTCACACAAGCATGACGTATATATGTTTTTTATCACTTTTTTGCTCCATGATGTATTTATTTAGTGCTGCCACATTTTTTGCAGAAAACTTTTTGTCACTAAGGCTAAGCACACATTGGGCTTGATTCACTAAACTGTGATAATTCAAATATCACACCTTATCAAAGATATCACACCTTATCAAAGATATCACGCCTTATCAAAGTTAACGCGCCTTATCAGAGTAGCATAGCGAATGCTACAAACCCGCAGGGGCTCAGGGCAGGACGAGTGCCATTGCCAATTAGCAGGCATAAGTTCGTAGCACTCGCTATGCTACTCTGATAAGGCATGTTAACTTTGATAAGGTGTGATATTTGAGTTATCACGGTTTAGTGAATCAAGCCCATTGTGATGTGCATGCGGCAAATGGGCGTAAAAATCTCCCGTGATCTCTTTATAAACTAAGAAGCTGGGGACCTATCTAGAACCACTAGTATGCAGCCTACAGGCACTTATGTCCTGGCACCTTAGACTTCGCCCTCCATGAACCTATAAACCTCCAAACCGCACCACAAGTATGCTGGCTGGACCAGCTGTCACTTCTCCCTTACTTCCCTTCCCCATCATAGTTAGCTACGGGTGCCCCTTAGCATTAGGTAGCCAGTGGTATCCTCAGTATCCTAAAAGTTAGAGGTGCCTCTGACTGAAGGGAGATCTCATGAGTGAAATTCAGAGAGCCGGGTGAGTAACCTCTCATTTACACTCTACTCGGGACTCTGGATAGGGAGGGAGGGAGGCGTTAAGGGAGGGGTATGAGCCACCTTTCCATCATCAGGCGCCTGTAGGCACGTGCCTACAGTGTGTTATGGTAAATCCGGCCCTGGTACCTATAGCATATACATTTTACAGAGCC
Source organism: Hyperolius riggenbachi (assembly GCF_040937935.1). NCBI lineage: Eukaryota > Metazoa > Chordata > Amphibia > Anura > Hyperoliidae > Hyperolius > Hyperolius riggenbachi. The sequence continues at coordinate 90,672,197 of NC_090646.1, forward strand.
ATTCCAATCCAACATGCATACACCCATTCTGGATTTTCTAGTCCTCATCAGTGCATGGCATGCATCAATACAACTCAATGAAAAAGTACTTGGACCTAGTAGTTCAAAGTTACCAGATAGCTCATGGTGACCCAGAACCACTACAATACCACTCAAAAAGGGTTTAAAAAGACCAAAAAGCTTTCTTAGTAAAAAAAAAAAAAAAAAAAAAAAAAAAAAAAAGCTGTTGTTAAAGGAAACGAGATGTAGGGTTACAAAAAAACATTATACATACCTGGGGCTTCCTCCAGCCCCCTTCAGGCTGATCGCTCCCTTCCTATCTTCTTGCGCTGCCTGGATCCTCCGCTATCCGGCGTAGCAATTCCTCTAGTTGAGGCGTACTGCACATGCGCGGCCTGGCCACATGCGCACCCCTTCATGCTCCCATTGCATTCTGTGCCTTCGCAGTGCTACACTTTAGCACAAAGTGCATAGAACTCTCCCAGTGATGGGATTGTGCTGGTAGGATACTGCACATGTTCCGACTGCCCCCGACTGAAGGAATTACCGGGCTGCATAGTGGATGATCCAGGCAGTGCAGGAGGACAGTGAGGGAGCGATCAGACTGAAGTGGGCTGGAGGAAACCCCAGGTATGTACATTTTTTTTTTTATCTCCGTCTCATGTACACTTTAATATAAATTTGCCTTTTAAAACAGAAGGTATTTGTAATAAAAAATCAGCTTTAGGTGAGCAAGAAAGATCTCCCACAATGCATCACAATAACTGTCCCTCCAATAGCCTTACAAAATATGGTAAATGAGATTCTAATAATTCATAATACACTTTCTCATGGGGCGTGATCAGTGGCGGCTCCAGGAATTTTTTTTAGGGGGTGCTATGCAGGTGCTGGACCAATTTCCGGGGGAGCTGACGGGCAAAAAATGGGTGTGGCTACAACCTGCGGCGCGCGAAGCGCGCCGCGACGAAAAAATGGGCGTGATCATGACCGGATGAGGGCGGGGCTAACTGTAATTTAAAGTGAACCCAGGGTGAGAGTGATATGGTGGCTGCCATATTTATTTCCTTTTAAACAATTCTAGTTGCCTGGCAGCCCTGCTGATCTATTTGGCTGTAGTAGTGAACTGAATTACACCAGAAACAAGCATGCAGCTAATCTTGTCAGTTCTGACAATATTGTCAGAAACCCCTGACCTGCTGCATGCTTGTTCACGGTCTATGGTTGAAAGAATTAGAGGCAGAGGACCAACACGGCAGCCAGGCAGCTGGTATTACTTAAAAGGAGATAAATATGGCAGCCTCAATATTATTCTCACCTCGGGTTCCCTTTAAAAGTGCAACGCAAAGACAGAGGGCCCAAGTTTTGGTGACCCTTTTCCCAGAAAATTCACATAATTGTGCAGGTTTTCTCAAGAAAATACACGTAATGTGAGCAGATTTTAACAAAAAACACGTCCAATGACCCCAATATGCACAATCGTTATCAGATATGGCTCCAATATGCACAATCGGTAGCAGATATGGCCCCAATATGCACAATCGTTATCAGATATGGCCCCAATATGCACAATCGGTAGCAGATATGGTCCCAATATGCATAATCGGTAGCAGATATGGTCCCAATATGCACAATCGGTAGCAGATATGGTCCCAATATGCACAATCGGTAGCAGATATGGTCCCAATATGCACAATCGGTAGCAGATATGGTCCCAATATGCACAATCGGTAGCAGATATGGTCCCAATATGCACAATCGGTAGCAGATTTTAGTCCCAATATGCACAATCGGTAGCAGATATGGTCCCAATATGCACAATCGGTAGCAGATATGGTCCCAATATGCACAATCGGTAGCAGATATGGTCCCAATATGCACAATCGGTAGCAGATATGGTCCCAATATGCACAATCGGTAGCAGATATGGTCCCAATATGCACAATCGGTAGCAGATATGGTCCCAATATGCACAATCGGTAGCAGATATGGTCCCAATATGCACAATCGGTAGCAGATATGGTCCCAATATGCACAATCGGTAGCAGATATGGTCCCAATATGCACAATCGGTAGCAGATATGGTCCCAATATGCACAATCGGTAGCAGATATGGTCCCAATATGCACAATCGGTAGCAGATATGGTCCCAATATGCACAATCCGTAGCAGATATGACCCCAATATGCACAATCCGTAGCAGATATGACCCCAATATGCACAATCGGTAGCAGATTTGACTCCAATATGCACAATCGGTAGCAGATATGACCCCAATATGCACAATCGGTAGCAGAAATGGCCCCAATATGCACAATCGGTAGCAGAAATGACCCCAATATGCACAATCGGTAGCAGAAATGACCCCAATATGCACAATCGGTAGCAGAAATGACCCCAATATGCACAATCGGTAGCAGAAATGACCCCAATATGCACAATCGGTAGCAGAAATGACCCCAATATGCACAATCGGTAGCAGAAATGACCCCAATATGCACAATCCGTAGCAGATATGACCCCAATATGCACAATCCGTAGCAGACATGACCCCAATATGCACAATCCGTAGCAGATATGACCCCAATATGCACAATCCGTAGCAGATATGACCCCAATATGCACAATCCGTAGCAGATATGGCCCCAATATGCACAATCAGCGTCACCTGAAAAAGAAAAGAAAAACCCATTTACTCACCTACAGCCAGAAGACCTTCTTTCCCGTCCTCCTGTCCCGACCTCCTTGTGGCGCGCAGCGCCCGCGCGCCCACGATCCTCTTCCTTCCCTTACTCACCTTCAGCCAGAAGACCTTCTTTCCCGACCTCCTGTCCCGACCTCCTTGTGGCGCGCAGCGCCCGCGCGCCCACGATCCTCTTCCTTCCCGACATCACGACGAGACTTCCTGCCTGCATGCAGAGAGCAGGGCTACGGGAAAATGGCCGCCCGAAGCCATGCACTGCAGACTCGAAGTCTGCAGAACAGGGCTCCGGGCGGCCATCTTACCGTAGCCCTGCCTGCTGCTCCGTGCTGCCGCTGTGTGAACTGACTTGGCGTCTTTTACACGCCTGAAGTCAGTTCACTCCAGGGGGTGCTTTGGGGGAGCTTGGACAATTCTAGGGGGTGCTCGAGCACCCCCAAGCACCCCCCTGGCGCCGCCCCTGGGCGTGATGCAATAAAGTATGGTAAAGTTATTGTGTGCAGGTAGCCCATGACAATTGTACCGTTACTTCTGCTGGGGTAACACTGCATCAGGCACCTTGTCTCTACGGGTTTCCTTCAAGCACTCTGGTCTCCTCTTACAACCCAAATACATACTGGTAGGCAAAGTGAACTGAATTGAGATGGTTAAAGGACCACTACAGCGAAAAACTGTAAAATTCAAAATATGTGCAAACATATACAAATAAGGAGTATGTTTCTTCCAGAGTAAAATGAGCCATAAATGACTTTTCTCCTATAATGCTGTCACTTACAGTAGGCAGTAGAAATCTGACAGAAGTGACAGGTTTTGGACTAGTCCATCTCTTCATAGGGGATTCTCAGCAAGGCTTTTATTCTTTATAAAGATATTCCCTACAAAGGATTTAAACAATGATGCTGGCCAGCTTCCCTGCTCCCTACACAGTTTTTTTGTCCGTTGGACAGAGCAACTGCCATTCACTAAGTGCTTTTGAAAATAAATATATCCCTGAGAGTCCCCTATAAAGAGATGGATAATGGATTAGTCCAAAACCTAAATAAATTGGTGTAACCCCCTGTTGCAAAGGAATTTAAGCCTGTGTTGTGGTTTTTACCCTGGGCGGTGGCCACACTGTTGTTGTGCACTAGGTGACTGCAGGCTGCAACTGGAGGGTTGTCCTAAATATACAGCGCTGAGGATTACAAAAGCTATATTTCTATCTCCATGTGGATTGGATTAACCTCTGGCTGCGGAACTATTATTGCTGTCTAGTGCTCAAGTTTTACATTCTCCTAGTACTAAATGTGCATAATAACTATTAGAAACAAAACTACGTTCATTTTCGTAGCTAAAATAAGTTTGTTTCTATACAAAACATGAAATTACTAAATTTTGCATTAATCACGAATTTGCGGCGAAACGCAAAATTACGCAACCGAAATTTTGCTTACGGAATTCCGAATAATGGTTTGTATCGCAATTACGAAATTATGCATTTGTGTCGTAGCGGCAAAATTTGCATCCGTAATTAGGAAACACAAAATTTCAAAAATTTCAGCTCAACACTAAGGCTTCTTGCACACCAAGACATTGCATTAGGTGGCACGTTAAGGTCGCATAACAAGCACCTAACACAACGTATGGTGCTGCAAGAGCCGACGGTAGAGTGAGCCGCGTTAGGCGGCTCGAGTCCTATAATGTCTCCCAGAGTGGCGCTGATTGGCCAGCGGGACCACGTGATGCGGAGCGAGACATCCGCATCACGTGGTCCCGCCGGCCAATCAGCGCCCGCCAGTGCAGTGAATATTAAGTAGCCATGTGCGCGGCTACTGTAGCTGGCTCTCCCCGCCTCCTCTCCGCCCCCCACTGCGCATGTGCAAACAGTCTAACGCGGCTATAGCCGCTCCAACGCCGTAGCATGCTGCACTTTGCACAGAACGTGCAGCGTTACATGTAACGCAACGTGGGATGTGTGAACAGCCCACTTGTGTTACATTGCTGTGCGTTGGGGGAGCGTTACAGGCGCACTAACGTGTGCCTGTAACGTCTTGGTGTGTAAGCAGCCTAATGGAAGACTATTAAAGACTATTATTTATTTACTGCATGCTTACTGCTGAAATACCTCATGTTTTACATCACTTTATGCATTTACCTCATGTTTTACCGCATATTTTACCTCATGCTTTACCTCGTGTTCGTAAATGGAGAAAAATCTTTCAGAATTGCTAAAAAAAAGAGGAAAATACCTCATGAGGTATTTTACCTACAAAAAAATATTTACCTCACATAGCTACCAGACAATTTCTGTCCCATTACCAAGCTACAAACAGATTGCATTAAATCTGCATGCAAAAAAGATTAGAATCTCATTGCGCAACTCTAGTCCTTACCACATTCTAGGACAAGCTTTTTGGGGGAAGTCACAAACCCTTTTCCATGGCCAGCTAAAGTTGGTGAATTCACTGCTTCACCAGCTGGGCGCTTGCCAGCACTTGGCACAGACGGTGGACAGGAGACCTCCCTATAGAGTTGCTTCTGAGCGTGGCACTTACCATCCTCAGATGGGTCATGAGATGTTTTTTAACCGTTGGGTAATGTTACCCCATATCAAATGGGACATGTGTAGTTTACCAAATGCTACCATTTGACTGCATGTAATTGCAGCCGTTGGGAGGCTGGTAGTCAGGTGGTTAAACAAGTGACCAGTTCAGCCACCCATGGAAAAGAAGCCTTAACTTACCAGTATGTTGCTGGGTTGTCAAAACACTGGGAAAATGTACAAGCTCCTGTGCTGGTGTACATGAAATGGCGATGATAATAATAGTAGTGGTGTCACTGCACTCTGATTGGCCCCAGTGACGGCAGCCTGGTCCCGCCCTCTGAACTATTGAATCCTGTTAAGATTCAAACAGGGAGCAGTGAGGGTTATGATAGGCAGGTCTGGGGCAGCATCCACTGCCTGATTGGTGGAATGTGTGCTCAAGCCTGCTAAGCACTAGCGTATTGCTGCGGCGCTCGTGGTAATGGCTGCATCATGGGGAGTTGAGTCACATGAGGAGACAGCCTCAGAGCACCCCTGCTTCCCAGACTGGCCGGACTAGAAGCAGCAGAATGCTGCAATAGGATTGGTATGTGTGGGGGAGTGGTGCACACTGAACTGGGGACAAAGGAGTAGACACGGGGTGGAGGAGAGGATAGAAGAGGACACAGGGGACTGAGAGGGACACAGGGGGGCAGAGAGGGACACAGGGGGATAGAGAAGGACACAGAGGGATGCAGGGGAACAGAGGAGCACACAGAGGGATGCAGGGGAACAGAGTAGCACACAGAGGGACAGGAAGACCAGAGGGGGACACAAGATGACACAAGAGGTACAAGAAAGGCACACAGAGACATAATTAGTGGGGGAAAGTTCTAAAAGATGCCCCTGCACCATGGATGCACCAGGTTTAGTATATTCTTTTTTCCTGATTTCTGTCCTCTAAACCTAGGTGCATCTTATAGTCCAGAACGTCTTATACTCCAAAAAATATGGTAGTTATTTTAAGCAGAAAGTGAAAATTATCTCCTAAGAGAAAACTTAGGAGGAAAAAGTGAATTGGATCAGGTCATATGTAATGTGATTGGGATTACCAGATTAGTATTATCCTGGCTAGAGAATTACAAACAATTTCTGTTCTTCTTATGTGTTATTTGGGTGCTCTCTTTTCCTTCTTCAGCCCAAAAACGTAGTAATATGGCTTCCCCCAAAAAACTGGACCAAGACTGGATGCGAAATTTGATTTTGATCCCAGGGTGGAGCATCAGTGATGTTAATTGTTCCATATGATTTGACCCGGCCCCTAGACTACGATACATACACTACGCGATACATACATAGCCAAATTACTATGATAGGGATTAGATTGTGAGCTCCTCTGAGGGACAGTTAAATGGCAAGACAATATACTCTGTACAGCACTGCGGAAGATGTCAGCGCTGCATCCATTTGAAAAGGGTGCCTGGAAAAAGGGTGCCTGGTGTAGCCCATATAGCCCAGGTGGTGCCTAACCTTAAGACCCCCCAGGTGGAGCCTAATCCTAAGACCCCCCAGGTGGTGCCTAACCCTAAGACCCCCCAGGTGGTGCCTAACCCTAAGACCCCCTAGGTGGTGCCTAACCCTAAGACCCCCAGGTGGTGCCTAACCCTAAGACTCCCCTGGTAGTGACTAACCTATGTCCCCCCTGGTGGTGCCTAACCCTAACCCCCCTTGTGATGCCTAACCCAAAGACCCCCCCCCCCCCCCGCTTGTGATGCCTAATCCTAACCCCCCCCCCCCCCTGCACCCCCAAATCAAAAATCTTGGTTATAAAAGAGTGCCCTTTTGTAGCAGAATCAAAAACCTTCTTACACCTAGCTGAATAAAAAATATGGGCTACAAAGGGGCGCCCTACTGTAGCCGAAAACCTTGTAGCCGAATAACAAATATGGGCTACAAAGGGATGCCCTATTGTAGTCGAAAGTAGCTAAATAAAATATGGGCTACCAAGGGGCACCCGCTTGTAGCCTATATCAAAACTTTGGCGCCCTTTTCAACACTTTGGCGCCCTTTTCAACACCTTGTAGCCGATATTTGCTGAAATAACATTGATGTCTACGTTTTCATACAGGCAGCTCAGACGCCCTTTTCAACTGATCCCGTCAGTGCTATATAAATACTAAACAATAATAATATGATCTGCAGAGAAAAATGTCGCTGAACAAAAGAAGAGCATACCGGTAATAATGTAGACGTCAAACTTGTGCATAAAATGAGATGGAGGAAAGGAAGAGTATTCCTTTCAAAAGGCTGTAGGTTATTATTGCCTATGCCTACTAATATTTCCTGTGATGGGAACAATTGCCTTTATATTCAGTTTGCATGAAGCCTCCAATAACAGACAGCAAAACAGTAAAGGAGATGCAAAGGAAACATAAATAAGTCTTTATTCTGCAAAGAATAATATGGGAGCAAAACTCGTAGATGGGAGTAAGTAATAACCATTATTAGATTCCAAGACTTTATGAAATGCATTATAGCCTGCTAAGCTCTCATGGTTCAAAATAGAAAGTGCCTTCAGGTCTTTGCATACTGACAGAGTGACAGAAGAAGAAACAACGGAGCGCTCCTTGGTGTATTAACTTTTTAATCTTGAAAAACACGCAACATAAATACACTTACAGTGTGTTGATGAAAAGTGCGCTTCTCAGGCCTGCGGGCAGTCCTTTCTCTGCTCCTGTGCCTGGCCGGGACAGCAGGAGCGGTGGTATCGGCAGGAGTGACACGCGGTGGGCGAAGCCTGGTGCGCTGGAGCCGTATGACGTCACGACGCGTTTCGGCGTAACCACGCCTTCGTCAGGTCCTGACGAAGGCGTGGTTACGCCGAAACGCGTCGTGACGTCATACGGCTCCAGCGCACCAGGCTTCGCCCACCGCGTGTCACTCCTGCCGATACCACCGCTCCTGCTGTCCCGGCCAGGCACAGGAGCACTGTAAGTGTATTTATGTTGCGTGTTTTTCAAGATTAAAAAGTTAATGCACCAAGGAGCGCTCCGTTGTTTCTTCTTCTGTTACCTAGGATTACTGGCGCCACCCAGCTAAAAGGAGCAGCACACTTACACCTTCTTAGTACCAGCACAGCGCAGGTTACTTTCTACCTTCATACTGACAGAGTGCGCTGAGTTAATAAATTCAAAATAAAAATGCAAAGGTTCCGCAAATACAGCCTTTTCTGTAACACAGTACAAGTAGCAACCACTGGCTGGCTCTGCTCCTGTAAGGAAATGACATCAGGATTGGCTGCAGTCAGAGGCATTAAAGATGGAAAATGCCCGAACCAGTTTTCTCTTTATTTACTATAAAAAAGTTAACTGAAATCAAATCGGAAACAATACAATAGATATGTTATGTAAGTAGAATAGGTATTTATCCACTTATACTGTATATGTGTTTTTTTTACCTGGGATAGTATGGCTGTATACAGGGACATAACAATGGACCTTGCAAGGGAAGCAGCCACAGGGGGGCTCAGAAGTCACTGGGGCCGTGGGAGGAGAAGTTGCTTTTTCCTGTCCTGAGAGACTGACAACTAAGGGAATGCATAGGGAAAAAAAACGTTCTGCTCTCTGCATAATTGTTCTAATGACTGCGTCTGCTCAGCTGCTTATAATAAATCATAAGAAGTTTTGCAGACAAAGATTTGTAGACAGTCCCTATTCAGTGTGCAGCAGGTTCTTGTATTAGTGCCCGGCTCTCAGCCTCTCTACCTCTCCCCAAGTGTTCTGTGCTATAGTGATGCTGGAGGACTCTTCAGAGCCAGTTCTGCTCCATCAGAGGTGGACAGAGTGAGTGTAAGATGAAGCTAAGGCTGGGAGCACACTTGTCTGTCGATTTTTTGTACACCATGTGTGTCTGTATGTGTGAAAACATGCACGTTGTATCACAGAAGCTAATGTAATTGATTGAGAAAATGGGTGCAGTGCTTCACTGCTGTCTGTTTTTATCTGCATGGGGAAAACACATTCAAGTGTGCACTAGCCTAAATGAATAACATAGGTTCTCAGTTTTCCTGTGCGGAAAGGAGGGGCAGGAGACCAAGTGATTTCTAGTTATTGCCCCCTGGCTGTATATAGTATACAGTAAATGACGAGTTGGTCTGAGTATTATTACACCAACTTGCACATGAGATAAATCTCACGTTTCAATTGTTATTCAAGTAATGATCTCTTTCATCACCACACTCCCTAGGATCCATCTGAAAATGGCGCCTGCGAATAATGGCGCACGGTGTTGCCGCTAATACGTTTGCCGCTTATCGCTATTTAACATTAAAGCCTTATTGTTATTTAACGTTAAAGCCTTATTGTTATTTAGCGTTAACACACAGAACCCTCTCTGTACCTATCCCTAACCCCTAAGGCTGGTTTCACAGTGGGACGTTACAGGCGCACGTTAGAGCAGCCTGTAACGCACCCCACCGCACAGCAATGAAAAATCAATGGGCTGTTCACAGTGCCCACGTTGAGTTACATAGTAACGCTGCGCCACCAGACAACGTACTGCATGCAGTACTTTCTAAGCGGCAGAGCCGCATTAGACTGCTTGCACATGCTCAGTAACGTTGGGGAGGAGCGGAGAGCGGCCAGGCACATGGCTAATTAATATTCACTGCACTCAGTGACGTGCAGTGTTTACTTCCTGGAGTGGCCGTTTGTGCAGCGATTGGCCAGCGGGACCACGTGATGCCGCATGCGCACAAGAGTACGCATCACGGCATCACGGACGCCAGAGTGAGCTGCACAACGCGGCTCACTCCGACGTCCAAAGCAGGGAGCACCAGGCGTTGTGTTAGGGGCACGTTATGCGACCATAACGTCCCCTAAAACGCAACGTCCTGGTGTGTAAGTAGCCTAAACCCCCCCTGGTGGTGCCTAACCCTAACCACCCCCCTGGTGGTGCCTAACCCTATTACCCCCCTGGTGGTGCCTAACCCTAAGACCCCCCTGATGGTGCCTAACCCTAAGACCCCCTGGTTGGTGCCTAACCCTAAGACCCCCCTGGTGATGCCTAACCCTAAGACCCCCCAGTTGGTGCCTAACCCTAAGACCCCCTGGTGGTGCCTAACCCTAAGACCCCCCCTGGTGGTGCCTAACCCTAAGACCCCCCTGATGGTGCCTAACCCTAAGACCCCCCCCAGTGGTGCCTAATCCTAACCTTGACAGGTTAGCTATTGATAAATAACGTTACTGTGGGCAATAACGTCTGCTGTTTGGCATATGAACGACACTATTGATAAATAACGTTAGTGTGTGCCACTATTGATAAATAACGTTAGTGTGTGCCGTTTTTCTTCTTTTTTCCCTGTGCGCCATTATTATGCAGTACTAACGATAAATAGCGATAAGCGTATCTTTTTAATGCGGCGCCATTTATATGCATAGGCGCTGTGCGCCATTATTCACTGATCCGCACTCCCTATGCTTCCTATTAGGCATGGCAGTTTTGGTAAGTTTGTGAAATATATTGACTATCTTTCTAGCCCCAATCAGAGGTTATAGAAATACACTAGACAGGGTCACTTTCCTGCCTTTGGATCCATGTAAAAGACTTCTTCTCGCTTCTGTTGTTTGATGATACTTCTGTTTTAAGCCAAAGCTTTGGTTATGACAACACCAGTCCCCAAGTCCTAATCTCACACCACACACCTACTCTGCTGCTCAGATATTGAAATTCATTCTGCCTGAAAGGGGTCATCAACTTGACAGAAACTTTTATCTTCAATGTCACCATAACCTAACTGTGCCTGATAACAGCCTGAGATAAAAATATGTATTCCTGTTATCGTTTCCTGTGATTTCACAGCACATTACAAAGCCTTCTCCAGCTTTGCTCCCAATCGCAGATAATAAACCATCAAATACTTTCATTTCAGGGCCTTCCACATTTTTATTAGAAAAATTCCGGCAATGTTTCACAGTCTGATAGGAAGATAGGGTGCTGTTGCTATGCTTCCCAGATACTATTTTTGGGTTATTTTCAGCTGCTGCCCACTTTTTAAAGAATAATTCCACACAGCTCTGAAAACTTTTGACATGGAGGTAATGAAATGGCGTAATGTATAACATATTAGCGCTCTATACATTAAGACGGTGTGCATTGCGTGACTTCTGATGTAGAAAATTTCACCCCAGAGCATCTCAGACACTGTTAAATCATCAGTCTATACTTTTTCCTAATTGAGGATTATGCGGGCCTTAAAGGACCACTGTCACACAAATCTTCATATTTAAAATACATGTAAACACATACAAATAAGAAGTACATTTCTCCCAGAGTAAAATGAGCCATACATTACTTTTCTCCTATGTTGCTGTCACTTACAGTAAGTAGTAGAAATCTGACAGAACCGACAGATTTTGGACTAGCTCATCTCCTCATGGGGATTCTCAGGGATTTCTTTACTTTCAAAAGCACTTAGTGAATGTCGGTTGCCCCGTCCAACTGCCAAACAAGTGTACAGTAAGCAGGGAGTCTGGCCAGCATCTCTATATAAATCTTTTTCAGGGAGTGTCTTTATAAAGAATAAAGGCCATGCTGCGACTCCCCTATGGAGAGATGGACTAGCCCAAAACCTGTCGGTAATGTCAGATTTCTACTACCTACTGTAAGTGACAGCAATATAGGAGAGAATTAATCTAAGGCTCATCTCATTTTGGAAGAAATGTACTTATTTATTACATATATTATTTACTTATTTGTATGTGTTTACAAATATTTTAAATTTTTACGATTTTCGTGACAGTGGTCCTTTAAAAAACAAAACATTTCTTTGTTCTAGCTGATACAAATACAAGTAGACACACTGCAATAAATCTGAAGGGGGTCTACTTCCTGCTTTTGTGGAAGCAGACATATGGTTAACATCCTGTGTTTAGAAATTAGCTGCTCTGCCTAGGCAGCCAGCTGACACAACTGAAGAGATCAGATTACAATTTGTGCTTAGTCACAGATGAGGGAGACAGGCTAATCACTCTAAATACATACAGAGTGCATTTCTTTAAGTTTTTCTTCTGTCCTGTGCAAGAGCTCAGGTCCACTTTAAGTTTATTTTCACTTCAGGCTGGATTTATTAACCCCTAGATAACATTATAACATTTTAACTTGCTCCCCTTAATACTTATGAGATGACAATGTGTGGTATGGTGGTGGGTGCATAATACCAATAACAATAAATATGGCGTGTCTTCTTTCAAAATATTATTCACCTGTCCAGAGTTTCAAACTTTTTGTATAAAATTCAAGCAGCTCGGAGTTTTCCAGCGGAACATGCCGAAACTGTGCTCTGCCTTATTTAAGTCTTTGCCCACCTGGCAAGAAAGAGATGGTGTGTGATCATTCGTAAAGACCAGATGTTAGCGGCTCATTATGTAACGATGCAGCTCAACGTCTCTGCCGTCTCTGCCTACTCCAAAATCACTAACACTTCAATCACAACATTTACACCAATACCGTACAAGCAATGATACGTCCTTTTGTTTTTCTAGCTTTCATTAGTAAAATCAAAGATTTTAACCAACACTGTATTGATCTATATGACAAATACAGTGTGTATATATATATATATATATATATATATATATATATATATATATATATGTATGTATATATATGTTACAGGCAAAGTACGAAATCAGGCACTCTATAGAATGCCTGAAGCGATTAGGCAAAGTACAAATTGTCTGTTTCGTTATGTACTTTGCCTAGGCATTCTATAGAATGCCTGAAGTCGTTCATCAAAGTGTAGAATATGCGGTTCTCTACAGAATGCCTGCTTTTTTTTTTCACACTTTGACTGTAACAGCTGCAATACCTATGCTGTCAGTAAGGAGGCTAGTGATGATGATGGTGATGATGATGGGTGCATGCATGCTGATAGTGCTCCTCAAGATGGGCAGCTCCGTACTGCGCATGCGCTGTCTTCTGGACCCCTCGGGTTCTCGAAGCCTTTAGAGGATACTCAGAGCTGTATTCATCCCATTGGTTGTAAAGCTCTTGCAGGGTGGTAATGCTGGAACGAAGGGACCGTGAGAGGAACGGGAAGGCTCTATAGGATCCAAAGCCTCCCTTCTCCATAGGTAAGTATCAATTTTTTTTATTTTAGTTTCATTTCACATTAAAATATCTGAGACAGTTCTGCATGATTTCTATAGTCCTCCTAAGATGTTTCTCTCGGACACTATTGATACATTTGCCCCATTGTCTACCAAGTTGTGGTTTGGTCTCTGGATCAGTGGCATTACATCATTAAAAAATCTTTTTTGCCCTGAACATTGGACCAGATGGAGCCTAGCTGACAGAGGCGTAACAATAGACCCTGCAAGGGATGCAACAGCAGGGGCGCCAGAAGTTGCAGGGGGCCCTGTGGTGGTGGGGGCGGGGGGGGGGGAGAAGTTTATTTTCCCTGTCCTGAGAAACTGACAACTAAGGGCACAGAGAAAAAACTTTCTGCTCTCTGCACAATTGTTCTAATGATTGCATCTGCTCAGCCAATGATAACGAATCATACAAAATTTTGTAGACATAGATTTGTAGAAAGTCCCTATTTAGTGTACAGCAAGGTCTTGTATCCAGCACTCGGCCCCCAACCTCTCTCACCCTCCCCAAGAGCTGTAGTGATGCTGAAGAAGTCTGCAGAGCCAGTTCTGCACGTGAACATTTTATCACAGAAGCTAATGAAATTGATAGAGAAATTATGTGCAGTGCTTCACTGCTGTCTGTTTTTATCTGCATGGGGAAAACACATTCTAATGTGTCTCAGTTTACCTGTGCAGAAAGCGAGGGGGGGGGGACCCCATCCAAAGTTTAGCAGGGGGGCCCAGTGATTTCTAGTTACACAGCTACTAGTTGACCTTATAGTAGGATAGATACAAAGGCAAACTAGAGAGATGAAGTGAAGCACGTTGGTGGAGGCGCCCAAAAGTATGTTGTAGCAACAGCTAGATAATTTTACTCATAAAATTAGATAAAATAAAAAATAAATAAATATATATTGTATGATGAGGAGGTCTCTTACCTCCAAAGAAGACTCACGTGGGTAGAAAAAGGAGTCTTTATTAAAATAACGGTTATACTGTAGACAACGCGTTTCACAGGACTCAGCCCATTTTTTGATCTATGCGCCCGAGCTCTGCACGGCTATTGTTAAGGTTATCTGTTTTATTGACCTGAGGAAGCGGGCTGAGTACCGTGAAATGCGTTGTCTACATTATAACTGTTATTTTAATAAAGACTCCTTTTTCTACCCACGTGAGTCTTCTTTGGAGGTAAGAGACCTCCTCATCATACAATATATTTTTATTTATTTATTTTTTATTTTATCTAATTTTATGAGTAAAATTATCTAGCTGTTGCTACAACACACTTTTGGCCGCCTCCACCGCCGTGCTTCACTTGTATACTCCACACCTCTGAGGTGTCATCCCTATCCCTGGGCGACATTATCTACCGAGAAACAGGACTAAAGGAGAGCGTCCACCCAGATCCAGAGGGTCCGGGATACCGAGCGGAGACGGTTATCTTTCTGCAGGCATTTACGGTGGTTGCAGGACTGCAACCTACCTTTGTGAGTATATCTTATTCACAAATTTACACCTCCCATTTATGCTAACAATAATGCACCATAAGGGCTCCTGGTCTCACCTTTCCTACAGGTCAAGGTTAACCCTCTCCATTGTGAAGGGAGCATTCGAGACCCACACAGATAGAGAGATGAATAGAACTTTTTCATTTGACAATATTAAAGGGACTCCGAGCAGTGCAGAAACTATGGAAAGATGCATATCATTTTAAAGCTCTCTTTTTCCTATTTCCAATGAGATATAAACCGCTGCCCTACGCCTTTTAGTTTTCGCTATTTTCGCGATTGAAATTGCCGCGGCCGTGATTTCAATCTCGAAAATAAAGAAAACTAAAAGGCGTAGGGAAAGAGGAGAAAGAGAGCTTTAAAATGATATCCACCTTTCCATAGTTACAATGTATTACACAGGCCGACTTTTTCTGCTGAATGGAGCTGCTGACACTGGGGAAAGTGTCGCCCTGTGTAATACAAGTAACTATGGAAAGATGGATATCTTTTTAAAGCTCTCTTTCTCCTCTTTCTGGTGACACCTAAGTCGTCACTCTACGCCTTTTAGTTTTCTTTATTTTCGTGGTTGAAATCGCGGCCGCTGCAATTTCAATCGCGAAAATAGCGAAAACTAAAAGGCGTAGGGCGGCGGTTTATATATCATTGGAAAGAGGAGAAAGAGAGCTTTAAAATGATATGCATCTTTCCATAGTTTATGCACTGCTCGGAGTCCCTTTAAAAACGGGAAAGATAGAAGAAATAGCAACAGAGTTAGAAAAATATGGAGTGTATCAATATTCGTTTTGCAAGAAGCACGCTGGAGAGAAACAGGTGAAATAAGTAAGAATAATTCATCATAATTGTACAGTGGAAGGAATCGTAGACATGGAATGTATAAAACGGGATTTATAATTTAAAACTGAGCAAGGCCAGCTATATTGGGATTATATCTGATCAACAAGAGAATCTGTAAATTCAATGCCAAAAGGCCAACTTTCCGAATAACTTTCATCAATGTCTATATTACAGCAGCAGATGCCAGAGAAGATTAAGCGCTGGACTTTTACAGCCAGTGTTGATGGACAGTCCGTGGTGATTTCATGGCTAAAGCGGGAAGATAAGAGCGGTCTAAAAGATTAACATGCAGAAGCTGATAAAATGGACAAAAACAATCTCAACTTTAGCTGGCTTACAAAGGTTAATTATAAGTAGCGCATTTCCAGCATAAAAAGGTTCAAGCAGGAACGCTGGAGAAGCCACCAGGAATGTGTGTGCAACCAGATCACACGAGCCGTTGATTGCGACTCAGATCCTTATATACAGAAATGGGACAGTGGAATACTAATGTGCAGCATTCAAGAAGGAATAAATGTAAAGTCATCTTCTATAGAGAATTTCAAAATAAATTATAGAACTAAAACGCTGGAATCAAGACCAAAATATTGACCAAAGCTGACTGTGTATCAGTATTAGACTGGCTATACATCAGGCACCTTGGTTGCCAATCGACCCGAACACTTTCATTGTAGCGCAGGAGACTTGGGCACAGCAGTGAGTAACTTCAGCGCCATCAGAAGACGGAGCTGAAGATACTTATAAAACACTATAATTCGGCCTCCAGCAATTGCTTTCATTCCCCACCATCCATGAATAGTATTATATTCTCTCTGACGTCATCAGGACGCAGTAGTTCTGTGCCTTCGCAGTACCATCCTGATGACATCGGAGAGACCATGTGACCCACGCAGTGGAGCGCAGAAGAAGCCGACCCAGAACCCAGCCTGGTGAGGTCGGCTGCGCCAGCGGAGAAGACCGGGAGCCACCGGAGCTGCAACGAGGGCACAGGACGGCTGCCACGGGTTGGAGGAAGCCCCAGGTAAGTGGAATTTTTTTTTATTAGCTTGGATCACATTTGAAATAATATCTGAAATATCCATTGTGATCCATAGATAGCTTATTAATAAAGTGGAACAGCACTTGAAAGGTTAAATCCACACACAAATGTTTCCTAGTTCTGTGTAAACACTCAGCGCTGCACTAGAGCTTGTTTTCATCTGTGAAGAAGTCCATTGATTAGCTCATGTCAAATAAACACACATTTTAAGTGCTTAGGGAAGAGGCGGATCATCACTGACTCCCTTCACCAAAGAGAAACAAACCTGCAGACTGCAATCTGCTCACACACCTCTCTGTAGTGTGCGGCCTTTTCCCTTGCAGTGTGCACACCAATGTGGTGAGACAGAGATCATCCAGAGGGGCAATAAACTGCCTTCTATAATAGTAGCATAGAATTTAGTCTAGAACAAACACCATACCTAGCAACTTTTTGAGATAAGAAAGAGGGACACTTAAAGAGACACTGAAGCGGAAAAAAAAATATGATATAGTGAATTGGTTGTGTACTGTGAATAATTACTAGAAGATTAGCAGCAAAGAAAATATTTTCATACTTTTATTTTCAGGTATATAGTGTTTTTTCTAACATTGCATCATTCTATAATATGTGCAGATTGCACAACACTCAGCATTTAAAATGAGTCTTTCAGAGCAGTCTATGAAGTAATGACCTCTCCTCTAGCAGAGAAAAAGTAAATAGTCCAGGAACAGCTGAGATAATAAAAGTCGGAGAGCTTAATGGCTTGTTTGCATAGAGATAACAACTGGAGTTTCTCAACTCTTCCTGTCCTGGAAACAATTACATTGATGTATCTGATCTTAATGTTTTATTTCTTAGCTGTGCTACACATACAAATCATAATATCATCATTTTTTTTCGCTTCAGTGTCTCTTTAAAGAGCAACTTTAACTAAGGATTGAACTTCATTCCAATCAGTAGCAGATACCCCCTTTTCCACAAGAAATCTTTACCTTTTCTCAAGTAGATCATCGGGGGAGAGGGGGGGGGGGGGGGTCTGTGGGGCTTACACTGTGGTGAAACTCCTCCTACAGTGTGATGTCATCACCATGGTCCTGAAAGTTTGCTGTCTGTGATACTCATTGCATTGTGGGAAATAACGGCTTTTTCCAACTGCTAAGCAAGAAGGCAGTATCTCCCTCCATGCATACAACTCTCAGTAACAAACATTCTGTACACATAACCTGGCAGGACTAAACAGCCTGCCTCCTGTGATAAATTTCAGATTGTAAATCAGGGAAGAGGAAAGATTTTACAATGGGCAAACACTGATTCAATTATCTATAAATGAATATTGTAAACAATAAGCCATGGTATTAATTAATTATGTAATTTTCACTACAGTTTCTCTTTAAGTCACACCCCATGCCACACCCCTATTCACACCCCCAGCACCCCCTAGTCACACCTACCATAAAGATTTCATTAAGAAAAATGTTGTTTTATAGTTCAAATCACACCGGACCTGGTTCATCATCCTTCATAATAACATTTGAAAATCAGAAGTATATCAACTTAAAGCGGGATTGTCACCATAAAAATCAAATTTCAACAGCAACTGGTCTGATAAGTGATAAAGATGCTGCATTCAAAACTTTCAAAACTTTTTCTGCTGTTATGATTTGGAGTTATCACATACTTAACCTCCTGGGGGATACAATTATATCGCCCAGGAGGTGGCGCAGCACTATTTTTTAAAGGGCTCGCTACATGATAGCCGCTGTGCAGCGGCATCCCACCACCCCCTCCGATCGCCTCCGGCATACAAAGCAAACAGGAAATCCCGTTCAGAACGGGATTTCCTGTTTGGCTTCCCCCGTCGCCATGGCGATGATCGGGATGACGTCATCGACGTCAACGACGTCGTGACGTCAGAGGGAGTCTCGATCCACCCCTCAGCGCTGCCTGGCACTGATTGGCCAGGCTGCGCACGGGGTCTTGGGGGGGGGAGTGGCGCGGCACGGCGGGTAGCGGCGAATCAGCACGGAGCAGCGGCGATCGGTATATACACGCAGCTAGCAAAGTGCTAGCTGCGTGCAACAAAAAAAAATTATGCAAATCGGCCCACCAGGGCCTGAGAAATCCTCTGTGGCGGCTTACCCCGAGCTCAGCTCGGGATTATCCCCCAGAGGGTTAAGGAGCGCTTGCTATTTAGTAGTCAGTGCCAAACAGTTGCATGCTGGGGGTTCTTTTTATCTATAATATATTCCTCCTCTTCCATTTAATTCCCTGCCTACTAGCTGCTTATCTGAAACATGATCCTCTGCTCACTTGTGTTTACAAGCAAGGCTGAGGTGACTCAGCGATTGGAGGAGAGAAGAAAAAAAAGTAAAGGGCAGAAATGACATCAGTATTTAGCCTAAACTGTGGGCAAAAGACATGGTTCCCACCAGGAACAGAATTCTCTTCATTTACCATACACAATTCACTGAAATCAAAATGTGGACAGTACAATACATGTGTTATGTAAGTAGATCAAGTATTTATCTACTTATTTATGTGTTTTCTTCCCTGGCATAGTATGGCTAAGCTAATCCTCCTGCTTTAAGGCCTCTTTCACAGTGGGACGGTGCGTTTGATGCGATGTTAAGTCGCATAACGTGCCCCTAATGCAACGCATTGAAAGACCATGGCCTCGATTCATCATTGTCTTTGAGATAACTTTTTCCAGTTTGTTAAATTACCGAATTCGAAGTTTAGCGATTTCTAGTTGTATTCATCAAGGTTTTTCGGCATTCGGTGTGAATTCGATAACAATTCAGTAACCATTCGGTAACGTGTCGATATTTCCATTTTACAGCGGTAATTTAACACAAGGCCATAAGATTCTTTTAACACAAGGCCATAAGATTAGCAACAATCTGAATAGGGCTTTACAACTGGACCAGGATTCTAGAAGTGGTTGGGACAATCCCACAATTTGATAGGAGCCTTTTCTAAAAAATTATAGTGCAGCTAGCAAAATTAGTTAACCCTGGCACTGCCTGTGTTCTCTTACAAGATGATTCAAGAGAAATGCAGATGTGGTGTTATAGCAAATAAATCTATTCTCTTACAAATGTATATGGTTGCAGACCTTATTCTTGCCCTTCTGCGCCTTTGAATCACTCTCAGCTGATACATAACCACTTCAAATGGCTCCATCTTCTCTGTCAGCAATGATGTGACAGGAATAACGACAGAGCAGTGAAGGAGATAACTAATCACCGGCGTACCTACCGGGGATGCGACCCCCTCAGCCGCAGGGGGGCCCGGGGCTGCTCTGGGGCCCGCTCACTGTGCGTGGGGGGAGCGCTGATCTGGACCCCCCAGCAAGGTGCTCAACTGGCCGCAGCGTCTAATAGACGCTGCGCCAGTTCATTCCCCGCAACCCCGCTCCAGCAGCCTGCATAGTCTCCGGCAGGCAGAGCAGGGCTACGGCAAGATGGCCGCCGAAGAAGCCCTACACTGGAGACTATTTGTGTCTCTAGTACAGGGCTTCGGCAGCCATCTTGCCGTAGCCCTGCACTCTGCCTGTCAGCGCGGGAGATGTGCTGCAGGAGGACTCGGGGAGCTGCGAGCCAGATGCCGGGAGAGGAGAAGACTTCTGTCAGGTAAGTGAATTGTTTTTTTTTCACAGGTGCATTTTTTTTTCTAGTGTCTGCTGCCTACATTGTGATTTTCAGGTGTCTGCTGCCCACATTGTGATTTTCTGGTGTCTGCTGCCCACATTACGATTTTCTGGTCACTGCTGCCCACATTGCGATTTTCTGGTCACTGCTGCCCACATTGCGATTTTCTGGTGTCTGCTGCCCACATTGCGATTTTCTGGTGTCCGCTGCCCACATTACGATTTTCAGGTGTCTGCTGCCCACATATTACGATTTTCTGGTCACTGCTGCCCTCATTGCGATTTTCTGGTCACTGCTGCCCACATTGCGATTTTCTGGTGTCTGCTGCCCACATTACGATTTTCAGGTGTCTGCTGCCCATATTATGATTTTCTGGTGTCTGCTGCCCACATTACGATTTTCTGGTCACTGCTGCCCACATTGCGATTTTCTGGTTACTGCTGCACACATTGCGATTTTCAGGTGTCTGCTGCCCACATTACGATTTTCAGGTGTCTGCTGCCCACATTGCGATTTTCAGGTGTCTGCTGCCCACATTACGATTTTCAGGTGTCTGCTGCCCACATTGCGATTTTCAGGTGTCTGCTGCCCACATTGCGATTTTCTGGTGTCTGCTGCCCACATTACGATTTTCTGGTGTATGCTGCCCACATTAGGATTTTCTGGTGACTGCTGCCCACATTGCGATTTTCTGGTGACTGCTGCCCACATTGCGATTTTCTGGTGACTGCTGCCCACATTGCGATTTTCTGGTGACTGCTGCCCACATAAGGATTTTCTGGTGACTGCTGCCCACAATAGGATTTTCTGGTGTGTGCTGCCCACATTATGATATTCTGGTGACTGACTGCTGCCCACATTAGGATTTTCTGGTGACTGCTGCCCACATTACGATATTCTGGTGACTGCTGCCCACATTAGGATTTTCTGGTGACTGATGCCCACATTGCGATTTTCTGGTGACTGCTGCCCACATGGCGATTTTCTGGTGACTGCTGCCCACATTGCGATTTTCTGGTGAATTCTGCCCACATTACGATTTTCTGGCCCACATTACGATTTTCTGGTGAACACTGCCCACGTTACGATTGTCTGGTGAATGCTGTCCACGTTACAATTTTCTGGTGAACGCTGCCCACATTACGATTTTCTGGCCCACATTACGATTTTCTGGTGAACACTGCCCACGTTACGATTGTCTGGTGAATGCTGTCCATGTTACAATTTTCTGGTGAACGCTGCCCACATTACGATTTTCTGGTGAACTCTGCCCACATTACGATTTTCTGTCCCACATTACGATATTCTGGTGAACGCTGCCCACATTACGATTGTCTGGTGAATGCTGTCCACATTACAATTTTCTGGTGACTGCTGCTCACGTTATGATTTTCTGGTGGCTGGTGCCCACATTACGATTTTCTGGTGTGTGCTGCCCACATTATGATATTCTGGTGACTGACTGCTGCCCACATTAGGATTTTCTAAAGGCCCACATTACGATTGTCTGGTAAAATGCTGCCCACTTTACAATTAATTTACAGTGAAACGCTGCCCCATTACGATTATTTGGCACCTATGGGGGGGGGGCCCCATCCAAATATTCGCAGGGGGGCCCAGTGATTTCTAGTTACGCCCCTGTAACTAATCCTAAATGTAACGCTAAACCACGCCCACTTTCTTTTTCATGAATTGCACTTTCTTCCGTTTTAGCGAATCGTTACCGAATCGTTAACGAATGTTCGCTAACAGCTGTAGATAACAAATTCGGTATTTTACCAAACTGTTGTTAACAAATTTGCTAAGTGTTGATGAATCGAGGCCATAACTTGGACGTTATAGTACATTCTTTAGCCCTGCGTTTGGTGCTCCGTTTTCGTCGCACAGTGATGGAACGAAAACGGTGCATGCGTTACATTTAAAAAAAAAACCTTACTGAGCATGTGCAACACACAAAACGCAGCAAATGTATTGCTAAACGCACAGCATGCAGCACTTTCTAAATATTGCTACACGCAACGTGTGCACTGTGAATGTTTGTATTGCTGTGCATTAGTCTGCGTTATAAATATTTCTAACGTGCGACTTTAACGTCGCACTGTGAAAGAGGCCTTAAGGATGGGAATTAAGTTTACAGTGAATTAAAGACATTTTTCAGTTGAAAAATACATTTATTTACACAAATCTGTACATCAGTCCTGAAAGAGGGACAAATGAGGAAGAAAGAGGGACAGATGGATTGGGTTCAGGGGCGTAGCAATAGCCATAGCAGACCTAGCATCGGCTATGGGGCCCTGAAGCAGAGGGAGTCCATGTGGTACTTGATATATTGACTACTAACTTTCTTGTGTTTCTCCAGCCTCTCACTTGGACTATAGGCAGTGAAGAAAGCATAAAGGGGCCCATACACTTAACGATTTTCTCACCAATATACAGCAGATTCGATCACTGTGATCAAACCTGCTATGAAATTGTTGCGCAAACGCTGATAGAACGATGGATTTCTGTCCGAAATGGATTGTTCCCGTTGATCGGTCCAAGCGGAAAATTTCTGTCGATCGCCCGCGGATAGGGAGCGCGCCGCTAGCGGCGTTCGATTCGGAGCGACCGATGTAGCTATACATTATTTGAGGCTGAGTCCTGGGCCTCCGGTTTTCCTTAGAGTCTTCGTCCTTCATGGCTTCCCAGTACTTTCTGTGCCAGCCAGTGACCGGGGGAAGTATATTTGAACTTCCTGGTCACTGCCTGGCACAGGAAGTACCAGGAAGCCATGACGGACGAAGACCCGGAGGGAGACCGTAGGCCCAGGACTCAGCCTCAGGTAATGTATAGCTGGCGGGCGTCAGTGGCAGCTCCACAGATGGTGAATCAATTTCATGCTGAAATCGATTCACAATATGTTTGCAGTAAAGGCAGCCATACGATCCCTCTCTGATCAGATTCGATCAGAGAGGGATCTATCTGTTGGTCGATCTGATGGCAAATCGACCAGTGTATGGCCACTTATAAGAACGTAAATTGTCCAGTTAACTCATATCCATAGGGTAGGGATAGGTGGCATTGCTCAAGAGTGCCTGCATCTGAGGGCCCCATGAAAGTTTTGCTATAGGGCCCCACGATCTCTAGCTACACCACTGATGGGGATCCCAAGGAGGGCCTGTCCCTCTGAAAGCGGGACAGTTGGGAGTTATGCAATCCCCACATGTAGAACAGGAGCTAAGAAAGACATAAGAAATCAGGTAGATTATGGTGGGTAGGCAGTGAGGCTGATATGACTAAAGGTACCCACCATGCAATTAAAAGATCCAATTTTGTACCAATTCAATAAATATAATTGGTTGAACCGAAAAATTGAAAGGTGTTTTTTTTTTCATTCATTCCAGAAATCTGATCAGGTTTCGTGTTTTATTCGATAAAAGATCAGGAGCGTTGGATTTTTCTGATCAATTTATATGAAAATTGAATGGTATGTGGTAGATTGACAACTTCTTGATGTGCAAACAAACCCAAGCAATTTTTTCTGAGTTGACAATCTTTTTTTTCAGAATTGGGGAAAAACTGAACATATGTGTGTGGTACATTGATCAGATTCTTGAAATGTTACAATCAGTCAGAAAAATGAATTACAATTCTTGTATTGAAAAGATAATTAGAACATTGTATGGTGTGTCGCCAAGGCCGGTTCTCTCATAAAGCAAGGTGAAACATTTACATCAGGCGCAGAGAATTCAGGGGCATCATTTTTGTAACAACATGCAGTTAGAGTAGGAGTAGTAGCGAGAGGACAGCAAGGTGAAGACGTCATCATTGGAGAAAAGCAGCTTGTTGTGCTGTGTGAGGAGTCTGACAGTGAGTGAGGAGGGGGGAGGCAGGCAGTGTTTCTTTTGACTTGCACAGCAGAAGGGAAGAGGTGGCACTTTTGTCCTGACTGAGGTGGGGTGCATCCTCACAAGTTTGCCTCAGGCAGCAAAAAGTCTAGAAGTGGCCCTGTGTGTTGCCACCTTAACCACTTGAGCAGGCGCGTAACTACCGGCCCTGCAAGGCATGCGGCCGCAGTGGGGCCCGGAGGGGGAGAAACCTGACAGGGGGCCGTGGCTTTGAGGCTCACCGCCCGCCTGTATGCCTTAACGAGTGGGCGCACGCACAGGAAAAAAAAGTATTGGTTTCTGGAGCAGGCTGTTCCTGCAGAGCGCAGCGGGCACTAGGACCTGGAGGCATGCTTCTTTTCCAACTCCTGCTTGGACGCTTCCTCGCACCCTCTCCCCGCCCCCTCACGCATGCTGGACGGACACAAGGCAACATGATCCAGGCCAGGAAGAAGAATGTGTCGCTCTGCCCAGAGGCGCTCCTAGAGACCAGCTGACCAGCTAATTGCCTAGAGCGCCAGATTTATGGCAGGCGCTTTGAGGGAAGAAAAATTTTATTTTTCCTGTTCTTAGAGACTGAAAAATTAGGGAACGGAGATAAAAAGTTCTAACGAAAGTCTTTGCTGCTCAGCCTCAAATAAGGAATCTACAAACCTTTTGTCTACAACACTTTGTATGGCATTCCCTAATGTTAGTGTTATCTCCAGATCTAGAGTGTCTGTGTGACTGCTGGAGGCTCCCGCCCCTCCCTGTGCCAAAGAGGAAACGTAAACACAGCAGAAGAGCATGTCTGTTGGAGGAGGTAATAACAAGCCATGCAAGACATGCCAGGAGTGCAGAGCTCCAGCTAGAGAAAATCAATGCCCAGACAGTTACGTTGCTGATCAGGCTGCCTATTCTTTGACCAAATCATAGTCTGCAGTGCACACTGGGGAACTACAGGTACCAGCATGTCCTACTGTGATTATGTATGTGTCATGTATGGAATTATAGTTCATCTTCACAAAGAAATGCCGGTAATTATAGATCTTCCAGTGGTTTATAAGTTTCTTACAAAGGTACAATAATGGATAATTGTTCATATACAAGTGATAATTAAGGTTTTTTTATAGCACTGACATCTCCTGCAGCACTTTACAGAGTACTTTACAGAGTACATAGTCATGTCACTGACTGTCCTCAGAGGAGCTCACACTCTAATCCTACCATAGTCATAGCCTAATGTCCTGCCATATTATTATTATGCATTTATATAGCACTGAAATCTTCTGCAGCACATTACAGAGTACATAGTCATGTCACTGACTGTGCTCAGAGGAGCTCACAATCTAATCCTACTATAGTCATAGTCTAATGTCCTACCATATTATTATTATGTATTTATATAGCACTGACATCTTCTGCAGCACATTACAGAGTACATAGTCATGTCACTGACTGTCCTCAGAGGAGCTCACAATCTAATCCTACCATAGTCATAGTCTAATGTCCTACCATATTATTATTATATATTTATATAGCACTGACATCTTCTGCAGCACATTACAGAGTACATAGTCATTTCACTGACTGTCCTCAGAGGAGCTTGCAATCTAATCCTACCATAGTCATAGTCTAATGTCCTACCATATTATTATTATGTATTTATATAGCACTGACATCTCCTGCAGCACATTACAGAGTACATAGTCATGTCACTGACTGTCCTCAGAGGAGCTCACACTCTAATGTCCTACTGTATTATTATTATGTATTTATATAGCACTGACATCTTTCGTAGCACATTACAGAGTACATAGCCATGTCACTGACTGTCCTCAGAGGAGCCAACAATCTAATCCTGCCATAGTCATAGTCTAATGTCCTACTATATTATTATTATTATTATTATTATTATTAATTTATATAGCAGTGACATCTTCTGCAGCACATTACACAGTACATAGTCATGTCACTGACTGTCCTCAGAGGAGCTCACAATCTAATCCCACATAGTTAAAGTCTAATATTCTCAATATAGGATTGTTTTGGGGGAAACCAGTTGACTTGTTAGTGTGTTTTAGGGATGTTGGGGAATATGAAGTGCCTAAATGAATTCCTGGGGAAGATAGTAACTCCATGCAGATTTTGCCCTAACCAATGTTCAAACCTAGGACTCAGCCCGTGGGGTCTGTGGCATGCAGAGCAGGGCGGCAGCTGAATTACGATTATTTTCCAGTGAAACGCAGCCGCATCACGATTATTTTCATAGGGAAAAATCTATTAACCCTTCACACTCTCACATGCAAATGTTCATGAATGTGTTTGCATGTCTGCACTATGCATGTTACAGGGCCAGAGTTAGGACACCTATGTTTACCTGGGTACTTCTGCGCAGTATAGGTGACTAAGCATAAGAATGCATTCTTCTGTGAACTAAAACCCCGGCTTTTAACTTAGCTGTAGGGATAACAGTGGTGCCTGGATGAGTGAATCTGTGAATGCATTTGTTTGAACATTTGCATGTGAGAGTGCGAAGGGTTAATAGATTTTTGCTGTTTTCTAGCCACACCCCCTTCAGCACCTCCCTTTCCTTAACTTATTTAATGTCCTAACTAGATGCGATGTGCCTGGATATATGTATTTTATTTTCATAGGGAGGCACCACAAGGGGGAGGATGGGGGAGCGTGTCGGGCACCATGGGGGGGGGGGGGGCACCACAGGTTTTCTCGCCTGGAGTGCCAAGCTGGCTAGAAGCGCCCCTGGCTCTGCCGCTGCCATGTGAGACACACAGCCTGAGATGTGTAGTGTGTCTGTAATGCCTGTGATTGTGTGTGATGTCTGTCATTGTGTGTGAGGCCTATCATTGTGTGTGTAATGCCTGTCATTGTGTGTGTGATGCCTGTCATTGTGTGTGTGATGCCTGTCATTGTGTGTGTGATGCCTGTCATTGTGTGTGTGATGCCTGTCATTGTGTGTGTAATGCCTGTCATTGTGTGTGTAATGCCTGTCATTGTGTGTGATGTGTGATGCGTGATGCCTGTCATTGTGTGTGTGATGCCTGTCATTGTGTGTGTGATGCCTGTCATTGTGTGTGTGATGCCTGTGATTGTGTGTGTAATGCCTGTGATTGTGTGTGTAATGCCTGTGATTGTGTGTGTGATGCCTGTCATTGTGTGTGTGATGCCTGTCATTGTGTGTGTGATGCCTGTCATTGTGTGTGTAATGCCTGTGATATTGTGTGTAATGCCTGTGATTGTGTGTGATGTGTGATGCCTGTCATTGTGTGTGTGATGCCTGTCATTGTGTGTGTGATGCCTGTCATTGTGTGTGTGATGCCTGTCATTGTGTGTGTAATGCCTGTGATATTATGTGTGATGCCTGTCATTGTGTGTGTGATGCCTGTGATTGTGTGTGTAATGCCTGTGATTGTGTGTGATTGTGTGTGTGTGTGTGTGTGTGTGTGTGAGTGTGTGTGTGTGTGTGTGTGTGTGTGTGTGTGTGTGTGTGTGTGTGTGTGTGTGAGTGTGTGAGGTGTGTGATGCCTGTGATTGTGTGTGTAATGCCTGTGATTGTGTGTGTGTGTGAGAGGTGTGTGATGCCTGTGATTGTGTGTGTGTGTTGTGTAATGCCTGTGATGTGTGTTGTGTGTGAGAGAGAGATGTGTAGTGCCTGTGTGTTATTGTCTGTGTGTGTGAGATGTGTAATGCGTGTGTGTGTGTGTGTGTGTGTGTGTGTGTGTGTAATGCCTGTGATTGTGTGTGTGTGTGTGTGTGTGTGAGAGAAATGTGTAATACCTGTGATGTATGGTGTCTCTGATGTGTGTGGCTGGGGCTGCAGAGACGGTGGGGGGCTTTACTCTGTGTATTTTTTAAAAATATATATATTTATCCTGCCCGATTTATTTTTGGGGGTAGGGGGCGGGTTTTGGTGGTGGTGGTGGTGGTGTGGGGGGGGGGGGGGGGTGTTGGTTGGAGCAAGGGGGGGGGGGCCCATCCAAAGTTTCGCAGGGGGGCCCAGCGGTCTCTAGTTACGCCCCTGCACTTGAGGACCACAGTAGAAAGCCCCCCTAAAGACCAGGCTAATTTTTGTGAAAATGGCCACTGCAGCTTTAAGGCCAAGCTGCAGGGCCGCACAACACAGCACACAAGTGATTCCCCCCTCCTTTTCTCCCCACCAACAGAGCTCTCTGCTGGTGGGGTCTGATCCCCCCAACTTGTTTATTTGTTTGTTTATTTTTGCCCTAATGTTTGTTTTTTTTAATAAATTCTGCTGGGGTTTTTTTTGTTTGTTTATATTCCCCCCACCCTCCCTCCCTTCCTCCGCTGGCCAATCCATGTGATCAGCTGTCATAGGCTTCAGCCTATGACAGCCGATCACCGCCGACAGTCAGGAGGGGACAGCCGTGTCACACGGCTGTCCCCAGTACAGCGCTGCTGCTGATCGCAGCGCTATACAATGTGTAAAGACAGCGGCTTTGCCGTCTAACAATCTCCCGAGCGGCAATTGCCGCTTGGAGACAGAAGAGGGGGTGGAGCTCCACCCCCCGAGCAGGAGATGCACGCGCAGCCTGCATGCGATCTCCTGCAAAACAGAACCCCAGGACTTTACGCCAATTGGGGTTAGGCGGTCCTGGGGCTGCCGCCGCGGCCATGCCCAATGGCGTGGAGCGGTCTTTAAATAGTTAAAGGATACCCAAAGTGACATGAGACATAATGAGATAGACATGTGTATGTACAGTGCCAACCACACAAATAACTATGATGTGTTCCTTTTTTTCTTTCTCTGCCTGAAAGAGTTAAATATCAGGTATTTAAGTGGCTGACTCAGTCCTGACTCAGACAGGAAGTGACTACAGTGTGACCCTCACTGATAAGAAATTCCCCTTTTTATCTCTTTCCTGCTCTCAGAAGCCATTTTCTGCTAGAAAAGTGTTTTATAGTTTGAATTTTTTATCAGTGAGGGTCACACTGTAGCCACTTCCTGTCTGAGTCAGGACTGAGTCAGTCACTTACATTCCTGATATTTAACTCTTTCAGGCAGAGAAAGAAAAAAAGGAACACAGCATAGTTATTTGTGCGCTAGGCACTGTACATACACATGTCTGTCTCATCATGTCACATGTCACTTCTGGTATCCTTTAAATGTGATTAGTACAGCTAGGGGCAGGAGTTGGCCTATCCAGTTGTGTTGTGCTAGGCCAGAGTCTTGGAAGATGATGCAGAAAAGGCATTGTGAATTTTCTATCTCTGCTATTCCAGCTGTGTGTGCCGTGATTCATAGTATCAGGCATTCCATGATGATGGCAATGTACTGAGAAGCAGCATGTCATATCTGTGGTGTGGGGGAGCCATCCAGCTCACATCTAGCAGAAGGAGTGTGTGTGACACGTGTCTACATGCCACATGCATTTCCTGTCTTATGAATCATTCTGGGAACACTGACTGTGAGGATAGATCTAGACGTTGAATGAAAACCAAACTCTGTTTGCTTTTTGTTGGCAGGGAATAATTAGTTTCAAGAGAAAGTAAGAAATATCTGTGTTCTTCTTCTGCACTCTGTACAAAGGAGTATAAACTGTAATATATACATGGAAGGGTATGGAAGCTTCCATGTTTATTTCCATTTAAACCAGGGGTGTCAAATTCTAATAGAAAGTGGGCCGAAATTGAACACTGGGACTAAGTCGCAGGTCAAGCTTCATGTGTATGGGCAACTTTCCCTTATAAAGTTCCCTGGTGCCTAATGGCCCCTCATTCCTCCCCTATATAGTCCCCTGGTGTCTAATAGCCACCCATGCCTCCCCTATATAGTTCCCTGGTGTCTCGTGTCCCCCACCCTCCCCAATACAGTTCCCTAGTGTTTAGAGCTTTCCTCCTATATTCCCCTCTGTGTTTTAGGACATCACCTCCAATATAGCTTCCCTGGTGGTCTAGAGTGGGCCAAACATAATGCAAAGTGGGGAAACCACTTGGGGGCCAAAATTAATGGCTCTGAGGGCCAAATTTGGCCCGCGGGCCGGAGTTTGACATGTATTATTTAAACAATGCAAATTGCCTGGCTGTTCTGCTGATCATCAGCCTGTAATACTTTTATACTGTATATAAACCCTGAACAAGCATTCTGATCAGGTTTGACTAAATGGGGCACTATGGCAAAAAATTAAAAAACGTAAAATACGTGCATAGACAAATAAGAAGCATGTTTTTCCAGAGTAAAATGAGCCATAAATTACTTTTTTCCTATGTTGCTGTCACTTACAGTAGGTAGCAGAAATCTAACAGAAGTGACAGGTTTTGGACTAATCCATCTCTTCATGGGGGATTCTCAGTATGACCTTTATTCTTTATAAAGATATTCCCTAAAAAAGGATTTAAACAATGATGCTGGCCAGCTCCGCTGCTTGCTACACAGTTTTTTGGCAGTTGGTCGGAGCAACTGTCATTCACTAAGTGCTTTTGAATATAAATAAATCCCTGAGAATCCCCCATGAAGAGATGGACTAGTCCAAAACCTGTCGCTTTTACTCTCTGGAAAAAACGTACTTCTTATTTGTATATGTTTGCACATATTTTAAAGTTTACAATTTTTCGCCATAGTGCCCCTTTAAGTGTGACTGCATGTGCCCCATGCTAGTTTCAGGGGTGTGATTCAGACACTACTGATTAGTGGCGTAGCTAAGGAGCTATGGGCCCCAGTGTAAGTTTTACATCCCCCCCAGCACTCTATACGTAGCAATGGATATGGCGCACCAAAGTCTGCCAAGGACAACCACAGTGTCAGATGTGCAAGAAGGGGGTGGGGAGCAGTTTATTAATGATTACTACTATTTACAGCATCTATAGAAGTTATTATTACCAGCACAGGACCACAAGAGAACTAATACTGTGATTGAGGGAGGGCCCCTCTGGCCCAAGGGCCCCGGTGCGGTCACAACCTCTGCACCCCCTATCGCTACGCCTCTGCTACTGATGGATGAAAGATCAGCATGACAGCCAGGCAACTGGTATTATTTAAAAAGGAAATATATATGGCAGCCACTATATTCCTCTCACTTCAGTTGTCCTGTAAAGGATACCTGTTCTCAGCTATAGCAAGCGTTCTACAGATTACATTATCTATTGTCTTGTATGTTTTGCGCGTGTTCCTGTATGTTTTGCGCACTTGCAGCAGTTCCAGCAGTGCTTGTGTCCAATCTACGAGGCACTGATCACACTTAAGATTGCAGAACATGGCTGTGGTTTTCTGCAGATAATTATTTGCAGTTTTGGCACACTTGGCCGACCGCCAGCTAACAGCAGCTGACTGTCGGCAAAAGAAGTCGCACGCGGTGCATAAAAAAAACAAGCTGGTATTTTTTTCCAGCAGCAGAAAAACACATATCACCCCATTCTCTAACTCTATTGGTAAACATTATGTGTGCTTTCACGTGCGTTTCCGCATCATAGTTACAGGGGGTTGAGTTTGGGTTGAAGAAACATATGTCTATCGAGTTCACCAAGAAAATAAGGCGCAACACTAGCCTTACCTATCTCAGCTGATCCAGAGGAAGGCAAAAAACCCTTACAAGGCTTGTACCAATTAGCGCCAAAAGGAAAAAAAATCCCTCCTGATTCCAGAAAGCATCCAAATGAAATGCCTGGATCAACAGGAATTACCTAGTCATTATAGCCATGGATGTCTTTCAATGCTAGGAAAACATCTAAGCCTCCCTCAAACCCAATTTATTGTAACTACTTCCTGTGGTAATACATTTCAAAGCTGAAAGAGACTCAGAGCTGACTAAAGTAAAAATATTTTATTTTATATTTTATACCTTGGGCTTCCTCCAGCCCTATCCGCCTGGATCGCTCCCACGCTGCCATCCTCCGATGACTGCAGCTCCAGGAACCGGGTCTCCGCACTTCCATTATCGCGGCCAGCTATGCAGATGCTGGGGAGATACGCAAACAGCGCACTTCTCCTACGCTAGACTGGTTTTGACTGCCAGAAGTGCAGGGACCCAGTACCGGAGCTGCGGACATCATAGGACAGCTGCGTGGGAGCGATCCAGGGGGATGGGACTGGAGGAAGCCCCAGGTATGTGTAAAATATTTTTATTTTTCAGCTCTGGTACACTTTAATCACTCTTTCTGTAAAGAATCCTTTCCTAAATAAATGGTAAAAACGTTTTTCCTCTGTGCGTAGAGCATTTCCCCTAAGGGCCTTTTTCCACTAGGAGCGGTGCAATGCGGCTACATAGCCACATCGCACCACGTCTATGCTGAAACACATGCACAGCAATGGAAGAGTTTCCACTGCGTGCATGTTGTGCGGAGCGGTGCGGAGCGATCCGAGAATCTGCAGCATGCTGCAGATTCTCTCACGGCCGCATCCGCCCGCAGCCACGTCCCATCTCGTCCAATACACTTCTGCATCGGGAGATGCGGAAGTGATGCGGCCGGCAGCGGAGGTGATGCAATGTCTGTCACGGAACAGCCGTGAGAAACGCAGGTGAATCTGGAGAATTCACAGCCGATTTCCTGATCTGTTCCCCTGTAAGCAAAGCATTCCCCTCCCCCCTCAGGAATGCCTCCCCCCTCAGGAATGTCACACTGGCCACATTCCCTGCAGGGAGCAGCTCATTCCTCCTACAGCCAGATGTCTCCATGAAAAGGGCTAAGAAGCTGGCTCCCCAGGGGGGACCTGAGGAAGCCAGACTCTCCAGCACCGACCAGGGCAGACCTGAAGGCATGTGATGTATGGTTTCTTGTCGATTATATGGCATCTGTACATCGCACAGCTATAAAATTCATAGTCTTATTCAGTAAAATCTGGCCATCGTGCTGATATGAAATTCATCGCGATAGCCCGTCCGGTTATTGAGGTATGACCCTTCTCAAGAACTGGGTCCGCTGCACTAGCCATGTCTGATGTCATATTAATCTGTATTTTCCGACAAGTATGAATCTATTATCCACCTAAATATGACTTGTATCGTTTGTAAGTTACGGCATTTTATAAGTTCAAACCTAAAATCTCTCAGAGGGAATAAACCGTCATTGGTGGGTAATTCAGATGGGGCCGGCATTGCCACACCCCCAAACCAGCTTCATCAAAAGTATCTGCGGGGGGCTCTTCCCTCAGTCCTCCAAATTCCATCTGTATGAGAGCGGTCTGCTGCCAGCCAGAGGACACATGGTTGGCGGCCATCTTGCTGAACTTTGAATTTTGCTCTGAAACAAAGAACTTTGCGGAACTTGAAACCAAGGACTTGATGATTTTCCCACAAAAGGACATCTTCCATGAACTAAGTATTTTTTTCCTTTTCTTTTCATACGGCACTATTAATGTCTCAATAATTGTTGATTTTAATGATTGTCTGTATATATTAATTATTTATATTGCCCGTGAATAAAGACTTTATCAAAGTCATTCACTGTTCCGCTACCCTGCTTCTCAGCCGCACAAACTGAACCAGACTTCTGGAGAGACGCTACTATTGTATTGTTGTTAGCTAGACAGAATAGAGTGTGTTTAACCGTTTTTATTTGCAGGACCAGTCAGTCAGTCAGTTGGGTCCACTGGCCCATACCAGCGGTGGTGGCAGATACCCAGAAATAGTGTGTAAGTTGTAATTACCGTACCTCACAGGCTCCCTTCTGGTCGGACTGCTGACCAAATTTCCGTCGGTTTCTGCGCAAAGATCACGCCCACAGCTTGCATGGTCTGTGTGCTGAAACCGATTGGAAGGCAATTTGCGGTCTGACCACTAGGGCTTCTGTGACAAACAGAAAGAGCAGACTGGCACTAGATGCCGGCCAAAGCCATTGCTGGGTCACCGGATCCTGTATAGAATGCCTGATTGTGCACTCAGAGGCAATGAAGCAAATACTTGAAAAAGACAGATGAGGCACTAATAACTGCAAACAATATACCTTTAATCCACGATGTGAGTCACAGCAGGGTACACAGTGGGGGGAGGGAGGCGGAAGTGATGCGATGCAGCTAGGTAGCCGCATTCACATCACTAAGAAGTGGAAACAGGCCCTAATTCTTTGCTCAAGTCTAGGGACCAAAAGCTAATGTGCCAAGCTTTTATATTGCCTTTTTGATGTATATACTGTATACATGTTACATCTCCTGTAAGGTGTTTTCTCCAGACTAAATAAGCTCATTTTTATCTCTGCCCCTGCTCTAAGGCTAGGTTCACAGTTGCCAGTTGCATGATGGACACGTTATAATGAGTGTGAACGGCAATGGAGACTGGGAATAGACTTAAATACAAAGCCTGGAGTGAGTTAGAATAACGCATTCGGTTAGAACGCAGTACTGTGAACAGCCCCATAGCATTGTACGGGCCGTGAGTTGACATGCAGAACTATTCTGCAAGGCAACTGAGCACTGTGTGAACCAGCCCTAAATCTGCAACTACCCCTCCTGTAACGCAGTACCCAGAACTGAATTCCATGTTCCAAATGCAGCTATGCATGTTATGTTAATTAAAATAGATATGTAATATAATCTCTTACCCATCCTGTTTTAAAAGAACAGGCAAAGGTTTGTGATTTCATAAGGGCAGCCATCTTTTTGGTTGAAAGAAGGTGACAGGGAGCATGAGACACAGTTCCAACTGTCCTGTGTCCTGATCACCCCTCCCAGTTGCTAGGCAACGTGAACAACAACATAGGAAATCCCATCATGCTTTGCACAGAATCAGGGGGGAAAAGCCTGGGCAGTTTTCTTTGATGGGGCGGAGCTTAGCTAAAAATGCAGCTAAAAATGAGACTTCTATAAGAAAAAGTTCTGATGCTGTGAAACTGTTAAATAAACACCAAGCTTTTTCAGTTCTGCTGAGTAGATTTTTAGTCTGGAGGTTCACTTTAAGGTTGTTGTCAATGCTTGTGGATTGAGGTAATACACATTTAAAATA
Source organism: Hyperolius riggenbachi (assembly GCF_040937935.1). NCBI lineage: Eukaryota > Metazoa > Chordata > Amphibia > Anura > Hyperoliidae > Hyperolius > Hyperolius riggenbachi. The sequence continues at coordinate 90,707,304 of NC_090646.1, forward strand.
ACATTGCATCAAAACCATAACTCTGCTTTGAGGCCTGCTTCTACATACACGGAGGCTCTGCTCCAAGACTGTATCATTATTTTAAAATTGTTTACTATGTTTATTTTATAAGACAGAAATAATTTATCAGGGCAGTAATGTTTTTCTTGTAAGCTAACCAGCAGTGGATCTGGTGCTCCTGGTGGTCATGAGTTAATGATGAGACATTTCCAGAACCATAATGTCCAACAGAATGAAGTGAATAAAAAATGCATTACAGGAAGAATGACCTCAGTTCACTCATGATTTCAGCAAACCTTCTGTGAAATTAGGAAAACCACAGATAAACGTGTAACTACTTATTATTCTAACAATCCAATTTGTAGATTCCTGTAGACAAGAAGTGTTCACTTTTTAAATTGCGACTACAATGGCCATAATTATATTGTTTTACTCCACCACCATTGTATCGGTCCTCTGTTCATCCATCTTGGCCATCAGGTCGGAGGAGAGGATCGTTGGGAGCTCCCTACCCTCACTTGACCACCTATACAACACAAGACTGTGCTCTAGAGTGTTGCGGATTGCCAATAATCCCTCTCCCCAAGGCCATCGATTCTTCAGGCTGCTCCCATCAGGCCGGAGGCTTCGGGCAATATCCACCACTTTTTTTTCCATCGGCTGTCAGCCTCTTGAACTCTCTGCACGTACTCCCCACCCCCACTTTAAGTTGAGTTTCTGGGGTGTTTTTTCTCGGCCAACCTGCCCACAAGGAAAAAACAATCGGTCCCTCCTGTGTCTCAGTTTTTACATACTTGCCCTGTATGGTTTATCTTGTACACTGTAATTTCCCTGTTTGGTATCTGCACATTCGTACTACCTGAATAGTGTAATGGTTAAGGGCTCTGCCTCTGACACAGGCGACCTGGGTTCAAATCTCGGCTCTGCCTGTTCAGTAAGCCAGCACCTATTCAGTAGGAGACCTTAGGCAAGTCTCCCTAACACTGCTAACACTGCTACTGCTTATAGTGCGCGTCCTAGTGGCTGCAGCTCTGGCGCTTTGAGTCCGCCAGGAGAAAAGCGCAATATACAGTAAGTCTTTGTCTTTACCTATATTGTACTTGAGCTATGTTTTGTGCCAAATCCAATTCCCGGGCATGATCCAGTCATGCTTGGCGAAATAAAGTATTTTGTATTCTGTTTCGGGAGCTAAGCTGTCAAGAATGATACTCAGTGAGAGGCAATGAAACTGCAAGTTGATGCAGAATTATACAAATGCGTCCAGCTCGAGAATAAGCCAATCAAATGCCAATAGTGGCTTTGTTCTATTGGTCCATTTTCAAGTTGCCTTACTTTGCATAGAAAATTTGCATATTTCTGCATCAACATGGAATTATTTGTGTCTCACTGACCATCCCTAAAGACAATTGGTCACGTTTCAGCAAACCCACTAACCGCACCCCCCCCCCCCTCCATAGTAAAATACTATTCCCCATCTTTGTCCTAGCAAACCCTGAGGCTGGTTTCAGACTGTAAATTGGCATCAGCGATGCGGTGCGTCGTGCCCGTTGCACCGCGTCTCACAGCCAAAAACAGGCCTTCAGGGAACACCATGTTAGTATGGTGTTCCCTGTCTGGCAATCGTCCAAGCAGGAAGTGACACGTGCTTGCGGTCACTTCCTGTTTCGGGTATGTCGAAGTGCACGGAGGCATATTGTAAAATACGGTTCCATGCATGTGCGCCGTAATGTTGCGTTGTCAACTTTTTAAAAACCCAGTGTCGCCATAGACTAACATGAGTTCCGGGCCGAAGCAGATCGCCGCAGGAGCCACGCAGTAATGTAGTCCTACGCTAGCGTTAAATTGGGGACTTCAGGAGCAGTGTATCACAACATAGGAAGTGTGAACTTCCCCATAGGGTTATGTTAGGCTGCGGTAGCAGTGCAGCAATTTGCCGCACCGCGCCAGTGTGAAAGGACCCTAACCCTTTTTCCCAGCACCTAACCCTAACCAACCCCAATCCCAAATTAAAAAAGCCCCAAAATACTCACCTAATGATGTCTAGCGCCAAAATATAATCACCCAGATCATTTATAGAACTTATTATATTTTGACCAATAAAAAGGTTATTTTATTGGTAAAACTAGGCAATTTGATAAATATAGTAAGATTTAGATTGTAAGCTCACAAGGGCATGGCTCTGTCTTCCCTTTATATCTTGGAATTTGTCATAAATATTATTCGTCATGTCACTGTAATTACCAATTCTGTATTTTGTACCAATTCTGCATTTTGTACCAATTCTGTATTTTGTATATTGGTGTCTATCATTGTCTGTGTTTTTATATACCCTGTTTGTTTTTTACTTTGCAAAGGGCCACGGAATATGTTGGTGCTCTATAAAACAACAATAATAATAGCCACAATGAAAATGCAGCTACAAATACCAAGCCCATGTTGGGGGAGGGGTGAGTTAAGGCTTAGGCGTGGGGGAGCTTTTAAGGTTAGGCGTGGGGGGTGTCTTTAAAGTTAGGCGTGGGGGCTGTCTCTAAGGTTAGGCAATGGGGCGGTCTTTAAAGTTGGGCGTGGGGGATGTCTTTAAGGTTAGGCACGGGGGCTGTCTTTAAGGTTAGGCATGGGGGCTGTCTTTAAGGTTAGGCATGGGGGCTGTCTTTAAGGTTAGGCGTGGGAGCTGTCTTTAGGGTTAGGCATGGGGGCTGTCTTTAGGGTTAGGCATGGAGGAGGAGTTTTTAAGGTTAGGCACAGGGGGTGTCTTAAGGTTAGGTATAGGTAGAGGGAGGGTTCTGTGTGAGAATAGGGTTAGGTTTAGTTGTAGTAAAATATTGGTTTAGTTCTAGAAAAATATTGATTATTCTCGGTATTATTAACTGATTTTTTTTTAGTATCGTAATTTACAATGTCAAAACGTAGAATATCAATAAATTTAATAATATTCTACCAGCCCAAACAGGGCAACCAAATTTCCTTGCGCCTCTATTTCACGCACGCAGTTTTAGCAACTACGCTATCTGGCCAGGATAAATTTCAGTGCGCAGTTCACATTAAGATACCTTTGCACTGGGTGTATTAGCCTTTGCTGTGGCAAGCACCCATATAAATGTAGCCTTACACCTAACATTGTTTTACAAGAATCACTTGAAAGCAAGAACTGTGTAGGAATTCTATACATCCCATTAGTTTTTGTACTGGTATAGTAGTAAGCAGCATAGTCTTTGTGTGCACTGTAAAGATAAGAGCATGCACCAAAAACATCTGATCCATTCAGTGGGATGTGAACAATGAGCAGAGAGAGCACACACTGTCCTTGCTTTATTCCCCAGCTTTATTAACACTCCAGGACGGAGTACAGTGAATGAGGCTTAAAACACGCTACACTTATTCTAATAACAGGCTAAATATAACAAAACAATTGCCTTTATTAGAGAGATTATCTTAAATATGCATTATATAGCAGAAGTTTACTTCGAAAGAACTTTTTACATTGGAAACAGGATCAAACCCTGAGGCTCTCAGACTGGCTGCTACTGCTTCTTGTTGTGTTCTTTTTTTCTCAAAGAAAACCCTTTTTTTTCAGGTTTTCTCAAAAAAATTTGGCATGACAATAATCCACATACGAAAGTACCCTATTCCATGTGCAGCAGCCCCTCTTCCATATATGAACGTACACTCTTCCATGTGCAGCAGCCCCTCTTCCATATATGAAAGAACCCACTTCCATCTTTAGCAGCCCCTCTTCCATTTATAAAAAGTACACTATTCCATGTGCATCAGCCCCACTTTCTTATATGAAAGTACCCCTTTCCATGTGCAGCAGCCCCACTTTTATATATGAAAGATATGAAAGTACCCCTTTCCATGTGCAGCCAGCAGCCCCTATTTAGTGGATATCCCAAATCATTTGCTGCATTCTTCTATATGCCACTACAGTTACCCCTTAATTTCTACTCACCAGGATGAACTTGTCCCTGAGTACGACTGAAAGTGGTGGGACTGTACCAAAACCATATTCTGTCCATATTTTTGTGAAAAGAAAGGGAGAACCCCGCTGATTGCTGTCAGCCACAAGGAGGGTTCATCCTAACTGGTTTCAGCATTACTTTCCACAGCTCACGCAAACATACACATAGGTTGCGGTGGATGTTCTCGGGAGAGAAATATTCAGTCAGGAAAAATGCGTCAAGCAAATAATGTGTAAACAAGGCAAGCCACTTGTTGTCATCAGGAAATGTTGTTTCTGGCAATTGCCAGGGTAAATGGAAAACGTGAAAATTGCAATTGGAAGGCTGCACATAGGTTTCATCTTGGGAAGAGCTCGCTGGGGTAAATTATTACATTGATTAAAATTGAACATTTTTTTAAACTGCAATCAGCAGAAAGGCAATCATGGTTATAGTGTGCTTCATGCGTCTCCTGAAAACAGGGCCGATCTCTCATGAAGCAAGGTGAAACATTTGCATCAAGAGCAGAGATTACAGGGGCAGCATGTGTGTACTGTGTTTAAACTTACAGCATTCAGTCAGAGTAGGAGGATGTAACGATTGGTGTCAGCACGCAGAGAGAATCTGATTATTGATGGTCTGCAGAATCACCGATAATACAGATATATTGCTAACCTCTGGACACCTATAGGTATGTGAGTGTTTGGTGTAACAGTAGTACTTTGAGTAATGCACCTGCTGAGCAGGTGATCAGAAGCAGCTAGGAATACTGCTCTTGAGGTCACAGGAACCTTCCAGCAGCCTGAGACTCTCCAAGGGGTGGAGTCAGGGGAGGACTGGGACCTTTTGGCCTGGGGGGACAACACAAACTAGAGGCCCATTTCACGGCATCCCCAGCCCAAAGCCATATCTTTCTTGTGTGCAAATCTTCAAATTGTGATAACAGACAGACAGACACACACACACACACACACACACACACACACACACACACACACACACACACACACAGATGCCTAACCCCATTTCTCTGCACAATCTACCTTTCTGATGCCTAACCTTAAAGGAATTATCAGGCTTTTTTTTTTTTTTTATGAAAATAAGTGCTACTTACCCAGGGCTTGTCAATGCTCCAAGCTCCCAGCATGTCCCTCACCGCAGCTCTGCAGTCAGCTGTTCGCTGCCGCTGCCTCCCAGCCCCGGTGATGACGTCAGGCCGACTGTGCCTGTGCGAGTGGTGCTGTCAATCACCGCCACATGGACCAGAGCGTACTGTGCAGACACAGAACTACTGCACCTGCGCAGCACACTCCGGTCCACGTGGTGGTGATTGACAGTGCTGCTCGCACAGGCGCAGTACAGGCCGACATCCAGGTCAGACTGGGGCCATCGCCGGGGACTAGGAGGCAACGGCAGCGAATGGCTGACTGCAGAGCTGCGGCGAGGGACATGCTGGGAGCGTGGGGCTGGAGGAAGCCCCGGGTAAGTAGCACTTATTTCATTAAAAATGCCTGATAACTCCTTTAAACACCCCCCCCCCCCACACACACACAAACCTACCTACCTGTTGATGCCTAACCCCACTCCTGCCCACCCACCATACAAACTACTTGTCTGACACCTACCCCCCCCCCTCCAACTACCTGTTTGACAGTGCCTAACTGCCTGCCTCCCCCCTCCCCTGCCGCTAATCACACCATAAGAAGAAAAAACGTTCCCCCTCAGGCCAGGGTCAGAATGGGGATGATTATCACACAAAAAAAACTCAGAGGGCACTGGCCTGGGCAGAGAATTGAATTTGACAGCAGTAGCAGGCAGGCAGCAAAGTGTAAGTAACTCAGTGACAAGAAGGGAGAAGAAGTACAGAAACAAAATTTATAAAAACCACCTTCTCCTCCGGCAACCTGGACCCGACCTCCTCTATCCTCCTGTCTCCTCAGTCCTACACCTCCTCCTCCTCCACAGCAGCAAGCAGCTATAGGTAGCATCTCCGACTCCCAGCCCCCAGAGTGTCCGACTCCTCCAGCCAGGACAGCCAGCCAGCCACTCGTAGTCACAGCTCCAGGCCCCCAGCCCGCCCAGCACAGAAAGCTGAAGAGTGAGACAGCTCACTCCGATGACACCGCAGGCACAGCAGCACGTTGCGGGCGGCAATGGCTCCAGGTGGGGGGCGGAGTCAAGCAGGGTCAACCCACCAGGCCGGAGAGGACCTAAGCTATTTGTGTCCTTGTGCTGCTCACATACACCGCAGGCGCAGCCACGCACAAGGGCACACCACGGCCGGCCGCCTCAGCCACTTCTCTGATTGGATACTTCAACTTGCCGGGAAATATCGCGCGAGGTTGCCATCCCCACTGCAAACCTGTCACCAGTGGTATGTCTGCGGCCGCTGCATATAGCAGTGGCTGGCCCTAATTACTTAAGATTCGGGCGGCCCGGGGGGCAATTGCCCCCCGTCCCCCTGGGCCAGTCCTCCCCTGGGTGGAGTCAGGCTAGAGATAGGAAGGACCAGAGAGTGAGTGACACCTGAAGGTGGATGTCACTATCTGATCTGGAGACTATCTCTTAAAGGGAAGGTTCAGGGAGGGTGGAGAAAAAATAAAAATCAATTTCCACTTACCTGGGGCTTCCTCCAGCCCGTGGCAGGCAGGAGGTGCCCTCGCCGCCGCTCCGCAGGCTCCCGGTGGTCTCCGGTGGCCGACCCGACCTGGCCAGGCCGGCTGCCAGGTCGGGCTCTTCTGCGCTCCAAGTCCTTGTACTTCTGCGTCCCACGCCGGCGCTCTGACGTCATCGGACGTCCGCCGGGCTGTACTGCGCATGCGCAGAACTACTGCGCAAGCGTGGGACGCAGAAGTACAAGGACTTGGAGCGCAGAAGAGCCCGACCTGGCAGCCGGCCTGGCCAGGTCGGGTCGGCCAGTGGAGACCACCGGGAGCCTGCGGAGCGGCGGCGAGGGCACCTCCTGCCTGCCACGGGCTGGAGGAAGCCCCAGGTAAGTGGAAATTGATTTTTATTTTTTCCCCACCCTCCCTGAACCTTCCCTTTAAGAGGAGAGATAGCTTTCGAGGTCGGGCACGCCTGGTCGGCAACACACGGACAGATTAAGTACAAAGACAGGAGGCTGATTCGGTATCCAAGGCAAGCAGGGTCTGGCAACGGAATATCAGATATACGAGGTACCGAATCAGAGATCAGAGGGATAGTCAGGAAAGCAGTAAGTCATAACAGATATCAACAATGCCTAGTCTGGGTGTGAGGTCCTTGGTCTCTACACCCTGGAACTAGTCTGAAGTATAACAGATTAATGATGCAAGTTCCCTAGTCTGGGTGTGAGGTCCTTGGTCTCTACACCCTGGAACTAGTCTGATGAATAACAGATAGATAACACAAGTTCCCTAGTCTTGTGTGAGGTCCGTGGTCTCTACACCCTGGAACTAGTCAGAAGTATAACAGATAGATAACACAAGTTCCCTAGTCTGGGTGTGAGGTCCGTGGTCTCTACACCCTGGAACTAGTCTGAAGTATAACAGATAGATAACACAAGTTCCCTAGTCTGGGTGTGAGGTCCGTGGTCTCTACACCCTGGAACTAGTCTAAGCATAAACAGAATAACAGTACAAGTAATCTGGCTCAGTGCGAATTTCCAGGTCCACCTGGTTCAAACACACTGTTGGATCTGACTATGGTCTGAGTGCTTCCACGTAGTGTTCGCAACGGCAGACAACTTGAGACTGGCCAGCAGTAACTATATATGGAGTAGTGCTCTCCGGCACCACCCCTAATTGATCAACCAATAGTATCCTGCTCTGGAGTCAGCTGATCGGCGTGATCAGCTGACCTCTCCTTGCCTGTGTGCACTAACAGACTCAGCCACACCAGACACATGCTGCCGCGTGCAAACTGCCGCGCTGGACGCGGAACCAGCCGCCTTACTGTTGTTACATGCGGCGGCTTTTCCGCGTTCTGCCCTGTTACCAGACGCACGCTTCTGCGTGCAAACCGCCGCATTGGACGCGGAATCAGCCGCCTCCTCAGCAGCACACGCGGCAGCTTTTCCGCGTTGTCTCACAGAGGAGAAGGGAGAGGAGAGTGAGGTGAAGAGGTCATCATTGGGGAAAAGCAACTTGTTGTGCTGTGTGAGGAGTTTGACAGTGAGTGAGAAGGGGGGAGGCAGGAGAGCAGTAGTGTTTCATTTGACTTGCACAGCAGAAGGGAGGAGTTGGTGCTGTTGTCCTGACTGAGGTGGGGTGCATCCTCACAAGTTTGCCTCAGGCAGCAAAAAGTCTAAAAGTGGCCCTGTGTGTGGCCACTTTAAAGGATACCCGAAGTGACATGTGACATGATGAGATAGACATGTTTATGTACAGTGCCAACCACACAAATAACTATGATGTGTTCCTTTTTTTCTTTCTCTGCCTGAAAGAGTTAAATATCAGGTATGTAAGTGGCTGACTCAGCCAGTTTTATTGTGTTGAGCTGCAGCATTTCATGTCTCAGGTTGTTGCATATGCTCCCTTGCTGACTGAGATCATTAAATAAAGCACATTAAAGAGGAACTCCAGCCTAAACAAACATACTGTCATTAAGTTACATTAGTTATGTTAATTAAAATAGATAGGTAATATAATCTCTTACCCACACTGTTTTAAAAGAACAAGCAAATGTTTGATTTCATGATGGCAGCCATCTTTTTGGTTGAAAGGAGGTGACAGGGAGCATGAGACACAGTTCCAACAGTTCTGTGTCCTGAGCACCTCTCCCAGTTGCTAGGCAACGTGAATAACAACATAGGAAATCCCATCATGCTCTGCACAGCATCAGGGAAAAAAAGCTCGGGCTTTTTTTCTTTGATGGGTGGAGCTTAGCTAAAAATGCAGCTAAAAATGATGCTTTGGTAAGAAAAACAAAGTTCTGATGCTGTGAAACTGTTAAAGAAACACCAAGCCTTTTCAGTACTGCTGAGTAGATTTTTAGTCCGGAGGTTCACTTTAAATTGTCGGGGGCTGTGTGATCATTCCAAATCAGGGAAGGGGAGGGGGAAAGGGCGTATCCTCACAAGTTTGCCTCAGGCAGCAAAAAGTCTAGGACCGGCCCACCCTGCAAACAAAGCGTCTCTCTGTTTATCTGTATGAAAGCTAAGCTCTGCATTCTCACAGACAAAGGTGCTGGGTTAAAGGACGACTGCTGCAGTGAGAAGGATATGGAGGCTGCCATATTTATTTCCTTTTAGGCAATACCAGTTGCCTGGCTTTTAGGAATGGTTGGAAATGCCGTTTTCTGACTCCGCAGAAATTCTGATTTCTGCTAATGCCGATTATCTATTGCTCCGATTTCTTATTCCGATGAGGTTTTTTTTTTTTTGGGGGGGGGGGGGTGGGGGGGCATTTTTTTTGCATTCTCTGATTGGACAAATACTTCCGAGTTGACTCTGCATTCTCTGATTGGTCCAGTGCTTCCGAGTTCTCTGATTGGGCTAAAATGACAGAGTTGCGGTAATGTGGTATTTCCACAGAAATCAGATTTCCAATTTACATTTTCCTGATCGGAAATGCCGATTTCCACGGAATCTGAATGAACAACCCTACTGGCTATCCTGCTGATCCTCTGCCTCTAATACATTTAGCCATAGACCCTAAACAAGCATGCAGCAGATCAGGTGTTTCTGACGTTATTGTCGGATCTGACAAGATTAGCTGCATCACAAACACTGGTTTGCACGACGGCTGGGGGCCCCAGTCTCTCTCCCTGGCTGGGGCCCCTAAACCACCATGCGATACCTAGAGGGAAATGCGGGCGAGCCCTGGACCTCTCACAACCAGGGAACTCACCCTGACTACCTCTAAACTGAATGCTAACTGCAACACACACAATTTGCTCACTCCCAGCTAAAGCACTTTCCTACCTTTATCTGGTCAGTAGGCACCAGTCAGCCAATCAGGTGTACTGTCATACACCCTTTGCCTGCCATACCGATCTAGCAGGAATTGCATAAATTAGCATTCAGGTGGGAGGCTTCGGTTGGACGTAATCGTAGATTACATCCGTTACAGGGACGTCCCGTGTAGGCATCTCCCACACGGCCCCCTCCCTAACAACTCACCTGTCAACCGCATCCTGGAAGCTGCAAAAAATTGGCTGACTGGCACCTGCTGACCAAATAAAGGTAGGCATTGTGCTTTAGCTGGGAGTGAGCAAATTGTGTGTGTTGCAGTTAGCAGTCAGTTCAGAGGCAGTGGGGCGTAGTTTTTTTTTAGGGTATATGAGGCATGTAGCATCATTATTTTGTAAATGGGAACACTAATTGATGATGTGGGGACTTAAAATCTCCCCCCCCCCCCAAAAAAAAAAATGGCTGTCAATTAACATCAGGACTAGGTTTCAGGAAGAGGTCGTACTGCCACAGTTGGGGCCTCCCCACAACTTGGACAGCACAGACACCTCCATAAAAATTACACAGCTATTGTGGTCATATAATCGCTATGGCACTTGGTGTTGGTACCACGGCACAGGTAAAACATTAAAAAAGGAGAGGTTCCAGGCAGCGGTCGTACTGCCGCAATTGGGCACCTCCAAAAAAATTACACAGCAATTGTGTTTAGATAGTTCACCATGGCACTTGTAGGTACCACGGCTCAGTAAAAAATTAGGAGAGGTTCCAGGAAGCGGTCGTACTGCCGCAGTTGGGGACTCCCCACAACTCGGACGGCATAGACACCTCTAAAAAAATTACACAGGAATTGTGTTTAGATAGTCCACCATGGCACTTGTAGGTACCACAGCTCAGTAAAAAATTAGGAGAGGTTCCAGGAAGCGGTCGCACTGCCGCAGTTGGGGACTCCCCACAACTCGGACGGCATATACACCTCTAAAAAAATTACACAGGAATTGTGTTTAGATAGTTCACCATGGCACTTGTATGTACCACGGCTCAGTAAAAAATTAGGAGAGGTTCCAGGAAGCGGTCGTACTGCCGCAGTTGGGACCTCCCCACAACTCGGACAGCACAGACACCTCCAAAAAAATTACACAGCTATTGTATTTACATAGTTGACCATGGCACTTAGTGTGTTGGTACCATGGCTGTGAAAAAAATTTGAACCTGGCTTAATCAAGATGGAGTCAGGAGGTTGTGGTGGTAAAGGGTGGTGGGGCAGGCATGGTGATTCCCACTCAGCCACTTCATTTCCCCCTCTTGCCAACAACAGGGGCCAGGAACTCACCAACCGCTCAAGCCTGGTTCATTTTTTAAAAAATCAGTCTGTCCACAGACTGGCTGGACAGACAAGAGCGCTTCTCAGTGACCACACCACCAGCCGCACTGAAGCACCTTTCTGACATCACGCGGGAAGGCGGGCAGGACAGCACTTCCAGGGCATATTGCACCAGCTCGCTCCAGATATCCAGGTGCTTGACCCAGTACTCCAAGGGGTCCACAGGGGTGTCGGTGTCAAGCCCGCTGTAGGACCCCATATAGTCGGCCACCATCCGGGTCAAGTGCTGGTTCTGCCTTTGAGAGCCGGATGCTGCTGCAGGCACCTCCTCTGTAGGCAGCGGTAATGGCGTGGCGTAGAGCGCCTTTGTCAGAGACAGCAGGTTTGTTGGGCGCCTGCTGCTGCTGGATGCAGGCACTTGCTGCTGTGCTGACTGGACTGTGACAGCAGAGGGGGGGGTGGGAGTCTGGGGAAAGGCTTCCTCCAAGCGCCGAACCAGAATCCGCTGCAAGTCCCTGATTCGGCACACAGGGTCTCCTCCTACAGGCAGGAACTGAGCCAGCTTCCCCTTCAGCCGTGGGTCTATCATCAGGGTGACCCAGATGTCCTCCCGAGCACGCATCTGCTTCACCTTTGGGTCTTTGCGCAGGCACTGCAGCATGTGCACTGCCATGGGGAAGAGGGCTGCCATCTCTCCTGACCCATCATCTTATGGCCTGCTGACAGTGCTGTCCTCCTCCTCTGATTCCAGAGCCTCATCTTGCTTTCTCCACCCCCGCACTACTGCAGCTGCACTCCCCTGTTCCCCCTCCTCTTCAAGGTCATGGACCTCCAACTCCTCCAAGTCCTCCAACTCCTCCTGCTGCACAGAGGTGGACTGCGAAGGTTGCTGCTGCTCCTGCTGGATCAAAGCTTCCTCTCCCACTTCCAGCAGAGCATCGAGGGCCTTTTCCAGCATGCACACCAAGGTCACCCACTCACACAGCGACGCATGGTCCCGGCTGACCATGTTGGTGGCCTCCAGGAAGGTTGCCAGCACCAAGTACACCTGCTGAATTTTTCCCCAATCAGCACTGAGGATGATGTCCGGGAGGTGGGTGGTGCCGGTCTTGGACAAGTTGGCCTCCAAGGTGGCTTTGGCCAGGTAGAGGTTGACAGCCAGATGTTCCAACATTGCCAGGGTGGAATTCCAGCGTTTTGGAACGTCTATAATGAGCCGTTGCTGTGGGAGGTTCAGCTCCAGCTGCACGGCTTCCAGGGACGCTGTGGCACCACCCGAGCGGCAAAAATGACCCACCGTTTTCCTTGCCGCTCCCAAAAGAGTGTCCATCCCCTGGTAGGTGCGCAGGAATTTCTGCACCACCAGGTTCAGGATGTCGGCAAGACAGGGGATGTGGGTGAGGTTTCCCCGCTGGATGGCAGCAACCAGGTTTGCCCCATTGTCGGCCACCACCTCTCCAACTCTGAGGCCTCTGGGGGTCAGCCAACTCCTCTCCTGCTCTCGGAGCTTGGCCAGGACGTGGTCTGCCGTAAGCTTGTTCTTCCCCAGGGTGACCATCTGCAGCGCTTGGCAGTGGTGGCCCTTTACGCTGCTGCTGAGGCGGGGGTGTTTGGCGGCGGATGGAACCGGATTAGAGCTGGAACCTGCTGCACCTCCCCTGACCCTGCTGTGGGGTGGCACCACCCACTGGGGTGATGATGCTGCTGTCCCCTCCTCACCCCCTTCCACCAAACTGACCCAGTGTGCGGTGAAGGACAGATAGCGTCCTGTCCCGAACCGGCTGCTCGATGAGTCCATTGTCACATGGACGTCGCGCACCCACCGCATGGTCAAGCCCACGTTCCACGTTGGCCTTTACAAAGCGGTGCAGTGCTGGGATGGCCGTGCATGCGAAGTAGTGCCGGCTGGGGATTGGCCAATCCGGCGCTGTACACTGCAGGAGCGCAAACATCTGGCTCCCCTCCTGCACAAACAAGTACGGGAGGAGCTGGGAGGACATGGCCCATGTAAGCAAGACGTTCAGCTGGCGTATGCGACGGCTGCCGGGAGGCTGAGCCCTGACCACAAAAGAGTCACTCAGCAGGGTCTGGTGGTGGTGGCGTTTTAGGCTTGCACAGGAAGCCGAAGAGGGAGCAGAGGAGACCACTGAGGAGGACTGGCTGCCTGAACAGGCCTCAGTGTCAGCAGGAGTGGCAAAGGGGTTTATGGTGCTCTGACCTCTGCAAGGGCCAGTGCCAGCTTCCTTCAGCCTCTTGAACTCCAAATGCTCCTTTTGGTGTTTATTGGCCAGATGGTTGATGAAGCTGGAGGTGCCATAAGTGGAGTGGTTAGACCCTCTGCTCAGCTTCACATGGCAAAATTTGCAAGTTACAAACCTGCTATCAAGTGAGGACAGATGGAAAAACTGCCATATTGGGGATTGCAGTTTGCCCTTACGTCGCTCAGAATGGGATGCTGCTGCGGATTTTCTCCCAGTGGTGGTTGGGGCCTGGGGTTGAGTGGTGCGGCTGGTGGTAGTTTTTTTTTTCAACAATAATTTTTATTATTATTATTGGTGGTAGTAGTGCCACTGGCAGATGCCCACTACTGCTCCTGCCAATCCCTGCAATGCTGATCCTGCGTGCCAGACGGTGACCCGGATATCCAAACTTTTTAGGCCTATCCATCCAGATCCGGATTTCGGATAGCTGGGCCCAAGCAGCTGATGGTGGATGACGACGAGCAGGCCAGCGAGGCCACCACCAGCCCTAGAGAAAACATTCTGAGCAAAATTGGCTTTGCGAATGAGTCTGAGATGCTGACAGTAATTGTTGGGGGGGAGCCCGTCCATGATTTGTCTGCACAAGAGGAGTTTGAGGCGGGCTCATCATGAGCCCGCCTCAAACTCCTCTTGTGCAGACAAATCATGGACGGGCCCCCCCCCCAACAATTACTGTCAGCATCTCAGACTCATTCGCAAAGCCAATTTTGCTCAGAATGTTTTCTCTAGGACTGGTGGTGGCCTCGCTGGCCTGCTCGTCGTCATCCACCATCAGCTGCTTGGGCCCAGCTATCCGAAATCCGGATCTGGACGGATAGGCCTAAAAAGTTTGGATATCCGGGTCTACCCGGATATCCGGAATCCTGATGAGCAGCACTGCTCTGGGCCCCTCAAAGTCACAGCCGTGACATGTTGTGACGCAGGCAATATTTACTTACCCCGGCTCCTGCGCAGGCGCAGTAGCGGCTCTCGGCTTGGGATCAGGCGGAAATAGCTGATGCCAGTCGGGTTTAACAACACTCCTGCGCAGGCGACTTAGGTAAGTATCTGGGGTTTTCTTTTTCAGATTCGCTTCAGACTCCCTTTGCGGATGGTTCACACGGACGGTTGGCAGGTGTATACTGCCGGCATACAGGTCTTGCCGTTAAACACTCCCATTCAAATGAGTGGGAGTGTTTGTATCAGGCTTTTACCAGTGTTTGCGCAAACACAGCGTTCCGATCCCGATTTTCCCCGCCATTCCAGGCGACCCTGGAAACTACATGCAGTGTGCAGGGTCGATTACCGCCTTGTCTTTGTGTCCCCCTGGGAGGACGAAAAACACAGATCATGATGGGAAGCCACCGGAAGTCCAAACGAGACACACCGCTGAACAGGACGACGCAGGAAGCCGGGCAGAAGTCCGTGTGAACCAGCCCTTAAGCATCTCTGCCTTGGGTGCTGAAAGACATTGCCCAGGGCCGGTTCTCTCATGAAGCAAGGGGAAACATTTTTATCAGGCACATCGATTACGGGGGCAGCATTTTTGTACTTTGTTTACACTAACAGCATGCAGTCAGAGTAGTAGGAGAGCAAGGTGAAGAGGTCATCATTGGGGAAAAGCAGCTTGTTGTGTTGTGTGAAGAGTCTGACAGGGAGTGTGGAGGGGGGAGGCAGGGTAGGAGCAGTGTTTTATTAGACTTGCACAGCATAAGGGAGGAGGTGGCACTGCTGTCCTGACTGAGGAGGAATGGAGTAGCTGAGGGTGAGCAGTTTGTTTGTCACAGACTCACACCCAGCCAGTGTGCTATTGTGTTGAGCTGCAGCATGTCATGTGAGAACATGAAGCAGAGTAAATTGTCAGGTGCTGTGCGATCATTCCAAATCGGAGGGGGGTGGGGGGAGGGGGGGGCTGGGCACATTCTTACAAGTTTGCCTCATTCAGCAAAAAGTTTAGAACCGGCCCTGACATTGCCCTTGCCCTGACAGTATTCTATAAAGAAGGTAATATATACAAGTACTGTATATAGTAAGAGCACAAAGCTGCCCTGGCTGGAAGTATGCTTTTTCTCCCTCTACATTTTCCATAGTTATGCTCTTCTGAATATATTATTTTGCAGGGCAAGTTTATCATATGAGATGTTTTATTTTGAAGTTTATTGACAAATGCGTTAGTAAATGTTGTACAATGCAAACTGGGAAACTCATTGCTGAATTCATCACTGTTTGTCTTTCAGGATTCAAATATTTGTTCTGTTCTAAAATTCACAGATGGAGTTCTCTTGACAAAGGATGATTAAGAGGTCTCTCCGCCTGGCTTCAGAATCAGATTAAACAATCATCATCTTCCAAATGTCAGTGAATCATATAAAAGCAGCAGCAGAAGCAATTGTGTTACAACCAGACATACACGGATTTCCACCATTTTTTTTCAGGCGAGATGTTTCAAAGGTACAGAACCTTTGTAGGAGTGCATATCATTGCGGCTACCCTCTGCTTATGTTCTCTTCCATGGATGGATGAAGTTCAAAAGAGGCCCTGGAGAAGGTACAAGCTTGCCCCCCCCCCCCCCCACCATGCTTGTCATGTAATATTTATTGAAACCTCCCAACGTTTTAGGATGGAAAAGAGGGACACCTTCAGGACTCTTTTACACTTGCCTTGCAAGTTTGTGTTGTGCTACCCTGTTTTACCCCTGGGTAACGCAACAACAATGCAAAGCAATGGGGCCTAGGCGCCTAGCACACTTTTCTCGTAAGTGCACAATCAGCTGCCAACCCGCCGCAAATTCAACAGCGTCAACGTCAACAGCGTGTTACCGTCGGACTCCCGTGGCGATGCATCGGTGAAAGTCATGTAAGTCAATTGGCATCGCAGGAATTCTACATCACGCATGCGCAGAGAGATGTGAATACGACGGGGGAACCCGGGAATCCCAGTGACGTACTTCCTCCTCTCCAGCAAGGAGTATGTCAATGGGCAAGGGGGGTGGGGTGCTGGGGTATGGAGGGGGGAGTGGTCAGCGCTATGCATATGGCCAAGTCAGCGCACTCTGCCGCAGGGTTATATGAATGTAGGATGATGGGGAGGCGGAGCATCACACCGCAATGCGCAAGAGTAAAACAGGCCTCAAGTGTAAAACTAAAATGATTTTACAATGGGCAAACACTGACTAAATCATTTATACATAATTATGGTAAAAAATGAAGCACTTTTTTTACTACATTATTTTCACTGGAGTTCCTCTTTAAACTCTCTAAATACATACAGGGTGCATTTCTCTATGTTTTCCTTCTGTCCTGTGCAAGAGTTCAGGTCCACTTTAAGCAAAGAACACGCCTCCGAGACGCCACGACCAATGAATCTATTGGGAAATCTTCTGCAAAATGATTATTTTTAAGCATTTATAGATCTCCATTAGCATATAAATGGTACCAGAAAACATATTGCTTTTATAACGTAAGTAATGAGATGTTGGGCAAAAAGTTTTCATGCTTTTATTTTGGTAAAGAGCAGATTTACAGTAAAAGAAAATCAGTGCCAATGGATAACAGTAAGTGACCGCAGCTAAGAGAGACCAAAGTCCAAAAGTCCAAAAATCGGATGTAAGCAAATCAGTGCACTCTAATGATGCAAGACTGCGAAACCGGTCAGGCAGGAGACAGGGAACACCTTTTATCCCTTTAAACCTATCGCTAGCCAGCACACACATGCATTTTGATTTCAGCGTAACCATGGTCTGGGCCTCGTATTTGTGTGCTGCTTTTATGTTTTTATTTAATTTGATACTTTGAGCAGAGTGGTGGCTGGATAGTGTAAGTGGTGGCTGGATAGTGTAATGGTTAAGGGCTCTGCCTCTGACACAGGAGACCTGGGTTCGAATCTTGGCTCTGCCTGTTCAGTAAGCCAGCACCTATTCAGTAGGAGACCTTGGCCAAGACTCCCTAACACTGCTACTACCTATAGAGCGCGTCCTAGTGGCTGCAGCTCTGGCACTTTGTGTCCACCAGGAAAAAAGCATGATATAAATGTTCTGTGTTTGTTTGTTGTTGTTTGATACATTCTTAGAATAAAACACTTTGCTGCTTGTTGTTTTTTATGATATACCTCCTATACTGCACTGATATCGATTGAATGGAGGAAGACATCATGTTCTTGAGCTTGCAGGACCTATGTGACTACCTGGGGCATGAAAAGCTTTTCATACAACCTTACGATGTGAGTTGTATGCGGTTGGAAAACCGTATTCCTTTAATTAGTGTTGGGATGTACACCTAATTGTGGAGCCAAGCACGGTGGAAACTACTTATTTGCATTTGCTTTGACCTGTGCACAAAGAGAAGATGTAGGTGCCCATATCTGTACATTAAAGTTAACCAGAGACCTGGTAAAGTAAAGATTTGATACTTACCCGGGGCTTCCTCCCATCCCATAAACACGTCTGAGTCCCTCGCCATCCTCCTGTGGTCTGCCGTTCAGGCATGATCAGCCCCAGTAACTGATTCAGTTGGGATCAGTCTGGGTCTTCTGCGCATGTGTGACCCTCTGCGCATACGCAGTAGACCCAGACTGACACGACTGAGCCAATTACCGGGGCTAATTGCGGATGAACGGTAAACTGCGAGAGGACGGCGAGCAACTCATTGGGCCATGCATCCAGCATTGGAGGGGGACACCGGAGTAACAGAGGAGTGTGGTGACAGCCAGAGACCAGGAAGACTTCAGGGGGCTGGAAGAACCCCCGGGTAAGTAAAAAATGAGCATTTTTTCTTTTTACTTTAGTTTTCCTTAAAGGAGGGGAGGTAGGCAAATATTACACCAGGTGTGATTTCTTTATATGGATGGGATTACTAATTTTAATATGAATAAGTGTGGATCCAGGGGCAGCATATGACCACATACCGGTTACTGCCTTCTGACAAGGATGGACTTCTATACTGGACTACTTCTGCACTGTGCAATGGAACAGGTACAGCTTCCACCAGGCCCGGATTTATCTCACAGGAGTCCATAGGCACAGATGTCCTGGCACCCTAGACTTCGCCCCCCCCCCCCCCGAACCTACAAACCCTTGCAGAACCGCACTACAAGTGTGCTGAATGGCCCAGCTGTCACTTCTCCCTTACTCCCCATGCCTGTCATAGCTAGCTACAGGTGCTCCTTAGCATTAGGTAGTCAGAAGTACCCTCAATATTAAGTAGCTACAGGTGCCCCTTAGTATTAAACATGGCTGGATTTCAAGCAAGGCCACGAAGGCCATGGCCTAGGGCACCAGGAAGCAAGGGGCGGTAAGCGTTCTGGCACACTCATGCAGTCAAGCTGCCAAACATGTGAACTGGAGCAGTCAGGCAAGTGTGTGGGAGTCAGAGGCAGTAAACGTGGGCAGCTTATTTGCTACGTAGAAAGGACCAGAGGTGCCAACAGGATAAAATGAAGCAGTAAAATGTTTAAAAATGCTTAGGAGGTAGTGGTGGACTTCCTGCAAGCAGACACATGAAACTGCCTATTCAAACAAAAATTAATTCATTGGCATACTCCAGGGGGGTTGCAACGCGTTTCACATGATTAGACCTGCTTCTTCAGGTTATAAAAATAGGAGCACACAACAGTATTAGGTCCGGGTAACACCTGGTGCCTCAGTGGGCAGCTTATTGTCTGTGACCTGAGCTGACACCCATCATCACTGTCGACTGCTCCTTGAGACCAACTCCGCCCTCCACCCAGCTTCAACCTCTCAGAGTGGAAAGCATAGATTTGTCCCATAAATGGAATAAAAATTATAACCATTCTGATCATCCTCACAACAGATTGATAAAACAAATGACAAATTGGTCGTTTGTAGTTGATTGGCTCCATGAACACTGTCCAATCCAATCCGAAGGTTAATTGTTTAGTAAAATTGCATCACTAGTAACCATCTTTAAAATCATTGATTACTGGGACCAATAAAAGTGTGTGTATGTGGTAGGGGGTTTGCTGTTTGTGAGGGGGAGGCCGGTGATTGTGGCCTTGGGCGATAAAATGAACTAATCTGGCCTTGGTATTAGGTAGTCAGAAGTACCCTCAATATTAAGTAGCTAGAGGTGCCCCCAGTAGGTAGCTAGAGGAACCTCAGTATTAGGTAGTAAGAGTAAGAGGAGCCCCTGACTGAAGGGAGATCTCATCAGTGGAATGCAGAGAGCAGGGTGAGTAACCTCTCATTTACACTTTCATCAGGACTCTGCATAGAGAAGGAGGGAGATGACAGGGGAGGGAAGTGAGCCACCGCTCCATCATCAGGCGCCTGTAGGCATGTGCCTACAATGCCTTATGGTAAATACAGCCCTGGCTTCCACATTGCAGGGGGTGCTGAGTTATTTGGCAGGCTAAATCTTCCTGAGAATCTTGTTTTCTTTTTCTCTTCTCTCCTTCAGCTCCCTTTTTTTATATATACAAATGACATAAAAAATGAAAATTGTAAAACCACTGTGTTTGATTAGGCATGACTTGCATGATTTGTGATTGATAACAAATTGAATTGGCATATTTGAATACATGCCATAACATAATGTCATTTCGGCAAGACTGAGCAAGCAGATTGAAATTCATTGCAATGTAAATTTATTTTATTAATTAGATTTCTTTTTTCTTGAGTTTTCTGCCTGATTGAAATCTCTTATTTGCAAAAAGAACATTACTAATGGTTCTGTAAGTGCACATAATGAAATCATGAGACTAAATGGGAAGACACTTTGGTAGCCACAGTGCTTTAGCCTTATATGAAAATTGTGCAAGGGTGAAGATAATATTGGAGAGGGTAATGCCATTGCCAGGCATATTCTATAAAGCAGGAACGTGGAGGAAATTACAGTATAGTACTATTATTGTGTATTTTTGTGTTGTTGACATGTAATGGTTGAGGCCCCTTTTACCCTTGCATTGCAAGTGTGCGTTGTGTTACCCTTTTTTACTGCAGGGTGCTGCAAGTGCAATGCAAGTGAATGGGGCCGTTTGCACTTAAAGGGAACCTGAAGTGAGGAAAATTATTTAAAATAAACACATGACGTTGCTGCAAATGAATATTACATACTAACCTCGCCGTCAGTTCCTCTCAGAAGCTCACCATTTTCTTCTTTCAGTGATCCCTTCCAGTTCTGACAATATTTTTTCAGAACTGAAATATACCAGTTGCTGTCAGCTATATATCTGCAGCTGTCAGTTACTACTGAATGTATAAGGTAATGTCCATGTTTCCCTATGGCTCAAGTGGATGATATTACAGTTTAACAGTGTGCTGACCAGGAAGCTGTTAGGGGGTAATGGCCATTTTTAAAATGGAGGACGGAGAAAACCATTGATCACAGTGGACAAATGGGACACAGGGGAGAAGAAAGAGATTGAGTAGTAGATTACACAGGAGCAGGGGCGTAACTAGAAACTCCCAGGCCCCCCTGCAAAAAAAAAAATCGGGCCCGCTCAGGGACTTTTAGGGGGCAGGAGGGGTCACAACACAAGAGGAGAGCATGGCCGCAGATCGGTGGGGGACATTCCCCCCCCCCTCACCTTGGGCTCTCCTCTCAGCGCTTCCCTCCTGTAATATTTTGTGACAGCGGGTGGGCAGCAGCGGCGGCAGGCAGGTCACATACCTCCTTCGCTTCGGAGGTCTTCGATGTCTAAGAGCTTCATGTCACTTCCTGTTTACACAGGAAGTGACATGAAGCACTTACTGATGGGAGACCTCCGGGGCGAAGGAGGTATGTGACCTGCCTGCCGCCGCTGCTGAGGGCAGGGGTCGCATCCCCTATTGTTACGCCGATGCACAGGAGGTAAGTATGACCTGTGTATGGTTATTTTGACTTTTTATTTTCAGTTCAGGTTCTCTTTAACCTCCCTGGCGGTATGCAATTTCAGATGCTGTGTCCACGGGAGGATTTTTTTTTAAATGGAATGTGAACTGCATGCTTAGGCTAGCACTTTGCTAGCTGACTGTGGCCCCCAGGTCCCCCAGCACTGCTCCGATCCCCCTGATCGCCGCCGGCAATATTTACCCGTCCACGATCCAGCGAGAGACGCATCTTCACCCTTTAGCTTCAGTCGTCCTTTGCACTTTGACAGCCATTTTGGTTTTTTTTGGGGGGGGGGGGATTTTAAGTCCCCACATGATTAATTAGTGTTCCCCTTTCAAAAATAATGATGCTACATGCCTCATTGACACTTAAAAACATTTTTAAAGCAATTTTAAGGGCACTTCTGTTTTTTTGATCCAGATATCCGAATCTGGCCGGATAGTGGGATCGGATATCCGACCCGGATTCAGTTTGCAAAATTTTTGATCCAGATATCCGACCCGATCTGGGTATCCCGATCCAAATTAGTTCCAGATAGTGAAAAGTGGTATCCGAGCAGCACTGCTCCCGATGACGTGCGAGGGAGCGAGCACTATACAACTTCTTAGACGAATATCAGACCGAGACCGGCGGCGGGGAACAGAGCATCGTTGGAGGACGGCGCGGGACATTACAGATGCAGCCCCAGGTAAGTGTCTGTTTTTATTTACAACCCCCCCCCCCCCACACACACACACACCCACAGAACCCCTTTAAGAAAGCATATAAATGAAACACTTATAAAGCCCAAAGTAGGGACAGGGCTTAAAGGGAACCTGAAGTGAGAGGGATATGGAGGCTCACATATTTATTTCTTTTTAAACAATACTAGTTGCCCGGCAGTCCTGCTGATCTTTCATGCATCAGTAGAGTCTTAACCTCCCTGGCGGTTTATTTTTTCTGCAAAAATTGCAGAAATCCAATTTAAAAAAAAAAAAAAAAATGATGTTTCATGTAAAGCTACCAGAGTGGTAGCTACATGAAATTCCATTAGAGGGCGCATGTGTCCCTCTAGTTCGATCGTCGCCGGCAACAATAGCAAACAGGGGAGTGCGTATATAACGCGCTCCCCTGTTTGGCTTCTCCTGTCGCCATGGCGACGATCGGAATGACGTCAAGGACGTCAGACGACGTCCTGACGTCAGACGCCTCCGATCTAGCCCATAGCGCTGCCTGGAACTCATTGGTCCGGGCAGCGCAGGGCTCTGGCGGGGGGGGGGCCTCTTCCGCTGCTGCGTGCGGGCGATCGCCGCAGAGTGGCGGCGATCAAGCTGTACGCGCGGCTAGCAAAGTGCTACCTGCGCGTACAGCACTTTAAATGGTGAAAATCGCCCCACCAGGGGCTGAGATCTCCTCCTGCGCGGCATAGCCCGAGCTCAGCTCGGGCTTACCGCCAGGGAGGTTAAACAAGCATGCAGCTAACCCAGTCACACTTTGGTCTGACACATCTGATCTGCAAGCTTGTTCAAGGTCTATGGCTAAAAGTAGAGGCAGATGATTAGCAGGACAGCCAGGCAATGTGCATTGTTTTAAAAAAAAATGACAGCCTCCATATTCCTCTCCCTTTAGATGTGCTTTAATAACACCTTCCGTTATTTTCTCATTCATGACATGATCATTTTTGGGCACTGTTGCTTGCAGTGTGTGCATATAGTAACGCTGGGTGTTTCAAGTCCTACCCCATAGAGCCATATTAATCTATGTCATGCAATGATGAGGACCAACCAGTTTAAAACAGTCTGTTTGCATGTTGGATTACACAGGTCTGCAAAAAAAAAATTTCAAGAGCTGTTTTGGTCATTCCACACAATCTTTATTTTTTTTTTTTGGTGCGCTGAATCCGAAAATGACCTCCATTTTTTCATAGGGCATCACGTTTCCTGACAATTTAGGTAACTATCTTAACTAAGCAATACCTAAAAAAAAAATGGAAATAGACTTATAAAATTAAAGTTTTATTACAATATATTCATGAAAATCCTTTTTTGAACTGAAATGAGCTCATCTACACACAGTGATGGCCTGAACATCACATTTTCGGTTAGGGAACGTGAATTTTCCGCAAAACTTTGCGAATGGGGAAGCGCCATACACTTCAATGGGCAGGTGAATTGTAAAACCTATAGGGACTGTTTCTGGTCACAAAAGTGATGGAAACACCTGGACCCATAACATGCCGGAGGGGGATCCATGGCAAAAGTCCCACCAAAAATTACATAGTTGATGCAAAGTTGTGTTTTAATCTCTAAAGGGCAGAAATCACATTACATTCCTAAATTTGTGAATTAAGTGCTTTAAAACGTCCGTCGTGCGTACACGGCAATAAGCTATTGTAAGGGTTAGGCACAGTTCACACTGACAACAAACCGCCGCATTTAACGCACCACAAACAACCACAAAGAGCTTTAGTGATAATGTCAGGCGAGCAAATCTTTGTGTTTGCTAGTTGATACTTCCAGTACATTAATATTAGTCCTCTCAGTAGTAGATACTAGATGCCAGTAGTGGTGGTGAAGAATTATTGGGTTATGGTCGGTACACTACTAGGACCAGAAGACCTGTCTCCAACAGCTAACAGGTGCACTGGACACACAGAACTGCAATATAACAATAGCAAGAAAAAGAAAAACAGCCCTTACAAGGGCCATTGATTTATCAAGTTGGTGCACTACTAAAACCAGCAGACCTGTCTCCAAAAACTAATGGGCGCACTAGACACACAGAACTGCAATATAACAATAGCAAGAAAAAGACAAACAGCCCTTATAAGGGCCATTGATTTATCAAGTTGGTGCACTACTAAAACCATCAGAAGGGTGAACTAAGGTAGCACTAAGCACTGACTGCATCTGTCTGTAACAGCTAAAGTGCACAGTGTGGACACACTGAACAGCAATATCACAAGATCAAAACACAGCCTTTAGAAGGGGTCTTGGAGTTATGTAGATGGTAAATTGGTACTGTAGCAGCAAGAAACTCCACTGGGGACACAGAACACAGGCCTAAATAACGCTTTCCCTAATAGCAGTACATCTCTGTCCTAAGTCTCCTTCACAGTGTAAAATGGCTGCTGTGCTGGCTTTCTGATAGGTGGAGGGGTGGGGGGAGTGGTCCAGGTGGGAGGGATAGCTGATAGGCTGCCATGTGTCTGACGACCCTGGGATGAGGGTTCAAATTTTGGCTCTATTATAATGTATAGGGGGCGGGCCAAACATGTCATATGTTTGCGAACAAACATGCCATATGTTTGCCGTGAAATATTCGCCAGGCGAATCAATCGGTCATCTCTACCTAGACACACTAAACTCGGTTATTCTTCCCTGTAAGGCTCCTCTTGGTGCATTTACGCTTGTGAACAGCATCTGGAATGTCTCTCTGAAACATCCATTTTGTGGCAAATCATGATGACTAGGAGTTTTTTTTTTACATTTTATTTGTTTTCAGCACACCAATTTTGATGAAAATAATCAAACAGCTTTTTAGTTGCAGACCTGTGTTATTGTGGCTCTGTACAATTAACCAGCTGACACATCATCGCATTCCAGCAGTTCTGGAGGCGTGGTTAGTTTTTTAGGGACAACAAAGGGATGATTTGCATATACAGCAGTGATGCATTGTGATGCACCTTGTATGCTCACTTCAACCTGAATAATCCCAAATACCTTCTGTTTTAAGAAAACAAAATCCTGTTTTAACTAGCATTTTAATAAGAAGGCTTTTTGGCCCCTTACACAGCTCTTAGGAGTTCTGGTTCACCATGAGCTTGCTGGAAAAACTGTAACTCTGGGTGCCTATAGGTGGACCCACACAGATCGGACATGCTAGAATGAGAAGGGCCAATAATATAATAAAATAGGCCCGACATGGGATTGTGACAATTAGAAGGGTTTGCGTTCTCCTGTCATGAAATTTAACATTGAAGTTAAGCTGTGAGGTAGCTGCGCTGCTGATTGGTCAGGTCACTGGACACAGGTTGCAGGGTAAAAAAATGTAGCCCATCTGGTGATTGGTCGGCAGGTGAACAGCAGGTAGTCTGCCAGGTGTTGCTGGGGCTCATACAATGTTGCAGCAGCCTATCAGGTCAAGGTACAGGGTATAAATTAAGGGTCCGTCTCAGCATAATTTGCCTTTAGTCCAGAGCGGTCTGGGGAGCTCCCCACCCACCCTTCCCCTTTTTAGGTAACAAGTTCGTTCGTCATGGTCAAGCTTTATTGGTTCTTCAAGTCACACAGGCTAGTGTGGACGAAATTCGTGAAGGGGTCCTTTTGGAAAGTTTGAGTGTTACAATGTGAACCGAACCGTAGTGGTGGATCACAATGAACTGTTTACCTGTTTTTGATCGTTGATGACAGTTTTATATTTATATTTATATATTTTTAATAAAGTTATTTGGACCTCTTTGTGTTTTAAATAACCAATAAAGAAGGCCACGGCCAATTGAATGCCACTTTGGAGGTTGTGAATGGTGTTTTATTTATTTAAGTAAGTAATATATATGTATATCTTATATATTGTCTACATTCCCATGCCTGTGCAAGAGTGTCACTATTTCCATCTGCAGCTCACTCCTGTGGATACTTCTGCCTCCTGTCTCCATAGGGCTTAGCAGGCTGTTTGCCCGAGAACCTAGCAGTGACTTTGTATGAAATGTAATCACACAAAGCTTTCACAAATGATCGTTTCAGGTGGCCACATTTGCCGTTGTGCACACTACAACGCAGCGCTTAACCTACATTATGCTGACAATGCTGTCTGGAGTGTTTCTGGTTTCCGGAGGCAGTGTGGCCAACAGGCCATTTTCCTCCACCTTTTATAAATCTGACTGAGGCTTTCTGATAAAGTGTTTTGGAGACTGAAGATGAATGTCTCGTACAGAACAGTAAGCGCTGCCAAGTATTTTTATTAATATTTTCTCCAAGGCAGCGACACTTCAGTGATGCCTGAGGTAGGCGGCTTTCCATAATCGTCTGCTCCAGGGTAATTGGGTCCCAAGTGGCCTTTCACAATCCAGAGGGACTTTTAGAACTCCTTTTGTCCTACATGCGTATATTTTTAGCCCAGGCCAGAAGACAGCTCTAGCCAGATTTAGAAGCGGTGTGCGGCAGTCTATGTGATCCTCTGATGTATTGCTGTTACCTAACCCCTCGACCTCCACCATCCCGAAACAAGGTCATCTGCTCACTCTGGAGTTATTAAATGCACAAAAATAAACTTAAATGATATATAGCATGGCAACCATTTTTTCCACCCCTCAATTAAGATATAAATTCTGCCTTTTGGGTTAAGTGTTTGCAGAAAGGGGGAAAAAATATATATATTTTATTGGATTCTATAGTTTTCGCAATTGGACTAAGCGTTCCCCGAGCGCTAAGTGTATTTTCGTTTACTTATTCCGTTAGATCAAATATAAAGATATTTCCGACATGTCCAATTGGATTTTCCTTGAAAAAACAGGATAATCGTTTGTTTTTCTTGATCGAAAAAAAAAAAAGATTCTTTTTGACTTTCATTTGATTCGATCTTTTTGGTTGAATAAACGGGAAAATTGAATGTTTTTATTGTACCTTGTATGGGCACCATTACACGGATTATGCCTCTCCGACACTGCAGCTGTCCTTGATAAGTTTTGATGCTCCATGTCAATAGAGTTCTTGGGTCCCCATGTAAAACTCGCAGAGGGCCCCAAGCTTCTTAGTTATGCCACTGTCTCCAACCTTAGACAATCAACCCAAAACACAGAGGAGGAGAGCGAGAGAGCTAGAGGGAGGAATGGAGCGAATGCGGGATGGAGAGAGGAAGGGGGAGAGAGAGCAAGGAGATAGAGCATGGGATAGAGAGAGGAAAGGAGAGATAGAATGGAGAGTGTGCGAGATAGCGAGAGGAAAGGAGAGAGAGAGGGAGGATTTAGGAGAACGCGGGATAGAGAGAGGAAGGGAGAGAGCGAGAGCTAGAGGGAGTAATGGAGAGAGCGCGGGATAGAGAGAGGAAGGGAGAGAGCATGTGAGAGAGAAAGAGGGAGGAATGGTGAGTGCGGAATAGAGAGAGGAAGGGAGAGAGCGATAGAGGGAGGAATGGTGAGAGTGCGGGATAGAGAGAGGAAGGGAGAGAGAGTGCGAGAGAGATAGAGGGAGAAATGGAGAGAGTGTGGGATAGAGAGAGAAAGGGAGAGAGAGAGAGAGATAGAGGGAGGAATGGTGAGAGTGCAGGATAGAGAGAGGAAGGGAGAGAGAGAGCGAGGAATGGTGAGAGTGCGGGATAGAGAGAAGAAGGGAGAGAGGGAGGGAGAGAGAGAGAGAGAGAGAGAGAGGGAGGAATGGTGAGAGTGAGGGATAGAGAGAGGAAGGGAGAGAGAGTGCGAGAGAGATAGAGGGAGAAATGGAGAGAGTACTGGATAGAGAGAGGAAGGGAGAGGGAGTGCGAGAGAGATAGAGGGAGGAATGGTGAGAGTGCGGGATAGAGAGAGGGTGAGAGAAGTAGGGGGAGGAATGGAGAGTGTGCGAAATAGAGAGAGAAAGAGCGAGAGAGGGGGAGGAATTAAGAGAACGCGGGATAGAGAGAGGAAGGGAGAGAGCTAGAGGAAGTAATGGAGAGAGGGCTGGATAGAGAGAGGAAGGGAGAGAGAATGCGAGAAAGATAGAGCGTGGGATAGAGACAAGAAGGGAGAGAGAGAGGAAGGGAAAGATAGAGGGAGGAATGGAGAGAGCGTGGGATAGAGAGAGGAAGGAAGAGAGAGAGCGAGAGAGATAGAGCGTGGGATAGAGACAGGAAGGGAGAGAGAGAGTGACATAGACGGATACAATCAGTGAAGTTTCCAGCAGCTTAAGCAGTAGTATCTGCCAATATGAATTTTGCATATCCACAGAAAATGTTCCATTTAAAATATTTATGATGTTCTGTGGTACGTCGTGCTATAAAAAGACACCAAGATACGTTTTTTCAGCTTATAATGTCACTGCTATTTAATTTTTATAGACCGGAGTGGAGTCATGATACAGTACATGTCTCTGCAAATAAGTCATTATCTTTTCCAGGCAGCAAGAAACTTTGACTTTTCCTATGCTGTGATGATGGAGATTAACCAGCTGCCGCACGTCTCCCTCTATCCGGCTCCTTCTCTCGACACCCCGCACTCCCAGACAAAGGAAAGGAAATCTCCATTGTTCCTAATCTGAAAAGGAACATTACGCAGTCGTTACCCAGGTTAAAAATATATTTATTCTTACAGAACAGAGGAGCTGATTGGCTGCCATTTGTTGTAATAAAAAAGAAAAAGTTTCATAGTGTCATACTGTGCTAGCCCCCAGTATAAGCAAGATGTTCTGAATCAGGATTTTACGACTTATTGGCTAACAGAGGTAAATAAAAAGTAAACTTTCGGCTAATAAGCCTTCTTCAGACTTTGTTCCTGTATATTAACAAGATTTGTTTAATGCCACAATTCTTTTTAGCTTATAACAAATAGTGAATGTACTCTGCCTAGTTACATTTGAACTCTGGATTTATGATGTCTCCCCATCACCAAGAGTCTGCGGTATGTGATGTTTTAGCAAACAAGTGTCTTATCTATTTGTCATAACTGAGCTAGCATTCCTGTGAGACCCTCCTAAAGTTGTAATTAAGGCATCTAATGATATCTATTTATGTTTGTAAAAGAATGTTTTTCCTCCGAATGTCCGGTGTATGTAAACTGTGTGTTCTAATATCTTGTTAACATACAGGAACAAAGTCTAAAGAAGGCTTATTAGCAGAAAGCTTACTTTTTATTTGCCTTTAAGTTAGCCAATGAATGGTATCATCCTGATTGAAAACGTCTTGCTTTTACTAATGGCTAACACAGGACAACACTCTGAAACATTTTTTTAACAGCAAATGGTAGCCAATCTGCTTCTCTGTTAGCCAATAAATGGTATTTAGTGCAGATGGTCACCGCTCGCTCCCATGCGGGTACTCATCGCTGCCTATTAGAGGGGAGATGAATGAATGAGAGCACTGTTCCCATTTATTAATCTAAGTCCTCGTGCATTTGTAACTTCTGAAGTAACATGTCCACGCAGTGATGCTCAAATACCCCTTTTTAAAATTCGAGTTTGGTCGAATTCGAATAGTAAATTATTCGAGGTCAGTCGAATATTCGAGTTGAATAATTTTTACTATTCGATTCGACCTCGGACTTCGAGCTCACTATTCGAGTCGGTATTCGAGCTCACTATTCGAGCTGACTATTCGAATTGGCCTTAAATAGCTTCCAACACTTGTTTTGAGGGTGAATGATGCAAGAAACATCTTTTTTTCCAAGTAACAACAGCAAGTGATTATGTGGGGATGTTCCTTTAAAAAAAAATGTGGAAAGAGAAGTTGTGTCCTAAATTTTGTTCAGTAGTGTTACTGTATATACTTGTTCTTCTTCTTCTTTATCGTTCTTCTTCTTCTTCTAGATCTTCTTCTTCTATATCTTCTTCTTCTTCTTCTTCTTCTTCATCTTCTTCTTCTTCTTCTTCTTCATCATCTTCTTCTTCTTCTTCTTCATCATCTTCTTCTTCTTCTTCTTCATCATCTTCTTCTTCTTCTTCATCATCATCTTCTTCTTCTTCTTCATCATCTTCTTCTTCTTCTTCATCATCTTCTTCTTCTTCTTCTTCATCATCTTCTTCTTCATCTTCTTCATCTTCTTCTTCATCTTCATCTTCATCTTCTTCTTCATCTTCATCTTCTTCATCTTCTTCTTCTTCATCTTCTTCTTCTTCTTCATCTTCTTCTTCTTCTTCATCTTCTTCTTCTTCTTCATCTTCTTCTTCTTCATCTTCTTCATCTTCTTCTTCTTCTTCATCATCTTCTTCTTCTTCATCTTCTTCATCTTCTTCTTCTTTTTCATCTTCTTCTTCATCATCTTCTTCATCTTCTTCTTCATCTTCTTCTTCTTCATCTTCTTCATCTTCTTCTTCTTTATCTTCTTCTTCTTTTTCATCTTCTTCTTCATCATCTTCACGTATTTCTCTTTTCAATTTTTTTTTAAAGAAATGCAGCTATTTTTGAGCGTAACAAATAGCTGGTGGGCGCACGCATGTTGGAAGCGCCATTGTATGTGCTCCCTGGCAGTGGAAACACAAAGACAGCAGGAGGTAAATTCAGCAGCAGGAGGAGGAGGATGAGTGTGTGGCAGCAGGCAGTCAATGAGGCAGGCAGCTCGCCGTGACATAATAGCCCTGGTACCTAGCGGTGATACCAGGGCTGTAAATAAACACAACAGGAGGTCCCAGACAGCGGTCGTGCAGCCCACATTGTGTCCAATACACAACTGGGACAACACAGTTTTCAACCCGGGCACCTCAGAAAAATTAAACCTTTTTTTTTTTTTTTAATGGTTTGTTTGGTTTTGGTTTTGCAACCAATATAGCTATTGTTTGACGTAATAGCTGGTGGCAGAGTGGCAGCAGAAGGTAATTCTGTGTACCCTGGCAGTGGGAAACACAGACAGACAGCAACAGCAGCAGGAGGAATGGAGGAGTAATGTGAGCAGCTATTGTTTGACGTAATAGCTGGTGGCAGAGTGGCAGCAGAAGAAGGTAATTCTGTGTACCCTGGCAGTGGGAAACACAGACAGACAGCAGCAGCAGGAGGAGGAATGGAGGAGTAGGCGAGCAGCTATTGTTTGACGTAATAGCTGGTGGCAGAGTGGCAGCAGAAGGTAAATCATCTGTGTACCCTGGCAGTGGGAAACACAGACAGACAGCAGCAGCAGCAGCAGGAGGAGGTATGGAGGAGCAGTGTGAGTGTGGCAGCAGGTAGGCAGCGTGACATAATAGCCCTGGTACCTAGCGGTGATACCAGGGCTGTAAATAAACACAACAGGAGGTCCCAGACAGCGGTCGTGCAGCCCACATTGTGTCCAATACACAACTGGGACAACACAGTTTTCAACCCGGGCACCTCAGAAAAATTAAACCTTTTTTTTTTTTTTTTAATGGTTTTTTGGTTTTTGGTTTTACAACCAATATAGCTATTGTTTGACGTAATAGCTGGTGGCAGAGTGGCAGCAGAAGAAGGTAATTCTGTGTACCCTGGCAGTGGGAAACACAGACAGACAGCAGAAGGGCAGTACACAGCAGCCCACTGTAGGTGTAAAATGTGTGGCTGCAGGCGACGTAATAGTCAAAGTGAACCAGGCTGGCTTAGTGAGCAGGAGCCAGGAGGTGGTAAAGGGTGGTAAGGCACATTAACGATGG
Source organism: Hyperolius riggenbachi (assembly GCF_040937935.1). Taxonomy (NCBI): domain Eukaryota; kingdom Metazoa; phylum Chordata; class Amphibia; order Anura; family Hyperoliidae; genus Hyperolius; species Hyperolius riggenbachi. The sequence continues at coordinate 90,738,781 of NC_090646.1, forward strand.
TTCCGGCAGCCAGTTCATGTCCCCCTCTCGCCGACAACAGGGGCCAGGAACTCGCCTTCCACCCACGCCTGGTTCATCTTGAGAAACGTCAGTCTGTCCACAGACTTGTGAGACAGACGTGAGCGTTTCTCGGTGACCACGCCACCAGCTGCACTGAAGCAGCGCTCGGACAGCACGCTGGAAGGGGGGCAGGACAGCACTTCCAGGGCGTACTGCGCCAGCTCGCTCCAGATCTCCATGCGCTTGACCCAATACTCCATGGGATCAACAGGGGCATCGCTGTCAAGCCCGCTGTACGACCCCATGTAGTCAGCCACCATGCGGGTCAGGCGCTGGCTGTGACCGGAGGAGGATGCTGCTGCATGCATCTCCTCTCTAGTCACTGCTGCCGGAGCCTCTACAGTCCTGTAGAGCTCATGGCTGAGAGACAGCAGGTCTGTGGGGCGCTTGCTGCTGCTGGATGCAGGCACCTGCTGCTGCCTCTGTGCTGGCTGCTGGACAATGGGGGTGGAAGGCTGGGGGAAGGCTTCCTCCAAGCGCTCAACAAGGGCCTGCTGCAAGCTCCTTATTTGTTGCGCTGGGTCTCCTCCTGCAGGCGGCAGGAACTGGCTCAACTTCCCCTTGAGGCGTGGGTCCAACATCATGCTGATCCAGATCTCCTCCCTCTGCTTCATCTGGATCACCCTGGGGTCCCTGCGCAGGCACGTCAGCATGTGCGCTGCCATTGGGAAGAGGCGGGCCACGTCTGCTGGCACATCGACGTCAGTGCTGTCCTCATCCTCCTCCTCTGCCGCCTCATCCTCTCTCCACCCCCGCACCAACTCAGCTGCGCTGTGCTGATCCCCCTCATCAGCAGCCAGGTCAGGGACCTCCACCAAGTCCTCCTCCTCCTCCCCCTCAGAGGTGGACTGCGCAGCTGGTTGCCGCTCCTGCTGGTCCAAGGCTGCCGCTCCCTGTTCCAGCAAAGCATCGAGGGCCCTGTTCAGCAGAGAAACCAGGGGCACCCACTCGCAGACCATAGCATGGTCCCTGCTCACCATGTTTGTGGCCTGCAGGAAGGGAGCCAGCACAAAGCACACCTGCTGCATGTGCCTCCAGTCATCATCGGGGACGATGGACGGGATGTTGCTGGTCTTGTCCCTTCTCTGAGCTGCGGAAACAGTGGCCAGGGCAAGGTACTGTTTGACAGCGTGCCTCTGTTCAACCAGACGCTCCAACATCGCCAGGGTGGAGTTCCAGCGAGTCGGAACGTCAAGGATCAGCCGATGGCGTGGCAGATCCAGCTCCTTTTGCACGTCTTCCAGGCTCGCACAGGCTGCAGCCGAGCGCCGGAAGTGACGCACAACATTCCTTGCCGTTTCCAGCAGTTCGCCCATCCCCTGGTAGGTGCGCAGGAACTTCTGCACCACCAGGTTCAGCACGTGGGCAAGACAGGGGATGTGGGTCAGGTTTCCCCTGTCTATTGCGGCAACCAGATTGGCCCCATTGTCGGCCACCACCTCTCCGACTCTGAGGCCTCTGGGAGTCAGCCAAATCCTCTCCTGCTCCTGGAGTTTGGCCAACACATGGGTTGCCGTCAGCTTGGTCTTCCCAAGGCTGACCAAGTGCAGCAGCGCTTGGCAGTGGCGGGCCTTCACGCTGCTGCTGAGGCGGGGGGTTTGGCCAGGTGTGCCGGAGGATGGCAGAGGATCGGAGGAACCTGCTGCAGTTCCCCTGACCCTGCGGGGTGGCACCACCCACTGTGTTGCTGCTGCTGCTGTGCCCGCTGCTGCTCTCCCATCCTCACCCCCTTCCACCAAGCTGACCCAGTGGACAGTGAAGGACAGGTAGCGGCCTGTCCCGAAGCGGCTGCTCCAGGAGTCCATGGTGACGTGGACCCTTTCACCAACCGCGTGCTCCAGCCCTCGCTCCACATTGGCCATCACAAAGCGGTGCAGTGCAGGAATGGCCTTGCGGGCAAAGAAGTGTCTGCTGGGGAGCTGCCAGTCTGGGGCTGCGCAAGCAAGCAGCGCACGAATGTCGCTCCCCTCCTGCACGAGCGTGTACGGCAGGAGTTGGGAGCACATGGCCCGTGCCAGCAAGCCGTTCAGCTGCCGCACGCGACGGCTGCTGGGAGGCAGAGCCCTAACCACCCCCTGGAAGGACTCGCTCAAAAGGCTCTGGCGTGGCCTTTTGCTGACACGGGAATCAGCAGACACAGCAGAGGAGGCCACTGAGGACTGGCTGCCAGAACAGGCCTCAGTGTCGGCGGCAGGAGTTGCAGAGGGGGGAGGAGCAGTGCGTTTCCGCACTCCTGCTGGTGCTGCTGGAGGAGCAGGAGGGCGGGTGGCTGCTGTTGCTGCTGCTGCTGCTGAAGGCTGTGCAGTGATGGGTGTGGTGCCACTGCCAGCACCAGATGCCTTCAGCCTCTGGAACTCCTCATGCTGGTGGAAATGTTTAGCCGCAAGGTGGTTGATGAGCGAGCTGGTGCAGAACTTTAAGGGGTCTGCACCTCTGCTCAACTTCCGCTGACAGTGGTTGCAAGTGGCGTACTTGCTGTACACAGTGGGCATGGTGAAATATCGCCAGATTGGTGACTTAAACATCCCCCTACGGCATGGAATCGCTGCTGCCTGTCTCCCTGTGGTGGTTGGGGGGGGGGCTTGGGGGGCTTGGGTGCAGCTGATGGTGGTACTGGCAGATGCTGCTGCTGCTGCTGCTGAGCCTGAGACACCAGCAGGCTGTGGGACCTGCCTACTGCTGCTGCCAATGCTTGCAATGATGCGCCTCCTTGCAAGGCCCACAAGAGCATCCTCCTCCTCCTCCTCAGAGCTGCTGAGGACGACATCCCCTGGAGGTGGTGGCACCCAGTCTCTGTCTGTCACCGGGTCATCATCATCCTCCCCCTCCTGAAACATGTCCTGCTGGGATGAGGACCCCCCAAACTCCTCTCCTGATGCATGGATGGGCTGCTTGACTGTCGCCACAGTCTTGCTGTCCAATCCCTCATCCCCCAAAGTGCCCATCAGCATCTCCTCCTCAAGATCGCCAACAACAGCAGACAATTTACTCATGATGCCTGGGGTCAAAAGACTGCTGAATGACAGGTCGGCGAGTGACGGTGAACTGGCCTCCTCCCCAGACCCTGCTGGGCGGCTGCTGCGAACAGGGGTGGTGGTGGTGGTGGTGGTGAGGGTGGAGGCCTCGGATGCAGAGCTGATGGCGGGCTGCTCATCCTCCGTCATGAGTTGCACCACAGTTTCTGCATCCTTTTCCTCAATGGGACGTTTCCGACCCGGCTGGAGGAAAATGGGAGCAGGTGCTACACGCTGCTGCTGCTGTGTCTCTGCAGCGTGAGTTGCAGATGCTCCTGCTGGGCGGCGCCCAAGGCGTCCACGGCCAGTGGCTATGGGAGGAATGTTAGCCACTGACGCTGCTGCTGCTGCGGAACTGTGCATGGTGGCGCGCCCGCGGCCGCGGCTTGCCACAATGCTGCTCCCTCTCCTCCTGATTCCCTTGCTGCCCTTCCCCTTGCCCAAACCGCGCTGGCTGCCACTTCCAGACATCTTCAATGTTTTGGGCGTATAGAGAAAAGTTTTTTAAAAGGGCGGCTGAAAAGTGGGGTACTTTAATGGAGTGGGTTGGTTGGTGAGGTGACTGAGTGAGTGTCCCCTAGTACAGTAAGTAAGTAGTAACAGTCAGGAAGTACAACTAGCAGTTACAATAATCAGTAGTAATCACAAGTAAATTTAGTGTGTGTACACTCAGACAGTGAGTGCACGCACGCAGGAGCTAGTAGCCTATGGACAGTGACTGAGTGTCCTAGACTCCTAGTACAGTAAGAGTAAGTAGTAACAGTAAGTAGAACTAACTAATTACGATAATCAATCAGCGATCAGAAGGAAATAGAGTGTGTGTTGTGTGTGTACACTCAGACAGTGAGTGCACGCACGCAGGAGCTAGTAGCCTATGAACACAGTGACTGAGTGTCCTAGACTCCTAGTACAGTAAGAGTAAGTAGTAACAGTAAGTAGAACTAACTAATTACGATAATCAATCAGCGATCAGAAGGAAATGGAGTGTGGGTGTGTGTACACTCAGACAGTGAGTGCACGCACGCAGGAGCTAGTAGCCTATGAACACAGTGACTGAGTGTCCTAGACTCCTAGTACAGTAAGAGTAAGTAGTAACAGTAAGTAGAACTAACTAATTACAATAATCAATCAGCGATCAGAAGGAAATGGAGTGTGGGTGTGTGTACACTCAGACAGTGAGTGCACGCACGCAGGAGCTAGAAGCCTATGAACACAGTGACTGAGTGTCCTAGACTCCTAGTACAGTAAGAGTAAGTAGTAACAGTAAGTAGAACTAACTAATTACAATAATCAATCAGCGATCAGAAGGAAATAGAGTGTGGGTGGTGTGTGTACACTCAGACAGTGAGTGACCGCACGCAGGAGCTAGTAGCCTATGGACAGTGACTGAGTGTCCTAGACTCCTAGTACAGTAAGAGTAAGTAGTAACAGTAAGTAGAACTAACTAATTACAATAATCAATCAGCGATCAGAAGGAAATGGAGTGTGGGTGTGTGTACACTCAGACAGTGAGTGCACGCACGCAGGAGCTAGTAGCCTATGAACACAGTGACTGAGTGTCCTAGACTCCTAGTACAGTAAGAGTAAGTAGTAACAGTAAGTAGAACTAACTAATTACAATAATCAATCAGCGATCAGAAGGAAATAGAGTGTGGGTGGTGTGTGTACACTCAGACAGTGAGTGACCGCACGCAGGAGCTAGTAGCCTATGGACAGTGACTGAGTGTCCTAGACTCCTAGTACAGTAAGAGTAAGTAGTAACAGTAAGTAGAACTAACTAATTACAATAATCAATCAGCGATCAGAAGGAAATGGAGTGTGGGTGTGTGTACACTCAGACAGTGAGTGCACGCACGCAGGAGCTAGTAGCCTATGAACACAGTGACTGAGTGTCCTAGACTCCTAGTACAGTAAGAGTAAGTAGTAACAGTAAGTAGAACTAACTAATTACAATATTCAATCAGCGATCAGAAGGAAATAGAGTGTGGGTGGTGTGTGTACACTCAGACAGTGAGTGACCGCACGCAGGAGCTAGTAGCCTATGGACAGTGACTGAGTGTCCTAGACTCCTAGTACAGTAAGAGTAAGTATTAACAGTAAGTACAACTAACTAATTACGATAATCAATCAGCGATCAGAAGGAAATGGAGTGTGGGTGTGTGTACACTCAGACAGTGAGTGCACGCACGCAGGAGCTAGTAGCCTATGAACACAGTGACTGAGTGTCCTAGACTCCTAGTACAGTAAGAGTAAGTAGTAACAGTAAGTAGAACTAACTAATTACGATAATCAATCAGCGATCAGAAGGAAATAGAGTGTGTGTTGTGTGTGTACACTCAGACAGTGAGTGCACGCACGCAGGAGCTAGTAGCCTATGAACACAGTGACTGAGTGTCCTAGACTCCTAGTACAGTAAGAGTAAGTAGTAACAGTAAGTAGAACTAACTAATTACAATAATCAATCAGCGATCAGAAGGAAATGGAGTGTGGGTGTGTGTACACTCAGACAGTGAGTGCACGCACGCAGGAGCTAGTAGCCTATGAACACAGTGACTGAGTGTCCTAGACTCCTAGTACAGTAAGAGTAAGTAGTAACAGTAAGTAGAACTAACTAATTACGATAATCAATCAGCGATCAGAAGGAAATAGAGTGTGTGTTGTGTGTGTACACTCAGACAGTGAGTGCACGCACGCAGGAGCTAGTAGCCTATGAACACAGTGACTGAGTGTCCTAGACTCCTAGTACAGTAAGAGTAAGTAGTAACAGTAAGTAGAACTAACTAATTACAATAATCAATCAGCGATCAGAAGGAAATGGAGTGTGGGTGTGTGTACACTCAGACAGTGAGTGCACGCACGCAGGAGCTAGTAGCCTATGAACACAGTGACTGAGTGTCCTAGACTCCTAGTACAGTAAGAGTAAGTAGTAACAGTAAGTAGAACTAACTAATTACAATAATCAATCAGTGATCAGAAGGAAATAGAGTGTGGGTGGTGTGTGTACACTCAGACAGTGAGTGACCGCACGCAGGAGCTAGTAGCCTATGGACAGTGACTGAGTGTCCTAGACTCCTAGTACAGTAAGAGTAAGTAGTAACAGTAAGTAGAACTAACTAATTACAATAATCAATCAGCGATCAGAAGGAAATGGAGTGTGGGTGTGTGTACACTCAGACAGTGAGTGCACGCACGCAGGAGCTAGTAGCCTATGAACACAGTGACTGAGTGTCCTAGACTCCTAGTACAGTAAGAGTAAGTAGTAACAGTAAGTAGAACTAACTAATTACAATAATCAATCAGCGATCAGAAGGAAATAGAGTGTGGGTGGTGTGTGTACACTCAGACAGTGAGTGACCGCACGCAGGAGCTAGTAGCCTATGGACAGTGACTGAGTGTCCTAGACTCCTAGTACAGTAAGAGTAAGTATTAACAGTAAGTACAACTAACTAATTACGATAATCAATCAGCGATCAGAAGGAAATGGAGTGTGGGTGTGTGTACACTCAGACAGTGAGTGCACGCACGCAGGAGCTAGTAGCCTATGAACACAGTGACTGAGTGTCCTAGACTCCTAGTACAGTAAGAGTAAGTAGTAACAGTAAGTAGAACTAACTAATTACGATAATCAATCAGCGATCAGAAGGAAATAGAGTGTGTGTTGTGTGTGTACACTCAGACAGTGAGTGCACGCACGCAGGAGCTAGTAGCCTATGAACACAGTGACTGAGTGTCCTAGACTCCTAGTACAGTAAGAGTAAGTAGTAACAGTAAGTAGAACTAACTAATTACAATAATCAATCAGCGATCAGAAGGAAATGGAGTGTGGGTGTGTGTACACTCAGACAGTGAGTGCACGCACGCAGGAGCTAGTAGCCTATGAACACAGTGACTGAGTGTCCTAGACTCCTAGTACAGTAAGAGTAAGTAGTAACAGTAAGTAGAACTAACTAATTACAATAATCAATCAGCGATCAGAAGGAAATGGAGTGTGGGTGTGTGTACACTCAGACAGTGAGTGCACGCACGCAGGAGCTAGTAGCCTATGAACACAGTGACTGAGTGTCCTAGACTCCTAGTACAGTAAGAGTAAGTAGTAACAGTAAGTAGAACTAACTAATTACAATAATCAATCAGCGATCAGAAGGAAATAGAGTGTGGGTGGTGTGTGTACACTCAGACAGTGAGTGACCGCACGCAGGAGCTAGTAGCCTATGGACAGTGACTGAGTGTCCTAGACTCCTAGTACAGTAAGAGTAAGTAGTAACAGTAAGTAGAACTAACTAATTACGATAATCAATCAGCGATCAGAAGGAAATAGAGTGTGTGTTGTGTGTGTACACTCAGACAGTGAGTGCACGCACGCAGGAGCTAGTAGCCTATGAACACAGTGACTGAGTGTCCTAGACTCCTAGTACAGTAAGAGTAAGTAGTAACAGTAAGTAGAACTAACTAATTACAATAATCAATCAGCGATCAGAAGGAAATAGAGTGTGGGTGGTGTGTGTACACTCAGACAGTGAGTGACCGCACGCAGGAGCTAGTAGCCTATGGACAGTGACTGAGTGTCCTAGACTCCTAGTACAGTAAGAGTAAGTAGTAACAGTAAGTAGAACTAACTAATTACAATAATCAATCAGCGATCAGAAGGAAATGGAGTGTGGGTGTGTGTACACTCAGACAGTGAGTGCACGCACGCAGGAGCTAGTAGCCTATGAACACAGTGACTGAGTGTCCTAGACTCCTAGTACAGTAAGAGTAAGTAGTAACAGTAAGTAGAACTAACTAATTACAATAATCAATCAGCGATCAGAAGGAAATGGAGTGTGGGTGTGTGTACACTCAGACAGTGAGTGCACGCACGCAGGAGCTAGTAGCCTATGAACACAGTGACTGAGTGTCCTAGACTCCTAGTACAGTAAGAGTAAGTAGTAACAGTAAGTAGAACTAACTAATTACAATAATCAATCAGCGATCAGAAGGAAATGGAGTGTGGGTGTGTGTACACTCAGACAGTGAGTGCACGCACGCAGGAGCTAGAAGCCTATGAACACAGTGACTGAGTGTCCTAGACTCCTAGTACAGTAAGAGTAAGTAGTAACAGTAAGTAGAACTAACTAATTACGATAATCAATCAGCGATCAGAAGGAAATAGAGTGTGGGTGGTGTGTGTACACTCAGACAGTGAGTGACCGCACGCAGGAGCTAGTAGCCTATGGACAGTGACTGAGTGTCCTAGACTCCTAGTACAGTAAGAGTAAGTAGTAACAGTAAGTAGAACTAACTAATTACAATAATCAATCAGCGATCAGAAGGAAATGGAGTGTGGGTGTGTGTACACTCAGACAGTGAGTGCACGCACGCAGGAGCTAGTAGCCTATGAACACAGTGACTGAGTGTCCTAGACTCCTAGTACAGTAAGAGTAAGTAGTAACAGTAAGTAGAACTAACTAATTACAATAATCAATCAGCGATCAGAAGGAAATAGAGTGTGGGTGGTGTGTGTACACTCAGACAGTGAGTGACCGCACGCAGGAGCTAGTAGCCTATGGACAGTGACTGAGTGTCCTAGACTCCTAGTACAGTAAGAGTAAGTAGTAACAGTAAGTAGAACTAACTAATTACGATAATCAATCAGCGATCAGAAGGAAATAGAGTGTGTGTTGTGTGTGTACACTCAGACAGTGAGTGCACGCACGCAGGAGCTAGTAGCCTATGAACACAGTGACTGAGTGTCCTAGACTCCTAGTACAGTAAGAGTAAGTAGTAACAGTAAGTAGAACTAACTAATTACAATAATCAATCAGCGATCAGAAGGAAATGGAGTGTGGGTGTGTGTACACTCAGACAGTGAGTGCACGCACGCAGGAGCTAGTAGCCTATGAACACAGTGACTGAGTGTCCTAGACTCCTAGTACAGTAAGAGTAAGTAGTAACAGTAAGTAGAACTAACTAATTACAATAATCAATCAGCGATCAGAAGGAAATGGAGTGTGGGTGTGTGTACACTCAGACAGTGAGTGACCGCACGCAGGAGCTAGTAGCCTATGGACAGTGACTGAGTGTCCTAGACTCCTAGTACAGTAAGAGTAAGTAGTAACAGTAAGTAGAACTAACTAATTACAATAATCAATCAGCGATCAGAAGGAAATGGAGTGTGGGTGTGTGTACACTCAGACAGTGAGTGCACGCACGCAGGAGCTAGTAGCCTATGAACACAGTGACTGAGTGTCCTAGACTCCTAGTACAGTAAGAGTAAGTAGTAACAGTAAGTAGAACTAACTAATTACAATAATCAATCAGCGATCAGAAGGAAATAGAGTGTGGGTGGTGTGTGTACACTCAGACAGTGAGTGACCGCACGCAGGAGCTAGTAGCCTATGGACAGTGACTGAGTGTCCTAGACTCCTAGTACAGTAAGAGTAAGTATTAACAGTAAGTACAACTAACTAATTACGATAATCAATCAGCGATCAGAAGGAAATGGAGTGTGGGTGTGTGTACACTCAGACAGTGAGTGCACGCACGCAGGAGCTAGTAGCCTATGAACACAGTGACTGAGTGTCCTAGACTCCTAGTACAGTAAGAGTAAGTAGTAACAGTAAGTAGAACTAACTAATTACGATAATCAATCAGCGATCAGAAGGAAATAGAGTGTGGGTGGTGTGTGTACACTCAGACAGTGAGTGACCGCACGCAGGAGCTAGTAGCCTATGGACAGTGACTGAGTGTCCTAGACTCCTAGTACAGTAAGAGTAAGTAGTAACAGTAAGTAGAACTAACTAATTACAATAATCAATCAGCGATCAGAAGGAAATAGAGTGTGTGTTGTGTGTGTACACTCAGACAGTGAGTGCACGCACGCAGGAGCTAGTAGCCTATGAACACAGTGACTGAGTGTCCTAGACTCCTAGTACAGTAAGAGTAAGTAGTAACAGTAAGTAGAACTAACTAATTACGATAATCAATCAGCGATCAGAAGGAAATGGAGTGTGGGTGTGTGTACACTCAGACAGTGAGTGCACGCACGCAGGAGCTAGTAGCCTATGAACACAGTGACTGAGTGTCCTAGACTCCTAGTACAGTAAGAGTAAGTAGTAACAGTAAGTAGAACTAACTAATTACAATAATCAATCAGCGATCAGAAGGAAATGGAGTGTGGGTGTGTGTACACTCAGACAGTGAGTGCACGCACGCAGGAGCTAGAAGCCTATGAACACAGTGACTGAGTGTCCTAGACTCCTAGTACAGTAAGAGTAAGTAGTAACAGTAAGTAGAACTAACTAATTACAATAATCAATCAGCGATCAGAAGGAAATAGAGTGTGGGTGGTGTGTGTACACTCAGACAGTGAGTGACCGCACGCAGGAGCTAGTAGCCTATGGACAGTGACTGAGTGTCCTAGACTCCTAGTACAGTAAGAGTAAGTAGTAACAGTAAGTAGAACTAACTAATTACAATAATCAATCAGCGATCAGAAGGAAATGGAGTGTGGGTGTGTGTACACTCAGACAGTGAGTGCACGCACGCAGGAGCTAGTAGCCTATGAACACAGTGACTGAGTGTCCTAGACTCCTAGTACAGTAAGAGTAAGTAGTAACAGTAAGTAGAACTAACTAATTACAATAATCAATCAGCGATCAGAAGGAAATAGAGTGTGGGTGGTGTGTGTACACTCAGACAGTGAGTGACCGCACGCAGGAGCTAGTAGCCTATGGACAGTGACTGAGTGTCCTAGACTCCTAGTACAGTAAGAGTAAGTAGTAACAGTAAGTAGAACTAACTAATTACAATAATCAATCAGCGATCAGAAGGAAATAGAGTGTGGGTGGTGTGTGTACACTCAGACAGTGAGTGACCGCACGCAGGAGCTAGTAGCCTATGGACAGTGACTGAGTGTCCTAGACTCCTAGTACAGTAAGAGTAAGTAGTAACAGTAAGTAGAACTAACTAATTACAATAATCAATCAGCGATCAGAAGGAAATGGAGTGTGGGTGTGTGTACACTCAGACAGTGAGTGCACGCACGCAGGAGCTAGTAGCCTATGAACACAGTGACTGAGTGTCCTAGACTCCTAGTACAGTAAGAGTAAGTAGTAACAGTAAGTAGAACTAACTAATTACAATAATCAATCAGCGATCAGAAGGAAATAGAGTGTGGGTGGTGTGTGTACACTCAGACAGTGAGTGACCGCACGCAGGAGCTAGTAGCCTATGGACAGTGACTGAGTGTCCTAGACTCCTAGTACAGTAAGAGTAAGTATTAACAGTAAGTACAACTAACTAATTACGATAATCAATCAGCGATCAGAAGGAAATGGAGTGTGGGTGTGTGTACACTCAGACAGTGAGTGCACGCACGCAGGAGCTAGTAGCCTATGAACACAGTGACTGAGTGTCCTAGACTCCTAGTACAGTAAGAGTAAGTAGTAACAGTAAGTAGAACTAACTAATTACAATAATCAATCAGCGATCAGAAGGAAATGGAGTGTGGGTGTGTGTACACTCAGACAGTGAGTGCACGCACGCAGGAGCTAGAAGCCTATGAACACAGTGACTGAGTGTCCTAGACTCCTAGTACAGTAAGAGTAAGTAGTAACAGTAAGTAGAACTAACTAATTACAATAATCAATCAGCGATCAGAAGGAAATAGAGTGTGGGTGGTGTGTGTACACTCAGACAGTGAGTGACCGCACGCAGGAGCTAGTAGCCTATGGACAGTGACTGAGTGTCCTAGACTCCTAGTACAGTAAGAGTAAGTAGTAACAGTAAGTAGAACTAACTAATTACAATAATCAATCAGCGATCAGAAGGAAATAGAGTGTGGGTGGTGTGTGTACACTCAGACAGTGAGTGACCGCACGCAGGAGCTAGTAGCCTATGGACAGTGACTGAGTGTCCTAGACTCCTAGTACAGTAAGAGTAAGTATTAACAGTAAGTACAACTAACTAATTACGATAATCAATCAGCGATCAGAAGGAAATGGAGTGTGGGTGTGTGTACACTCAGACAGTGAGTGCACGCACGCAGGAGCTAGTAGCCTATGAACACAGTGACTGAGTGTCCTAGACTCCTAGTACAGTAAGAGTAAGTAGTAACAGTAAGTAGAACTAACTAATTACGATAATCAATCAGCGATCAGAAGGAAATAGAGTGTGGGTGGTGTGTGTACACTCAGACAGTGAGTGACCGCACGCAGGAGCTAGTAGCCTATGGACAGTGACTGAGTGTCCTAGACTCCTAGTACAGTAAGAGTAAGTAGTAACAGTAAGTAGAACTAACTAATTACAATAATCAATCAGCGATCAGAAGGAAATAGAGTGTGTGTTGTGTGTGTACACTCAGACAGTGAGTGCACGCACGCAGGAGCTAGTAGCCTATGAACACAGTGACTGAGTGTCCTAGACTCCTAGTACAGTAAGAGTAAGTAGTAACAGTAAGTAGAACTAACTAATTACGATAATCAATCAGCGATCAGAAGGAAATGGAGTGTGGGTGTGTGTACACTCAGACAGTGAGTGCACGCACGCAGGAGCTAGTAGCCTATGAACACAGTGACTGAGTGTCCTAGACTCCTAGTACAGTAAGAGTAAGTAGTAACAGTAAGTAGAACTAACTAATTACAATAATCAATCAGCGATCAGAAGGAAATGGAGTGTGGGTGTGTGTACACTCAGACAGTGAGTGCACGCACGCAGGAGCTAGAAGCCTATGAACACAGTGACTGAGTGTCCTAGACTCCTAGTACAGTAAGAGTAAGTAGTAACAGTAAGTAGAACTAACTAATTACAATAATCAATCAGCGATCAGAAGGAAATAGAGTGTGGGTGGTGTGTGTACACTCAGACAGTGAGTGACCGCACGCAGGAGCTAGTAGCCTATGGACAGTGACTGAGTGTCCTAGACTCCTAGTACAGTAAGAGTAAGTAGTAACAGTAAGTAGAACTAACTAATTACAATAATCAATCAGCGATCAGAAGGAAATGGAGTGTGGGTGTGTGTACACTCAGACAGTGAGTGCACGCACGCAGGAGCTAGTAGCCTATGAACACAGTGACTGAGTGTCCTAGACTCCTAGTACAGTAAGAGTAAGTAGTAACAGTAAGTAGAACTAACTAATTACAATAATCAATCAGCGATCAGAAGGAAATAGAGTGTGGGTGGTGTGTGTACACTCAGACAGTGAGTGACCGCACGCAGGAGCTAGTAGCCTATGGACAGTGACTGAGTGTCCTAGACTCCTAGTACAGTAAGAGTAAGTAGTAACAGTAAGTAGAACTAACTAATTACAATAATCAATCAGCGATCAGAAGGAAATGGAGTGTGGGTGTGTGTACACTCAGACAGTGAGTGCACGCACGCAGGAGCTAGTAGCCTATGAACACAGTGACTGAGTGTCCTAGACTCCTAGTACAGTAAGAGTAAGTATTAACAGTAAGTACAACTAACTAATTACGATAATCAATCAGCGATCAGAAGGAAATGGAGTGTGGGTGTGTGTACACTCAGACAGTGAGTGCACGCACGCAGGAGCTAGTAGCCTATGAACACAGTGACTGAGTGTCCTAGACTCCTAGTACAGTAAGAGTAAGTAGTAACAGTAAGTAGAACTAACTAATTACGATAATCAATCAGCGATCAGAAGGAAATAGAGTGTGGGTGGTGTGTGTACACTCAGACAGTGAGTGACCGCACGCAGGAGCTAGTAGCCTATGGACAGTGACTGAGTGTCCTAGACTCCTAGTACAGTAAGAGTAAGTAGTAACAGTAAGTAGAACTAACTAATTACAATAATCAATCAGCGATCAGAAGGAAATGGAGTGTGGGTGTGTGTACACTCAGACAGTGAGTGCACGCACGCAGGAGCTAGTAGCCTATGAACACAGTGACTGAGTTTCCTAGACTCCTAGTACAGTAAGAGTAAGTAGTAACAGTAAGTAGAACTAACTAATTACAATAATCAATCAGCGATCAGAAGGAAATAGAGTGTGGGTGGTGTGTGTACACTCAGACAGTGAGTGACCGCACGCAGGAGCTAGTAGCCTATGGACAGTGACTGAGTGTCCTAGACTCCTAGTACAGTAAGAGTAAGTAGTAACAGTAAGTAGAACTAACTAATTACGATAATCAATCAGCGATCAGAAGGAAATAGAGTGTGTGTTGTGTGTGTACACTCAGACAGTGAGTGCACGCACGCAGGAGCTAGTAGCCTATGAACACAGTGACTGAGTGTCCTAGACTCCTAGTACAGTAAGAGTAAGTAGTAACAGTAAGTAGAACTAACTAATTACAATAATCAATCAGCGATCAGAAGGAAATGGAGTGTGGGTGTGTGTACACTCAGACAGTGAGTGCACGCACACAGGAGCTAGTAGCCTATGAACACAGTGACTGAGTGTCCTAGACTCCTAGTACAGTAAGAGTAAGTAGTAACAGTAAGTAGAACTAACTAATTACAATAATCAATCAGCGATCAGAAGGAAATGGAGTGTGGGTGTGTGTACACTCAGACAGTGAGTGCACGCACGCAGGAGCTAGAAGCCTATGAACACAGTGACTGAGTGTCCTAGACTCCTAGTACAGTAAGAGTAAGTAGTAACAGTAAGTAGAACTAACTAATTACAATAATCAATCAGCGATCAGAAGGAAATAGAGTGTGGGTGGTGTGTGTACACTCAGACAGTGAGTGACCGCACGCAGGAGCTAGTAGCCTATGGACAGTGACTGAGTGTCCTAGACTCCTAGTACAGTAAGAGTAAGTAGTAACAGTAAGTAGAACTAACTAATTACAATAATCAATCAGCGATCAGAAGGAAATGGAGTGTGGGTGTGTGTACACTCAGACAGTGAGTGCACGCACGCAGGAGCTAGTAGCCTATGAACACAGTGACTGAGTGTCCTAGACTCCTAGTACAGTAAGAGTAAGTAGTAACAGTAAGTAGAACTAACTAATTACAATAATCAATCAGCGATCAGAAGGAAATGGAGTGTGGGTGTGTGTACACTCAGACAGTGAGTGCACGCACGCAGGAGCTAGTAGCCTATGAACACAGTGACTGAGTGTCCTAGACTCCTAGTACAGTAAGAGTAAGTAGTAACAGTAAGTACAACTAACTAATTACGATAATCAATCAGCGATCAGAAGGAAATAGAGTGTGTGTTGTGTGTGTACACTCAGACAGTGAGTGCAGTGCGCACACGCAGGAGCTAGTAGCCTATATGAACAGTGACAGTGAGTGTCCCTACGGGTACAGTAAGAGTAAGTAGTAAGTAAGTACAACTAAATAACAATAATCTATCAGTAATCAGAAGGAAATAGAGTGTGTGTACACACAGACAGTGAGTGAGTGCACACACGCAGGAGCTAGCTAGTAGCCTATAAACAGTGACAGTCAGTGAGTGTCCTACTCCTAGTACAGTATAACTACAATACTATTAGTAAAGGACAGCAGAAATACTGGTATAGATGAGAGAAATAAACAGAGGACAGCTGCCCACAGAGGCAAGGCCCCCCTGAGGCCTAAACCTGTAAGCTTGCAGCAGCTGCCTGTCTCTAATGTAACACACAAGCTACTAACTAAAATACAATGTCTATCTAACTAACAACAATATAGGTGTATATGGCAGGTGTAGGTGAGCAAAAACGCTAGGTAAATGATCACAATAGAGCACTTGCTAAGCCAAAGCACAAAGGAGCAACTCTCTCTCTGTACAAGTCTCAGGCAAGCATGGAGAAACGGAACATGGCGGCCGCTATTTATAGGGTAGGGGCTGGCCAGGGTCCCCCTCTGTGATTGGCTGCCGTCAGAGGGCCTGGGAGCCCTCTGATTGGCTCTAAGGACATCAATCTGGGCTATGACGCTATTCGAGCTCGGTACCGAGCTCGAATAGCGCCGGGTTGCTCGAATAGCTCGAATAGTGAATGGGCTATTCGAGTGTACTCGGATAGCCCATTCGAATAGCTCCAGCTATTCGGAGCTCGAATACCGAGCTCGAATAGCTGAAAAAGAGCTCGAATATTCGAGCTACTCGAATATTCGAGCTCTGCTGAGCACCACTATGTCCACGCACTACTTCATATTAGCGTTATCATAGCACGCTAATAGGAAATAGTGTGCAAGGACATCTTGTGGTCAAATAGTAAAATTACACCTACCTTAATTTATTTTAATAAAAAGACCTATATACATTTAAAATTAACCCCTTACCTACCACACTCTCCCATAGTTACCTAAATAAATTATATGCATATATAAAAAAAAGACAAAAAAAATGCATAAATAGTGACCTTAGGGACTGAAATTTTTTAACCACTTGTGGGCCGCGGTGTTAAACTCCCCTAAAGACCAGGCCATTTTTCTTGAATTGGGCCACTGCAGCTTTAAAGGCTCGCTGCAGGGCCGCACAACTCAACACACAGGTGATTCCCCCTCCCCCCTTTTCTTCCCATCGACAGAGCTCTCTGTTGGTGGGGTCTGATTGCTCCCCCAATGTTTGTTTGTTTTTTATAAATATTTTTTTCTTATTTATTTTTTTATAAAAAATGCTATTTCTTTAATAATTTTCCCTCCCTACCCCCTTTCCCAGTCAGCCTATCACCGCCGATCACTTCTGTGTCCCCCAGAGGGAGCCGTGTCACATTTTAGGGCCTGTTTCCACTAGCCACCGCGTGCAGCTGAGAAACGCACGGTTGTACAGCCGGGTCTGCGGGTGCGCAGACAAATCCCAGAAGCCGTGCATGGCACAGCTATGGGATTCGCTACCTCCTGCGCGAAAACTGAGGGCAATGCCGGCCAAATCGCTAGGACAAGCGATTCGGCCGGCGGTGCCATTATTTCCTATGGCAGAGTTTCCCTGAGAGATTTGCCTGCGGGGAAACTGCAGATTCGGCCCGGTTTCCACGCGAGTGGAAACAGGCCCTTAGGGGGAAGCCAATTAACCTATCTGTATGTTTTTGGAATGTGGGGGAAAATCTGAGTGCCTGAAGGAAACCCACGCAGACATGGGGAGAACATACAAACTGTGCAGAGAGGGCCCTGGCTTGGATTTGAACTGGGGGCCCAGCATGGCAAAGCGAGAGTGCTAACCACTATGCCACCATGCTCACCAGCATTATTTTCCACACTAAGTCTGGAATCTCACTTTCACTATTTTGAGTTTCCCTTTTTACAGTTGATTTTTTTTCTCTCCATTTTTCTACTGACCTGGAAATTCAGACTTTTCCTAATACAAAGTAGGCCACTGTCTCTGGCTGCTTTTATTAGTAATTCACTGAACTATCTGAAGGGAAGGAGACATCTGTCCTCAGAACAGCTGAATCTGCTTTTCCACCTCTACTTTTTGTGTGGAGTGTGGAGAGCTTCAATTGAGATAATCTTTGGTCCTTTGGGCAGGCAGCCCACAAGCTCTTTACTGACATGTGAACACAGTGCTGAGAATCTCTCTACAATTCTGGGAACTGGCAGCTCCTTTTGAATTGTATTAAAAGACATGAGCTGGGGAAAAAAAGGAAACCGTGGTTCAACTGAAATGAAGCCATTAGGCTTCAAGATTTAAATGCAGTATAAATGATGAATTGGAGCTCAGAAAAAAAGGTAATTAATCTCATCCTTGCTGGGGAAACATGAAAGGTTTGACTGTGTTTCAAATATGATTAATGTATGTAGTGATATGAATTAAAGAAAACTCTACAGCTCACTGCTGTACTTTCCGAGGTGAGTCACAAGCAGAGCTGTTTTTAAACAGAGACAACCTAGGCATTTGCTCTGGGGCACCACCTGCTGGAAGGAGTAGCAAGCACAATGTTTTTAATGGAACTATTATACAGAGCTGCTGGCAATGCAATGGAAGATATGTAATATTATAAAAGGCAGACAATAGTTTGGTTCAAACACTAGCTAGAAGTAATGTAGTTTGCCGCCATTAAACACATTCAGGAATGTATGTTCACACCGGAAATTGCGCGTTTTCCACTGCTGGCATTTGCAAATTCTTATGCATGTTCACCATGTCTCATTATGCCCAGCATGTCATTTAACCTAATGTCAGCTAGCCAATAGGGATTCAGTTCTCTAAGGCTACCACTATTGCTGTGGATCAATTAAAATATATATTATTTTTTTACCTGAATGATCTAATCAAAAATGAGATCTTTCACTAAAAATTCCACCAATAATGGGCACCTTAAAGCCAGGGCCGGTTCTCCCATGAAGCAAGGTGAAACATTTGCATCAGGTGCAGAGATTACAGGGACAGCCTGTTGGTACTGTGTTTACACTAACAAAATGCAGTCAAAGTAGGAGGAGTAGCAAGAAGAGAGCGAGTGTGGTGAAACGGTGATCATTGGGGAAAAGCAGCATGTTGTGCTGTGTGAGGAGTCTGACAGGGAGTGAGGAGGTGAGAGGCAGGAGAGAAGCAGTGTTTCATTTGACTTACACAGTAGAATGGAGGAGGTGGCACTGCTGTCCTGACTGAGGAGGAATGGAATGACTGAGAGTGAGCAGTTTGTTTGTCACAGACTCACAGCCAGCCAGTGTGCTATTGTGTTGCGTTGCAGCATCTCATGTGAGAACATTACATGAAACAGAGTCAATTTCGGGTGCTGTGCGATCACTCCAAATCGGGGTGGGGCGCATCCTCGCAAGTTTGCCTCAGGCATCAAAACGTCTAGAACCAGCTCTGCTTAAAGAGTAACTGTCAGGCTGCAAAAGCTAATTTAAACCTCTATTCTCCTGTGTTAAACAGTTTAGAAGGAAGCCAAAAAGGCAACACTGAAGATAAAAATCTCTCTTTCATTTGATGTGTGCTTATCAGCAAAGCTGTTGGACCCAAGCTCTTAAGAAGCCGCAAGCCGCATACCATACTGCAAAGCATTCTGGGGCCCTCCCCTCGGCTGCTAATGAGAAGTTACAGGGTCAAGTTACAATAGCATGTAACTCAGTCCAGCGCACAGCACTGATAAATCTCCGGGCAGAGTACACTGCAGGAGTCCGCTATTGATCCTAGCCACATGGCTAATTAATATTCACTGCACAGTACTGTTATTCAGTACGAGCTTTTCTGTGAGTGGAATCATCAGGAAGCAGGCAGGACATGACGACACATTTGGCTTCATAGGAGACAGACAAACATGGAGCCTGCCATGAGCTGTCAGGAGCATCTATCTCTGCATATACTATATACAAATTCTGTGAAATCCAAACGTGGACAGTGAAATGCATATGTAATGTAAGTACAGCCAATCTTTAGCTACTGATATATGTGTTTATTTTCTCTGAGACCTTATACCTAACAGCTCCTCTTTAAAGCACACCTGAACTGTAAAAAAAGGAAAATGTTTACTTACCTGGGGCTTCTTTCAGTCTTTGAGGTCTGTGTCCCTCAGGGCCCAGGGTGGGGTCTGGTTGGTTTCTTACTTTACTACTGCCCTGTTTACCTGTTTTGTGGCTGGATAGTGTACTGGTTAAGGGCTCTGCCTTTGTCTCAGGAGACCTGCGTTCTTGGCTCTTCCTGTTCAGTAAGCCAGCACCTATGTTGCATGTTGCAAATGAGAAGATTGTTACCCATTATTAAGTAGTTTTGCATTCATTAGAACGAGAATCACAGCGCAATCGCTGCGTATGCTAAGTGTCATACCACTTAAATGAAACTAGCAATTATGCATAACAATTGCATAAAGTTCAGAGTGTGAATAATAGCTCTCTAATGCCCCTTTTTGCAGCTGCCTCCCCAGATATCTGCCTGGTTTGTCTGTGCCTAAAAACAGCCCTGGGAGAACTAAATAAAATAAGGAGTTTAATATAGAAAGAGGTGCTTCATCTTTTAGGCCCAAGAGGATGTGAATCTACCTGCCTGAGTAGCTGGATGGCATTGATCTAAAACATTAATTTGTAAACTTGCACATTTAAGAGAAAAAGTAGTTTATCACATTAGTCATAACAGGACAAAAAAAGGAAGGACCATGATAAATAAGGAGACTTACAATGGAATAAAGATCATCATTTTTCTGTTTCACTTACAATTTTTGCCTAGTAGCCCCCTGCTTATTATTTATCAGGCACAGCTAGGCTTCCGAGGATCTCATTACCCAGAGACAATGACTTAGCGCTGCTGTTGGGAAATTGGCAGCTCCCTAACTGCAAAAGAAGAATAATAAGAGATAAAATAGAACACACCGAGTCTCGTCAGGCGGTGGAAATTGAAAGCATCTGTAAATGCTCTCTTCTGTCTTCTAAGTAAACTAATATTTTCTGAGTACTGATTGCAATCAGGGCCAATTTGCCTGAAGGAAATTATGATTTGTTTGGTTGTCATACACGTAATGTATGCTCTCACGGATGCTTGTATTAATAAAAATATATCTATTTCTTTCATTAAATAGGCTTGCTCAAAGTTACAGTTCATAGAAGACTGTGTTTATCGATGGGGAAGGTGCACTCTAGTAGTAATAACTGATGGGCCAGTTCCCGTCCGGCGGCACTCACGGCATACGCCGATACTTGAATCAGAGAAGACCAGCACCGTCATATAGTTGCTCGTCATAGTGATAGTCACAAAAAACCACAGCACTGGCAAAGCACATCTTGCAGGCAAACAAAAGAGCAAGAAAAGTCTGGCACTATGGTTTATTCTATGCAGCAAAAAACAGATGCGTGATATACAATGCGTTCAACTTGCAACAAGTATGGCTTGAACAGGCATCAAGAAAAAAACATCATACAGTGTTGGGCTGTACCTGGGTGTGGGAGAGGTAGCAGGTGTGGGCGCCAAGAAGGTGCACGGTCCTTACGACCGTTTCGCTAGGCAGTTGCCGAGCTTCATCTGAGATGTGCACCTCTTGCAAAGCTTTAAAAGCATCCTCCTGCAAACACCAAGTGCTCAGAGAGACAATGTGACCATCACCAAGATATGAATGAAAAAAACACTGATCAGTGTCCAGGGGTACCAATGAAAAACAGTTTATACAAAAATGTTGCATAAACAAAGATAAAAACAGATCATCATGGGTTCTGAACAACAGGGCCTAAACATGGAACGATCTAGAGCAGGGGTAGGGAACCTATGGCTCGGGAGTCAGATGTGGCTCTTTTGATGGCTACATCTGGCGCACATACCAATCAGTAGGGGTTGATTCACTAAGCTACACTGCTCAAGCAGCACAGCTTAGTGTGGCAGCGCAAGTAACATTTTCAAAGTAGGCACACTACTGCTGTAGCATGCACCACTAACTTACTCAGGCTCCCCCCAAAATGAACAGCTGCTTCAATTGTCCCGCCCTTGATCCTGTCAGGTCCAGTGAGTTTGTAGGACAAGATCCCTGCACTTTGATTAGCCCAATAGGCTGCCTGCCACTTGACAGGCAGCCTATTGGGCCAAAGTGTGGGGATCTCGTCCTACAAAGTGAATCAGCCCCCTAATCAGCTAGCTAATTGTACAAGCTGTTAGTCAGTATTTCTCCAGTCCGGCTCTCGGGGGAAATTGCTGATATTGTTGAAACCCAAGAGAAGCTGAAGACGTGTCTGACACTTCGGCTGCCCGGCAGATCAACTGTATACACATCACCATGGCAACAGGGACGACCCTCTGCTGCGCATGCACACTGTCCCAGTTTGAAACATATTGTATGGCTCTCACAGAAATACATTTTAAAATATGTGGCGTTTATGGCTCTCTCAGCCAAAAAGGTTCCTGACCCCTGATCTAGAGCATGGGCAACTCCAGGTTTACTGCACTTATTTGGCTCTTGATGGGCATTAAAGTGTACCTGAGATGAGGGGGACTAAACGTTTTATACATACCTGGGGCTTCCTCCAGCCCCCACCACCCTGATTGCACCCATGCCGGCCTCTAAATCCTCCGCGGCCAGTCAGCGCAGGTGCAATGTGAACAAGCATGCTCATTTGTCTCGCTCCCGTGGCTGGGAGCATTCTGCACTTGTACAGTAGTGCTGTGCAGGTACAGAACACTCCCGCCACCGGGAACGTGGTGGGGTAGGCGTGCGCAGTCTGGCCGTGCATGTGCAGTACACCCGACTGACCGCGGAGAACGGGGCTGCTACCAGACCATCTAGGAGGATTTAGAGGCCAGCGTGGGTGCAATCGGAGTGGAGGGGGCTGAAGGAAGCCCCAGGTATGTATAAAACTTTTATTCCCCCTCATCTCTGGTTCACTTTAAAGGGAACCTGAAGCGAGGTACCCCTGGACACTTATCAGTGCTTTTTAACTCATATGTTGGATGATGGTCACATTGCCCCTCTGAGCAGTCTGCACAAGGATACTTTTAAAGCTATGCTAAGTGTGCTTTATCTATCCTGTGGAATAGACTACTGTAGCAGTTTGGAATCAGGAAGAGCTTGTTCCTTTTCTCTTGTACATTTGTCATCATAAAGATGCCCGTGTTCTTCGATAGAGGTTTCTACTGACCGGCTAAGGACCGAGAATTGGCAAATAAATGGAATATTCACCTTATTGCCTCGGCGGTCCCCACCTGCTCTACAGGGTGTGTTGCCTACTCTGTCTAAAGCCTCTGAAAGTAGATTCTCAGGGTAATTTCTCTAAAGGTAGCCATACACTGGTCGATGTGCCATTAGATCGACCAGCTGACAGATCCCTATCTGATCGAATCTGATCAGAGAGGGATCGTATGGCTGCCTTTACTGCAAACAGATTGTGAATCGATTTCAGCCTGAAACCGATTCACCATCTGCTGAGCTGCTCCTGCCGCCTGTCCCCCCCCCCCCCCCCGTATACATTACCTGATGCTGGCTCCGGGTCCTCTTCTCCGCATTGCACGGCTCTGTTCCGGATCCATTACGGCGCTTCCTGTGTTACTCCGTGACCAGGAAGTTCAAATAGAGCGCCCTCTATTAGAACTTCCTGGTCACTGCAGTGACACAGGAAGCGCTGGGATGGATGGAGCCGGAACAGAGCCGTGCAGCACGGAGAAGACGCCCGGGAGCCAGCCTCAGGTAATGTATACCTGATCGGATCAGCCGCCGCTAGCGACGCGCACTTTACCCGCGGGCGATCGAGGGTAATTTCCCGCACGGCGCGATCGACGGACCGATCCGATTCCGGGAGGGAATCGGATCGGCGGCTGCGTTTACCGCGAACGATTGGCAGCAGATTCGATCCCAGGATCGAATCTGCTGTCGAAACGGCTGGGGATCGAGCCAGTGTATGGCTACCTTAACACTTGGAGAACATTTTGTCAAGTCTTGACTATCAAGGAGCTGTCACTCCCAATATATATTATACACCCTTTGAAACAAACTGATTAGTATAGACAACCTCATGTTCATGGAATTAAAGTAGAAATCACATCTGTGGGGTTCACATACAAATCAGAACTGTGGCCGCTACTGCTCTTCTATATCATTGTATCTAGAAAACGGATCTTCTCAGTGTCACAATAGACAG
This sequence comes from Hyperolius riggenbachi, assembly GCF_040937935.1. Classification (NCBI taxonomy): domain Eukaryota; kingdom Metazoa; phylum Chordata; class Amphibia; order Anura; family Hyperoliidae; genus Hyperolius; species Hyperolius riggenbachi. The sequence continues at coordinate 90,762,270 of NC_090646.1, forward strand.
CTAAATATTGTCTAGCCAGCTCGCTAACAAAGTCATCAAGGGTCGAACATGGGCCTGTCCAAATGCAAAATATATCATCTGTAACTATGCCAATGTAGAGCATCTTAAAGAAGATTTGTGATTGATTTACACCAAAGTAAAATAAATATATTACCATTTCCCCCGTCATTCCTCCTCTTCATTTTGCCTATTTTCGCCGCTCTCCGCTGCCAATAAATAGTTTAATTAATAAAATATAACTTTTAATCATTTGGTCAAGATGCAAATTGACTCCGGAAGTGCTTCCGGGTCATAGCTAGAGTTGGGCCAAACGGTTCGCCTGCGAACAGTTCCATGCGAACTTCCGTGGTTCGCGTTCGCGTCCCGCAGGCGAACCTTTGCGGAAGTTCGGTTCGCCCCATAATGCACATGGAGGGTCAACTTTGACCCTCTACATCACAGTCAGCAGGCCCAGTGTAGCCAATTAGGCTACACTAGCCCCTGGAGCCCCACCCCCCTTATATAAGGCAGGCAGCGGCGGCCATTACGGTCACTCGTGTGCCTGCATTAGTGAGAGTAGGGCGAGCTGCTGCAGACTGTCTCTCATAGGGAAAGATTAGTTAGGCTTAGCTTGTTCCTGGCTGCATACCTGTTCTGTGAACCCAACACTGCATACCTGTTCTGTGAACCCACCACTGCATACCTGTACTGTGAACCCACCACTGCATACCTGTTCTGTGAACCCAACACTGCATACCTGTTCTGTGAACCCACCACTGCATACCTGTACTGTGAACCCACCACTGCATACCTGTACTGTGAACCCACCACTGCATACCTGTTCTGTGAACCCAACACTGCATACCTGTTCTGTGAACCCACCACTGCATACCTGTTCAGTGAACCCACCACTGCATACCTGTTCAGTGAACCTGCCACTGCATACCTGTTCTGTGAACCCACCACTGCATACCTGTTCTGTGAACCCACCACTGCATACCTGTTCTGTGAACCCACCACTGCATACCTGTTGTGTTCAGTGAACCTGCCACTGCATACCTGTTCTGTTCAGTGGACCCGCCACTGTATACCTGTTCAGTGAACCCGCCACTGCATACCTGTTGTGTTCAGTGAACCTGCCACTGCATACCTGTTCTGTGAACCCGCCACTGCATACCTGTTCTGTTCAGTGGACCCGCCACTGTATACCTGTTCTGTTCAGTGAACACGCCACTGTATACCTGTTCAGTGAACCCGCCACTGCATACCTGTTCTGTTCAGTGAACCTGCCACTGCATACCTGTTCTGTGAACCTGCCACTGTATACCTGTACTGTTCAGTGAACCCGCCACTGCATACCTGTTCTGTTCAGTGGACCCGCTACTGTATACCTGTTCTGTTCAGTGAACCCGCCACTGTATACCTGTACTGTTCAGTGAACCCGCCACTGCATACCTGTTCTGTTCAGTGGAGCCGCTACTGTATACCGGTTCTGTTCAGTGAACCCGCCACTGCATACCTGTTGTGTTCAGTGAACCCGCCACTGTATACCTGTACTGTTCAGTGAACCCGCCACTGCATACCTGTACTGTTCAGTGAACCCGCCACTGCATACCTGTTGTGTTCAGTGAACCCGCCACTGCATACCTGTTCTATTCAGTGAACCTGCCACTGCATACCTGTTCTGTGAGCCCGCCACTGTATACCTGTACTGTTCAGTAAACCCGCCACTGCATACCTGTTCTGTTCAGTGAACCTGCCACTGCATACCTGTTCTGTGAACCCGCCACTGTATACCTGTACTGTTCAGTGAACCCGCCACTGCATACCTGTTGTGTTCAGTGAACCTGCCACTGTATACCTGTTCTGTGAACCCGCCACTGTATACCTGTACTGTTCAGTAAACCCGCCACTGCATACCTGTTGTGTTCAGTGAACCTGCCACTGTATACCTGTTCTGTTCAGTGAACCCGCCACTGTATACCTGTTCAATGAACCCGCCACTGCATACCTGTTCTGTTCAGTGAACCTGCCACTGCATACCTGTTCTGTGAACCCGCCACTGTATACCTGTACTGTTCAGTGAACCCGCCACTGCATACCTGTTCTGTTCAGTGGACCCGCTACTGTATACCTGTTCTGTTCAGTGAACCCACCACTGCATACCTGTTGTGTTCAGTGAACCCGCCACTGTATACCTGTACTGTTCAGTGAACCCGCCACTGCATACCTGTACTGTTCAGTGAACCCGCCACTGCATACCTGTTGTGTTCAGTGAACCCGCCACTGCATACCTGTTCTGTTCAGTGAACCTGCCACTGCATACCTGTTCTGTGAACCCGCCACTGTATACCTGTACTGTTCAGTGAACCCGCCACTGCATACCTGTTGTGTTCAGTGAACCTGCCACTGTATACCTGTTCTGTGAACCCGCCACTGTATACCTGTACTGTTCAGTGAACCCGCCACTGCATACCTGTTGTGTTCAGTGAACCTGCCACTGTATACCTGTTCTGTTCAGTGAACCCGCCACTGTATACCTGTTCAGTGAACCCGCCACTGCATACCTGTTCTGTTCAGTGAACCTGCCACTGCATACCTGTTCTGTGAACCCGCCACTGTATACCTGTACTGTTCAGTGAACCCACCACTGCATACCTGTTCTGTTCAGTGGACCCGCTACTGTATACCTGTTCTGTTCAGTGAACCCGCCACTGTATACCTGTACTGTTCAGTGAACCCGCCACTGCATACCTGTTCTGTTCAGTGGAGCCGCTACGGTATACCGGTTCTGTTCAGTGAACCCGCCACTGCATACCTGTTGTGTTCAGTGAACCCGCCACTGCATACCTGTACTGTTCAGTGAACCCGCCACTGCATACCTGTTGTGTTCAGTGAACCTGCCACTGCATACCTGTTCTGTTCAGTGAACCTGCCACTGCATACCTGTTCTTTGAACCCGCCACTGTATACCTGACCTGTTCTGTGAACCCGCCACTGCATACCTGTTCTGTTCAGTGAACCTGCCACTGCATACCTTTTCTGTGAACCCACCACTGTATACCTGTTCTGTTCAGTGAACCCACCGCATCAGTGCACATACCTGTGCAGTTAAGTGAACCCACCTACCTACGTGAGTGCACGCAGTGTGATATACCACTCCGTGCATACCCGATATGGACAAAACAGGTAGAGGAAGAGGTAGTGCCAGAGCCAGAGGAAGGCCACCCGGCAGGTCTGCGCGAGGTCGTGTAAATGTAATTTCGTGTGGACCTGGCCCACAGTACAGTGCTCGGAAGAAGGCACGTCCCATCACCTCCCAAGATTGTCAGGACGTGGTTGAGTATTTAGCGACACAGAACACCTCATCTTGCTCAGCCACCAGCGCTACTACTAGCACCACTTCCGCTGCATTTGACACTTCGCAAGAATTATTTAGTGTTGAAATCACTGATGCACAGCCATTGTTGTTACAGCCAGATGAATTTTCACCAGCTCATATGTCTGAGTTACGCGGCAACACTATGGATGTAACGTGTAAGGAGGATGAAGGACCTACTGATGGTGCATGTTTGGATTTGTCTGAGGCAAGCGAAGCTGGGCAGGATGATTACGATGATGACGATGATAGGGATCCTCTGTATGTTCCCAATAGAGGAGATGAAGAGGGGGACAGTTCAGAGGGGGAGTCAGAGAGTAGTAGGAGGAGAGAAGTTGCTGAAAGAAGCTGGGGCAGCTCTTCGTCAGAAACAGCTGGTGGCAGTGTCCGGCACCATGTATCGCCACCTATGTACAGCCAGCCAACTTGCCCTTCAGCATCAGCTGCTGAGGTCCCCATAGTGCCCACATCCCAGGGTGGCTCAGCGGTGTGGAAATTTTTTAATGTGTGTGCCTCAGATCGGAGCAAAGCCATCTGTTCGCTCTGCCAACAAAAATTGAGCCGTGGAAAGGCCAACACTCACGTAGGGACAAGTGCCTTACGAAGGCACCTGGAGAAAAGGCACAAACAGCAATGGGATGGCCACCTGAGCAAAAGCAGCAGCAGCACACAAAAGAAAAGTCACCTTCCTTCTCCTCTTCCTACTTCAGGTGCATCATCTGCTTCTGCCGCTTTCTCCCTTCCACCTTCACAGGCACCCTCCTCCACTCCGCCTCTGCCCTTGAGCGCTTCCTGCTCCTCCGCCCACAGCAGCAGTCAGGTGTCCGTGAAGGAAATGTTTGAGCGGAAGAAGCCAATTTCGGCCAGTCACCCCCTTGCCCGGCGTCTGACAGCTGGCGTGGCGGAACTGTTAGCTCGCCAGCTCTTACCATACCGGCTGGTGGACTCTGAGGCCTTCCGTAAATTTGTGGCCATCGGAACACCGCAGTGGAAGATGCCAGGCCGCACTTATTTTTCGAGAAAGGCCATACCCCAACTGCACCGTGAAGTTGAGAGGCAAGTGGTGTCATCTCTTGCGAAGAGCGTTGGGTCAAGGGTACACCTGACCACGGATGCCTGGTCTGCCAAGCACGGGCAGGGCCGCTACATTACGTACACAGCCCATTGTGTCAACCTGGTGGTGAACGATGGCAAGCAGGTCGCAGCGGACCAAATTGTGACACCTCCACGGCTTGCAGGCAGGCCTCCTGCCACCTCCTCTCCTCCTGCTACATGCTCTTCGCTGTCCTCCTCCTCCTTGGCTGAGTGGCAGTTCTCCTCTCCAGCTACACAGCCCCAGCTCCGCAGGGCCTATGCTGCATGCCAGGTACGACGGTGTCACGCCATCTTAGACATGTCTTGTCTCAAAGCGGAGAGTCACACT